>NW_012103643.1:2335790-2358969 GCF_000951045.1 Mandrillus leucophaeus | reverse complement strand
TTTCTGACCTAGGAAGTCATTGAACATCAATTTTGCTATACCCTACATAGCAAGGCATCCCAAAAGCCCATCCAGATACCAAGGGGAGGTAAAATGGACTCTACTTCTTGATGGGGAAGTGGGAAAGTTCTGGAAGAGGACATGAGGATGAAAATACTGTTTTGGCCATGAAAATAAGCTACTATCATTCTCTAAATTGCCAGCACACCAGGACTGGGAATCCCTGAGATGGGCTTAGCTGACGTTCATAAAAATTGAAATGTTATGTTTTATCATTGGAAATGTTCAGAGTAGAGAGACAGCTCTTCATCAAGGAGCACTGGGATGGGGATTCTTGCAGGAATTAGAGAGACCAGTGGATGCCTTCAACATCCTGAGGCCCACATGCTTGATGCAGTGAATCAGGCTAATGACCAGCTGCTTTCAAGGAGCTCTAGCCACTCCAGAGTCTTCATTTATTCTGGCTCTATTTCTGAATTAAACACTTGGCAGCTCCAGAGCCTGTGGAGAACATATGTATTCAGGGTTTTCCACATCAGATGAAGTAGTCAGGCACGTGGAAGCTCTCGGGGACTCTACTGGAGACTATGGGAACTTCACCAGTCTTGACGGATCAGCTTTTTGAAGACGACACAGTCTTATATCATAAATGAAATTGTTTTGCAGTTTGTGGTGGATTGAAGACAACGAAGATGAAATTAACAATGGAAAAATAAAATACCAGTAGCAATGCTGAGAATAGTGAATTGTTCCCAACTCAGCCTTCCATTTTCTGCATCCATCGTATATTCTAAGGTGGTTTCCTCAGAATGTCTCCTGCTGATACTGAATTCCCATGATTTAGGGTGAAGACCAAACTGGATGCAAACATCTTTTGTGTTTTAAGACAATGTGTCTTCCCCTGCATGCTGCTGAGCCACAGGTAAAGAAGGTCACAGCCCGAGAAAAGGGTCAGTCATCTTATACCAATAGTAAAGCATTACTCAGTCCTTGCTTTTCTGATCACAGTTATCACTGATACTGAACTATGAAGTGAACCTGAAGCCAGCAATTGCCTTAGCTAAAAAGCAAAAGAACTAAAGGCTGATAAAACGACCCTTCAGGAAACTAATCAACTGGGGCTGATACCTAATCTCATCTTTCACATCATTTCTTAACTTCAGTATCCTTTTTCCCCTACTTATGTCAACACAGCCACCAACTCTTCTTTCCTTCCCAAGAAAGACACAGTATAAATTCCACAGTAACTTTTGGTTCCTACAAAAACATCTAATGTAAAAAAATATTAAGCTCAAGAAAGAAAACTAAAAAATAACTAAGAAGAACTACAAGGAATGACTAATTACAGTATGAAGAATTATATATTATATATTATATAAGGGTAATGGTAATCCTCAGAATTTTGAGTAGTAATTCAGAAGACAAGCATGGTAAGAAATTAATGAGAATCAACATAAAAAGAAAGCAAAAAAGTGAGTGAAATGTGGTCGGCATATTCAAAATAATCAACTTTTGAAGAGACAATTTCTAAATGCATTGTTTGCAGACCAGATTGTTTTCCACACCTCAATACGCATGCAGAAGCACAATTTTTATTAGAAAACCTGTTGTCCAACTAATGAAAACACACAAAGGGTAATGTTATCTTTGCCTACAGGTAGAGGCCTGCAGGGCATCCAATCAGCCCCACAAATGCTCTTACTCTTCACTAAGCAAATTTATCTTTTTCAGACATGACAGACATGCCATTCAGATCATCCAATCCTTGAAACTGACTTTTCAATAGAATTCTGATATTAACTTGGTTTTTCAATTGTCCTTACCTTCTAGAAATAAAACACCCTCAGTACTTAGCATAAGTATGCCAATCCAATTTCAGTGTGAGTTACAGTTGCACCCTGGCTTGTACATTGGTCTCTTTAAAATTTGGCTGACTTCACTTAGTCCTCCAGAACCTGCTAACCCTGGGTGAACCGACAAAACTAAAAGCCTCAGCAGCCAACTGGAGGAACAGACCCTGATCCTGTTGTCACTGCACACCTCAATCTGCACAGCCGACCCATCTCCCTCAATGACCAAATCATTTTGTCTGCACAGATAAGAGGTACACATTTCACTAAAAGATCATTTTCTCATATTATCTCATGAAATCCTCCTTCTCCAAGTACTTTTAGCAAATAGAATTATCTTTTAAGTTGAATGATTTCAGTATAACAGAGGTTGAACTGACTAAATGACCTCTAGGAAAAGTGGCTTCCGGTTTTTTGACATGCCCCGTGAATTTGATGCCTTAAGAAGAATGAGGAATGCATAAATAAAGATACATGAAGAGCCATCAGAAAAGGTGTTTTGTAATGAGCAATAGTTGTTCTGATAAATTTAAAAAATTAGCCTTAGCTTACATACATCTGAAATTGCAGTGTATTTTTTTTTCTGGTGACTCATCATAGCAAATAATTTGGTATATTGACCTTTGAATTTAGCATTTAAGTTTGCACATTATTGCATACCCAAATAGTACATTGTGTCCATTGAAATTATTTCTTGCATATCCTACTGCACTTTCTACTATTGCATATTTTAAATATCTTCCTCCTTAGTTATGTATATTACATATTAGAAGCCACAAAAAAGTATCCCAGTAGTAGTCCAACAAACCTTCATTTATATACAAACTTAAAAACTAAGGCAAAATTTAAAATTTATCAAAACAATTATTGCTAGTTACGAAACAGCTCTTCCAATGGCTCTTCATTTATCTTCCTCATTTACGAATTCCTTATCCTTCTTAAGTCGTCAAATTCAAGGAGTATGTCAAAAGTTCTACAAGTTCCTTCCCCAACTTTCCCATTGACTCACTGCATGACGTGAGGCTCCTCACTGAAACTCCATGGGTCTGTTTCATGATCATCTGTAAAACAGGGATAATGGGATCTGCCTCACCAGGGAGCTGCAAGAACTGAGTTATGGTTTGCAAAACGCTTTGTGATTCACACATAAAAGGCACAACAAGAAAGCAAACTGTCATTGAGCATTACAAACAGTTTTCATCCCAATTATTTTAAAGTAAGAAAAGATTAATATTCTAAGCTTCCAAAAGATATTAAAGCAGCATGATGTTATATAGAATTTCCAAAACTAAGGCAGACAATTGCTGATTCAAGTTGTTTTCTTTTTGTTTTGTTTGTTTGTTTTTCTAGGAACCGGAGACGTCATTCACAGATCAAGGCAGGGAAAGGCAAAACTGAGGTAGACATGAGGTACATACTTGGCTCAGAGATCTGGCAATAAGAGAGTTTCTCTGCTTTCAAGTTACCCATTGGAATCGAGCCCAAGAGAAATATAAATAAAGTATCTTCCCAGTCTTCAGTCACCTACCCAAATCTGATTTTGACCTAACTCTTCTTAAAGTTATAGCAATAATTTTCATGTATTAGGGATAAGTTAAGGGTTAACCCTATTAGGTTTCTTCTTACTATAGGACACTAAAACTGAAAAATTAAATCTAAGTTGTACAAAGCAATGGTGAGACATCTATGCTGCACTTTAAATTTTCTACAAATAGCATAAGAGAAGGCTTCTAAGGCATTGTAGTAGTCCCATCTCCTTATTCTCAAGGGATAGCTTCCAAGATCCCCAGTGGATGTCCAAAATCATGGATAGTGCCAAATCCTACATATACTGATTTTTCCTGTATATACACACTTATGATAAAGTTTAATTTATAAATTAGGCATAGTGATTAACAACAACAATAATAAAATAGAACCATTATAACAATATGCTGTAATAAAAGTTATATGAATGTCTCTCTCTCGCTCTCTCTCTCTCAAAATCTCTTGTACTGTCCTGAGGGTAACTAAAACCACAGAAAGGGAAACCATGAAAAAGGGGAGGCAACTGTATTCATAGCTTGTAAAGTTATAATATTTGACACTAGCTAATAATCGCATTTAGCTTCATTGTACTTATTTTCACCTTTAAATTACAACCGCACAGGGAAGGAGTAAAATTTGTCCTATTATCATTTGGTGTATTAAAAGCCTCTTGGGCACTCGTGGCACTGAAAAATATCATAATAGTAATTTAAATGATTAACATTCACCCTCTTCCAATTAAGAGAGGGCCATAGCTGCAGTGATCCAAAGGTGAATGCCGATGTCTTGGCTATAATATAAATAATGGGACTAGAAATTAACAATATGTAAAGAATGAAAAACAGAAAAGAATGTTTTTTTTAAAAAAAAAAAAGCGATTACCACAATGGTAAAAAAAAATATTAAACCAAGGATGGCCAACAGACTTAGGGCAACCAAGGGACTTCTTCTGGAGAAATTCTTAAAATTTCAAGTTTCACAATAGCCTTGCCAGATTTCTATTACAGAAAACCCAATTATCCAGCTAATTTGCATAATTTAAATGAAGCAAACTATAAACATTGGCTGTGTAGGGTATCTCAGAGATTACTGTGAAGATTACAGATGAAAAGTGTGCTCAACTGAGCTAAGAGCTGGGATTTGACTCTGAAAGCAAGGCTTGAACATCAGAGGTGGGGCTTGGTCACCAGAACAAATTGAGGACTAGCTAAAACAGGTTCAGCATGGAAGCATCTCGTTATAAGACACACCTACCAGCATGTCATGTCAGTTTACCATTGTCATGGCAACGCCCAGATGTTACCACTCCTTTCTATGGCAACGACCCAACCAGTCAGAAGTTACCACCATTTTCCTAGAAATTTCTGCATAAACCACCCCTTACTTGCATGTAATTAAAAGTGGGTATAAATATGAGCGCACAGCTGCTTCTGAGCTGCTACTCTGTCTATAAGGTAGCCCTGCTCCAAAAGGAGCAGTACCTGTGCTTTTGTACACATGTACTTGCCACTTCAATAAAAGTTGCTGTTAAACATCACTGGCTCACTGTTGCTTTCCTGGGAGAAGCCAAGAACTCTCCTGAGCTAAGCCCCAATTTGGGGGCTTGTCTGTCCTGCCTCACCACCATGTAACCATCTAGAACCCTGGGAAAAGCAGTGAGACTGCTAATCGCCTTTTCCCTAACTATAAATGGAAACAATAATGGGACGTACATAGATTTTGTGGGAGGCCTAATAAAGTAATGCCTGGGACATGTAGACATTCAATACATAATGGTTCTTCCACTCCCCTTTTTCTTTCATTTAAGACAGGGCTTTGTAGGGGTCCAATTTTTCCCAAATAAAAATTTCCATTTGTTTAAAGTTGTCATAGATTCCTAACCATACGTAACTTGTCAGTGCATGCAATTAATAAAATATAGAATCCAAACAACTTGTAATAGTTAACAATTACAGCTTCATACTTTTAGATCATGAATAGGGTTCAAGATTTCAACACCAATCCCCAAATTTTGTACTAGCTATAGTTAAAATGTATTTCATTTCTTCATAACCTTTATAGCTATGGCCAAGATCAACTCACTACGCTATCATTCCTCACCATGGTGGCAGGAATAAAGATGGTCTGCTATGCTTTAGGACCCCCAGTTCTGAAAGAGGATGCCTGATGTGGTGGGTAATGCTTGACGCAGGTGGAGGGCAGTGGGGAATGGGTGGGTTCCAAACTTGTCTAAAGTAATTATAATGACAGCAGAGAGCAAACAAATATCCTTAGGAAATACTGGTAGAACCCATTGGGAGAGAGAGCCTAAAGCAGCAATTTTTGAAGACATATTCTGTCTTAATATCATGGTAGAACCATTATTATCCCAAAAGTCAGCAGCTGATTCTTCTTAATGAAAGAATCGTTCCAAACTGCCTTATTTAGGAACTTTGGTCTGTTCTTTGGAATATAGGATGAGGCTCTCAGAGTACCATTGGCAGCAGAAGCTAAGGCAAAAAAGAGACAGTTCGTTTGCTGAGCCACTGGTACAACCGGAATTGCTGGGGAGAAAAGAGGAAGTTGTCAAGAAATAGGAGAGAGACAGAGAGCATAGATGGAGGAGAAGATAATGAGCCAATCTCATATTTTAAGGCTGAGAGATCTCACAGAAATTATGTCAGCTATCTGCACGTCACAGAAGAGCATAACAATGATCTATGTTCTTTATCTGTGCTTAACAAAACTTCCTCCAAAGGTAGTGTTGAAAAGGAATTTCAAGAACAGGAATATCTGCTTTCCACTGTGAAGTTGTCCAAGCTGTTGTTACGTGTTCCCTCCCCCACCTCCCCTTCATCAGTATGGATGATTCATACTAGTGAGGTTCGTGTGTGTGTGTTGGAAAGGGCCTAATTTTCACATTTGGTCAACTCAAATGTTGACAAAAGGAGCATGCATCAGATAGATATTCAAAACAATTCCTGGAAATAGGAACTCAACCCTGTGTTAGGGTGCAGACTGAGAATACTAAGTGCCCTAGGAATACATCAGCGTCTTCAAATGCCTTTGGACTTCCACAAAGTTGCAATGAACTAATCATAGCTAGATACTGAGCCAGTGTTTTAATTTGTAGTACTTTGATGATGAGAGAAGCTGTTATTTATTTATTGTTATATCATGTTATTTATGTATTACTTTTTTAGTGAATTGTCTACTTATGGCTATGCCAAATTTTCTACTCAGGCACTTATTTTTCTTACTTATTTGTAACAAACCTTTACATATTAAACATACAAGCTCTTTGACAGGGATTACAATATTTTTTCTTCTTCTACTCTTGCATTTTAATTGGGATCATTGTATTATTGACATACGCTTATAAACTATTGATTTTTTAAAATAGTTTCTTCCTTTGTTATTTAGGGTTAAATAGACCTTCACCATACCAAAAGGTTCATCTACTTTTTCTACTCGTTTGGTAAGATATTTGTTTTTGACATGTAACTGTAACTTTTCTGGAATTTAACTTGCTATAATTTTATTTAGAATATTGAGATGAAATTTATAAATGAGATTGGTGTTTAGGATTTTTTTTTTACTTTCATGACCAGATTGGGGTAATAATAGTTTGTAAAATAATGTCAGCTATCTGTATGTCATAAAAGAGTAGATACAGTATAATACTGATCTATATTCTTTATCTGTGCTCAACAAAATAACAGAGCTTACAAGTTCAGTGTTCTGGGCCCAGAGCGTTTTCAGAAAGTAATTTTTGAAAAAATATTTTAATGTCTAGCTTGATATTTTGTTCAGATGCTCTGATTTTTTATTTTTTCCTTCTCATTGAGTCATTTTTGTATTCATATTCCCTCCTATTCATTCATTCTTGAGATTTTAAATTTTAGAAAAGGATTTTAAATATTTGCTTGTAATTTTTAATCTCAATGGCTATCATTGCATTCCCTTTTATGCAGATATTCTATTTTTAGATTTTCTAATTTCATTAATTTCCGCCATCTGTGTTATTTTCCCTTTCTCTTTTGTAAATTATATCGTGCTATTTATCAAATTTTTATTTATATACTAAGTATATTTCTTTGTTATAGAAAATATAGCTTTAAATCTACTATGTCATCTGAATTTATTATATTATTTAGATATGTCAGCATTATTTCCTATTTCTTGTGTTATATACTGAAAAAAGGACATGTGTTTTTTTAATTTCTTGAATTGTTCTTGAATTTGTGTTTTTAATGTAATTTGATCTTTTTTTAGTTTGGATTACAAAATGTTATTACACTTGTCTTTTTTTAATCATAAACCATTTTTGTTCTGTTTCATACTTTTACCTTGAAGTTTAATTATGTAATATTATTACTGTAACTCCAGATGTTTTGTTTGATTTTCTTAATGTAGTGTTTTTGTTTTTATTTTTGTTTTTGAAACAGAGTGCTGCTCGTTACCCAAGCTGGAGTGCAATGGCATGATCTCTGCTCACTGCAACCTCTACCTCCTGGATTCAAGTGATTCTCCTGCCTCAGCATCCCAAGTAGCTGGGATTACAGGCATGCACCACCATGCCTGGCTCATTTTTGCAGTTTTAGTAGAGACAAGGTTTCACCATGTTAGCCAGCCTGGTCTCGAACTCCTGACCTCAGGTGATCCACCCATCTTAGCTTTCCAAAGTGCTAGGATTACAGATGTGAACCTTAATGTAGTTTTTCTTACTCTTTTACTCTTGACCTTTCTGCATTGTTTTATTTTATGAGTACTCATAATAAATAGCTCACATTCAGATATCATTTCTAACCCAGTCCTAATATTTAGGTTTTAATAAGAAGTAATGTGCTCAGGGCCAGGTGCAGTGACTCATGCCTGTAATCCCAGCACTTTGGGAGGCCGAGGTGAGATGGGCAGATCACCTGAAGTCAGGAGTTTAACACCAGCCTGGCCTACATGGTGAAACCCAATCTCTACTAAAAATATAAAAATTAGCCAGGCATGGTGGCACGCACCTGTAATCCCAGCTTCTAGGGAGGCTGAGGTAGTAGAATTGCTTGAACCCAGAAGGTGGTGGTTGCAGTAAGCCGAGATCACACCATTGCACTCCAGCCTGGAGGACAGAGCCAGACTCCATCTCAAAAAAAAAAAGATGTGTTCATATTTATTTCATGTTTGGATTTGCTTTTGTCAGCCCATTTTGTAAGTCCTATTTTAAGATTTCTTACTTTTTTACCATTATTTTGATGTGTTAATATTTTCATTTATTTTTTTCAATCATACATCTTTATTCAATGCTATATGCCATCACCTTGTAAAATATTTTAAGACATACTTCTCATAAAAGCCAAGAATTGCAAATATTCCAAAAGTTCACCAACATTAGAAGGGATAAATAAATTATATGAATAGATAATGAAATCCTATAAAGTAATAAAGTTAAATAAACTATCAACCACATGAATGACCCAAACTATTGAACAAAAAAAAGGAACATACAAAATAATACCTACATACAGAATTTAATTCTACTTACATGATGCTCAAAAGCAGGCAAAGGTCAAACCATATTGTTCAGGTGGCAAAATGATTTTATTTCAATACAAAAAAGTTAGGATGATGTTCATGGCTGAGGGGAAGAAATGAATTTATAATCAGGGAGGAACAAAGCAGGCTGCTGGGGTAGGCTGGTGTCAGACTGCTTCTGCCCCTGAGCGGTGGTTACACTGGTGTTAGCTTTATGATTAAAGCACTAAATCCTACTCATTCATTGTGTGCAAGATTCTGTATGAAACACTGCATCTCACAATGAAATAATCTCACACATCTTTGTAATTTAAAAAAGTTAATGTCAGAAAATATACAGTTTTTTCTCCTTCATGTAACTTGAAGACATTCATAGTTTTACATCATACCCCCAATCTCTCACTTGATATTTTTGTTAGTAAAACCTAATTTCTGTTTTTTAAATTTGTATCACTTTTCAATAACTATGGCCTATTTAGCTGACTTTACAACTACAATCATAAGACTCGTTTAATTATTTTTTTCACTATTGACCATTAATCATTTTGAGGTTTTCTTTTTAATTTCCTGTAGCTTAAGAAGAGAACGTTATTAGCAGTCTACTTTTTAAGCCAGTTATTATCTGAAAATATACTTCAGTTGCATTCCATGTGAATAAAACCCAATTAAGTGTTAAACAAAAAATCTTAAAGCCAAACATATTTGTTCTCAAAATCCTGAAAGTCGTGCTTCATTTCTTCTTGCAGTTAATGTTCAGAAGACAATTCTGAAACACCACGTTCCTTCTGTTACATCTCCAGGATTCATGAACCATATCATCTTCTCTCTCATCAATTTCATTCTTTATCCCCTTCATCTGAATTCTGGAAAGCTTCTCAAAGTTGTTTTCCACATTATGATTCATTATATCATAGAAAAACTTTTCCATTTTAAGCCTCCTCATACAGATTTTAGTCTTTCTCATGCAAATTTTAAACCAGCGATTACATTTTAGTTTCCTTTCTGTTTTCCTGCCTCATCCAAGTCACTGAATTTTCGCTCGCTTGCTGTCTCTCTCTCTCTCTCTCTCTCTCTCAGCTGGATCCCTTTTTAATGTGTTTCCTGCTTTTTTTTCCCATGCTTCTACTTCATATTTTCTAGAGTTTTATTGAAAGCACAAAGAGATCATTTTACATTTGTTCTCTTTCTTGTGGAAAATATTGTAGAAATACAACATCTGCATCTTCTTGCTTTTAAGCTTGAGAACATTTTCTTCACCATCGTACTGAGGCATTTTGGTGTGATCCATTCATATTTAATGAGGATGGCTCAGGCTCTTTGGACCCCTCTCACCCACCATGTATTTTTCCTTAAAATGTCCTTTTCAGGCCTTTGGCAGAAACTTAATTGCTCTAAATCACATGGGTACATAGCTGTTTCAGAGACAGAGGAAGTGGAGGAGCAACTGTCTGGTGATCCACTCTGCTGGGGATCAGCTGTCAGCCTTTTTCTCTCTCTCTGGCTCTTCGTAATGCCCAGGTTCGTGGCAAATCTTACGCAATCTGCTTTGCCAGGCTACTGCTTAGCACATCAAATGGAAAAAAATCAAAGGTGTCTACAAGACATCTTGCCTCCCTGGCAGCTTTTTGCTTAATGTGAGTCCTATAGGAACTCTAATATCTCCTAATGCAAGCACTTTCACATGCTGTGGATCCACCTCTATGAACAAGGAGTTGAGTGAACCCAAGTCACCCTTTCCAGGGTACACACAGCTATCAGACTCATCCCTCCTAATTCATCAGCGGTGGGACTTTTCTAAAAGTCTCAGCCCCATATCCTTTCTTTTGGAAAAATCTACATTAAATATAAAGAAACTAACTAATATCCCCAGCTTTTTTTACAGTACTTTCCCATAATTTCCAGTGACAATGTCTGCTTCTTGATATTTTTATATTTCTTGAGTTGTTTCTATAAGGACCCAAGGTAGAAGGGTTGTATTATACAAATTATCACCGTCTTTGTTGTCTGGAAGTCATAATATAAATATTTTTAAACCACCAAATGAGCTAGAAATTCCAGAATTTTCCAACTGGGTCAGTCCTGAAGGGAAAAAAATGAAAAAAGTAGTGAGAGAAAGAGAGAAAGAAAACCTTGAAGTATTTCACTCCTGGCAAGCCTCAAATAATACACCTGTCATTTTGGTGAGTCATCTTATTCAGGCTGCTTTTAACTCAATTTTCAGGTGAGTCACCTCAAAACTTCAAACTGCAAAATGGCCAACTTGCATCAGGGAGCAATGAAGCTCTCCCAAATCTTGTGAAATAAGATGATTTGTGAGCAGAATAACCCAAATACTATTTCTCGAGGTTATTTTAAGCTTTTGCTTTTCTTGTCTCCCTGATAACTTCAACTCAGATAACTACACGGAGCTTAACGGTGCTAATCTAGGAAAAAAGTAATATTAAGATTGGTATTATTATAAATGAGAATCTAGTTATAGAAATAGATTAGCACAGTTTCATATTATACTGTAAAAACATCAAAATGAAATCAAACATCTTTCCTAAAGTCAGAAATCTTAAAATATATATGGTCTGAATTTCCCCAAGATATGCTGAACAAGTTGAAATAATTATTTAATAACCAGAAAAATATGATGGACATATTTCACATGCTTCCTGGGGGTGAGAAATATTTCCTGGTGTTTTTTTCTTGCCATTAAGTGACAAGCTGATGAAGAATAGAGCACGTGAGACACAAAGAAAGAATAACGTCTACATGCCCCGGAATGAGAAGTTTGTCTATAGCAAAAGAGAGACCACTGCTGCCACCAAGCTACAGCCTGACCCTAGGCCCACTGTCCCCTGAATTCAGCATTTAGCTGCAGAAAAGAAGGAACAACTGTAAAAGGAAAAGAGTCTTCAATGGTACTTGTTAAAGCAGAATAGGAAGTCTTTATTCAGGACCATTACAATGGACATAGCAGCCACTGCGGTGGAATTTTGCACTGGAAGAGAGAGATTGGACTCAGCTTTGAATACAGCATGGGCAAGTGGGGATTCACAGCCGAGTAGTGTGGGGGTCAGTGGATGCAAAATTATTAAGAGGAACCATCAGAGATAAGAGGAATTCTAGCTAAACTGACCTACAAGGATTCTTGCTGAAGATGGACAAGGATGATCAGACATCATCTGGGGGATGGTAGAGCATGAGAAGCCTAATCAGGTATCAAGGGTGGAGGGTTTTTGCTAAGCTGACTTAGCAGAGTTCTTGGCTAAAACTGGATTTTACAAGGACGCGCAAGGACAGGCCTAAGAGAAGCTTCAGGAGCCTGAGAAAAGTTTGGTCAAAGATATTTGTTATAACGTAAATTCCTCTGTCATATTTCTGTACTTCCAAGCAATTAACTTTCAACTGTCTTGAAGGTACCTCCTGACCAGCTCTGACAATCTGATCAGCAAAATGTATGAGTTTGTAAAGTGCTACATTGGCAATTTAGCCATAAAACTAGATGTTGATGAAACCATGTTCTACCCATTATCTACCATAACGCTATGTAACAAACCCCACAACCAGTGGTGTTAAAAAAAATAATAAGCATTTAATTTACCCAGAGGTCTGTGGGTTGTTGGTCTAGGCTGAGTTTGATTGAGCAGTACTTCTGGCCTCAGCTGGCTCAAGTCTCAAGTACGGAGGTGGCTGGCTGTTAGCTGATCTAGGACGGCCTCAGCTGGGGTGTCTGGGACAACTCAGCCATGCTCCATGTGCCTCATCTTACAACAAGCCAGCAGGCACGTTCTCATGGAAATCACAAAGCTGCAAGAGACCCATCAAAAGCATGCAAGCACTTGTTCCGGCTTCTGCTTGGGTTACATTTTTTTAACATGCCATTGTACAAGGCAAGTCATGCGTTCAATCTGAAGTCAAGGGGTGAGATGGAATACCCAGCCCAAAGGGCACTGAAGAATTACAAGGCAAAGGGAATGGTACAGGGCGGAGTGGAGAATGGGAGCTGTTATGCGATCAATCTACTGCACACCTGTAATGCCAGTTTGTCTCCCATGTGAGCCATGGCAATGCTGACTAGGCTGGTTGCTTAATAAAAAACCCAATCCCTGGGTTAGGACGTCAAAATCTTAAACTACCCACCCAAATGAAGATATCTAGTCAACTAGCTCCAAAACAGTGGCAATTAAGCCACTGAATAATTATGATTAGCAATAGATAAAATTTAATTACTAATAGGTAAACAAAATTAGTTCATATCCCAGTAACACATGCAACTGTGGTAAATCCACCTTTGTTTTCACGTGATGGAATGCAAGATGATTCTCTAACAAAGCAGCAAGTTCTGGAGAAAGGTTGGAGTGAAATCTTTATTGGGCAGTAAAGCAGGCAAGTTAAAGGTAAGTAACAAAATGAGGTTCCCTGAAAATAAAATCAATCCTTTGAAAGTGCAGGGTCATCAGTATTCCAAACAATAATATACAAAAATAAATTGAAAATCACAGATATATCTCCTCAAAATCGTCATTAGAAATGTATCACCCACACATTTAAAATATGTGTATTAAAGACTTTCCTGGTTAGATCTGCACTGGGTGCTTTAAAAGCAAATTCTGTCTCTAGTTTGAAGCAGAAAAATTGGCTATGCTTTCTTAGTTATTGCATGGATTTGTTTGAGATCAAATTTTTTCTCCAAATAGCTGAATATGATTCAAAGATCTCGGGTTAAATAAATTTCTGAGTTAAAATTTGGAGTATATTTTGCACTTCGACACGCTGATATAGGAAACCCAAATTGCTTGTGATGGTATAAATGTTTCCATAGTAAGAAATGATGGAATAAATCAAATTCTTAACATTCATGCTTTTGTAATAAATTCAGTAACAACCTTTGTGATCATTGGCATAGTCTATGTTTTGTAAACTTAATCTAATCAGCTGATTTGGATATTTCATCAGGTGAAATTCTAGTTGATAGGACTGTAACTTTTACAGTTTGTTCAATGAAAACTGATTGGATTTTGCATATCTCATAGTTTTTCCTGACTCTGATCAAACTCATGTTAATGATAGTCCTTCCAACCCAAAGGACTTTGAATAAAACAATTCTCAATCAAAGCAGCAGAATCACACCCCATTCCAACTCAATTCTTTTCTGGCTGGTTATCTGTGAAGTTTCTTTCCTTTTTCGTGATCCAGTTTGTTTCTGTCTCTAGGATAAGATAGAATTTCTCTAAAAAACTGCTGCACTACTGATTTTAACTCTCTCTCTCTCTCTCTTTTTTTTTTTTTTTTGGTGGGGGGGGACTAAAATATGAAGCAGATCACACGGTACAGTGTGATAAGAATCCTAACAGCAGTAGGCACCTTTTATCCAATTTCCCTTATAATCAGCATATTGGTTGTTTCAGACAGCTGTTGGGCTGAGGCACTCTCAGAGGCCACAGAATACAGCAAAGTCTCCTTATCCACAGAGAATTCTATGCCATGCCAGGAACATAAAGCCTTCTCAGCAATCCTAAAAGGGAAAATGGAAAGATTCAACAAATATCTTTCTTTTGTAGAGCTGAGAGACATCCCCAGACTTGCCTCAATTTTCAGTCCTGGTTGTCACATGGAATGAACAAAACTATGAAAGGAGCTCTTTATAAGAGAAAGGTTTATTTCTTCCTAAATCTAATATTAGTGCAGTTTGAACAGGCATTCAAAGAAAAGATAATGAGACTTCATTGATGGAATTTTATGAAAGGTGTCAGGAAATAAAAAAGCAAATTTATGTCTTCCCACTCTCGAATAAAGAAGATTTTACTAATAGCTAAAAGACACTACAATAATACCATAGCAAATTTTTTTTCTATCCTTTGCTCCCATTGCTGAACACCGCTCAAAGTGATCTGAAATTATTTTACATCCTGCCCAGCCTTTCCCTACCTTAACTTTCTCCGGCCTCAGTAACATTGCTGAAATTATTCTCCTGAAGGTCACCAATGACTGCTTTACATTTTACCTTATTTTATTGTAAACGATAATGAAACCACCTTTGCAAAAATTATAACTGAGGAAATTACGACAGTGAAAGAGATCAGACCTAACCGACTCCATCTTGCTTCCAACCTTTAAACTAACTTTGAGAAGGAATTCAGTTCATGGTTTGACTCTGAAACAAAATTGATAACAGCCCTTTCCCAAAAAGTCGCCCTTCTTGCCTGGGGACCAGTCTGCCTTTGCAGAAATAACAAATGAGCCACAAGATTAGAAATTATGGTTTAGGGGTCATGTGTTCAGACTCTGGTTCCAAGAGTCTGAACCTCCCCAGATTGCTCCTGGGGATAACATCACTATTGTAAAACGCAAAATCAGTGCCTCTTGCAGACCCTGCATTGGATGGATCACCTGACACCACACAGACTGGTAATCTGGCTTGACGAGTTCTGCAATCCCACCCAGGAACAGAAAACAGCAAGAAAAACTCACTTCAACCCCCTAGGATTCCATCTCCAACCTGAGCAATCCACACTCCCCACTTCCCAAACCCCTACCCGCCAAAATATCTTTAAAAACTCTGATCCCCGAATGCTTGGGGAGACTGATTTGAGTAATAATAAAACTCCGGTCTCCAGGACAGCCGGCTCTGTGCGAATTACTCTTTCGAATGCAATTCCCCTGTCTTGATAAATCGGCTCCGTCTAGGCAGCGGGCAAGGTGATCTCACTGTGCGATTACAATAACACATAAACAGAAAATCACATAAAACAAAAACTAATAAATTATCACAACATATTTGTAAAATATCAACTACCTCTCAGGACAAAAAAAAAATAGAACATTGTCTAATCTCTCTCTCCTCCTCGAAGACTATCTCGATGCTTATGCCTAACACTGTTTCGTTTTTCCTGCTTTTCATCTTTTTATGAATGAATTCATGTGCCTGCCTGCCTTATTATGGAATTGTGTCTGCCTTATTATGGAATTGTGTCTGCCTTATTATGCAATTGTGTCTGGCTTATTATGGAATTGTGTCTAGCTTATTTCTTCAATACCCTGATGGTGAGATTTATCCATGCCATTGCATGCATCAGTTCATTCATTTGCATGGTTATACAGCATTCGTATTGTATGACTATTGCACAATTTATCTATATTACTACTGATTAACATTTAGATCGTTTCCAATATTTGGCTATAATAATGCTGCTATGAACATTCTTATATAGTCTCTTACTGCATTTGCACACACATGTCTGTTGGGTAACTAAAAGTCAAATTTTAAGACCATACAGTTACATATGTATTAACACTAATAGGTCATTAGCAATTGTACCTATTTCTATGTCCCCTATCAGTTTGGGAAAGTTTCATTTCCACTTCAACATTTCGTGTTGTCAGTCATTGTAATTTTAGCTATTTAGGGATGCACATTGTACCTCCTAGTGGCTTTACTTTGTAATTTTCTGATTAGCACAACACTTTTCCGTGTCTGTGGCCACTTGAATGTATCTTTTCTGAAATACCTGTTCAACTCCCTTGCCTGTTTTTCTATTAAACTGTCGTTTTCTCATTGACTTGTGGTGTTCCTTCATATGATATAGACACTAGCTCTTTGTCAGTTACTTGTTATGCAAATGTCTCCTGCTGCCTGGTGGTTTACCTTTTTCACTTTCTTAATAAAATACCTTAATCTTGACGCTGTCCTGTCTATTGACATTTCCTTTACATTTAATGCGTTTGAGGGTCGTGTTTATGAAATCTTTCTTCAACTGGAGTTTATACATATATTCTCCTGGCTTTTCTTTCGCAAGTTTTTATGCTTCTGCTTTTCACATTTTAATAGAGAATCTAGGTAACTGATTTTTTTGTTCTATGTGAGTAGAGGTAAAGCCTAAATTTTCCTCCTGACGATGTCCAATTGCCCTAGAACCATGTATTGAAAAGATTCCTTTTGCCCACTGTCCTGCAGCACCACCTTTAACAGAAATAAATTGTTCTGTTCCTAGAACATCTATTCTATCCCTTGATCTAGTTTTCCTTATGCCAATATCACATTGTCTTAATTATAGTACAGCTTTATAGTAGGTCTTGCTATCTTTATAGCATAAATCACTCAACTTCTTTTACTTCAAGAGTGTGTTGGCTATTCTTGGCTCTTTGCATATCTATATATCAGTTTGTGTATATATATCAATTTTTAGGGAAATTAATATCTTTATAATATTGAGTCATCCAATCTATAACATGGTATAGCCATCCATTTCTTTTATCTCTCTCAATAATATTTTATAGTTTTCTGTGTAGAGATTGTACACATCTTTCACTAGATTTATTCTTAGGTGTCTTATATTTTATGTTATTATACATAGCATTTTTAAATTTTACTGTTTATTTGTTGCTGACACACAGAAACACTTTTTATTTTGTATACAGAACTTATGCTTAGAAAATATGCTAATTTTGCTTACTACTTCTACCAATTTTCTTGTGATTTTGCTCCTAATTTTGTCCACATATGATCATGGGATCTGTGATATGATAGCTTTATTTCTTTTTTTCTAATTCTAAAGAATTTTCTTCCTTAAATTTGCCTTTTTGCCAACAGATACTCCAATAAAATGATGACTAGAAGTGACAAATACCAGGCATTCTTATTTCAAACACTAATCTCTCAAAATTTCACCACTAAATATAATGTTTGCTGAAGTCTTATTACAGATATTATTGACCTGGTTAATGAAATTCCCTCATGTTTTTCCTATGCTATGTGTTCAATGTATTATTATAAACAGATGTTAAGTTTAATATACTTTTTCTGCATCTATTGGGAAGATCAAATGATTTTTCCCTCTTAATGTTTCTTTATGCTATACTTATTTTCAGATACTTAACTAACCTTGCTTTCCTGCAATCATTTTACTTTTCACTGAGTTATAATTTATGTAAAATAAACTTCATTCATTCTACGTATACAATTCTACGTATACAATTCTATGTATACAATGGTAAGTGCATACAGTCATGTAACCATCAGCATAATCAATATACACAATAACTCCCTCCTAATCTCTAAAATGTTTCCTCATACACTTTGACTGTCAATCACTACCTCTGATGAGTGGCTTCAGGGAACTACTAATTTGCTTTCTATCACTATCGTTTTGTCTTTCTTTGAGTTTCAGGTAAATGAAATAACAGATTATGTAGTCTGTGGTTTTGGAATTATTTCACTATTTTTGAGATCCAGTGCATTGTTGCATGCATTAATATTTTACTGCTTTTTACTTCTGAATAGTATTCCATAATATAGAAGTGAAGGGTGAAAAATCGTGTGAGAGTGGGATTGTCAATGGAGTATCCGCCTCAGACTCATTGGATGAGATTGGTTCTGATATATGGAATATAATATAGAAATACCATAATTTTTCTAATCATTTGCCAATTGATGGCCATTTTAGTTCTTTACACTTTTTGGCATCTGTGAACAATACTGGTATGAATATTCTTGTACAATATATTATATGCCCATATGTTCTATTTCTCTTGGATGAATAACTAGTAATGGGATTGCTGAGTTATATGTTAGGTGCAGGTGTATGTTTAACTTTATAAGACATTGCTATATTGTTTTCCAAAGTACTTGTACAAGTTTTGCATTCCTGCTAACAATATTGTCACGTATCCCCACCAGCACTTGGTATGATCAGCCAACCTAAAACCATGTGATATCTCATCTGGGGTTTTATTCTGCATTTCTTTGATAACTAATGATCTTAAATATTTTTATATGGCTATTGGCTCGTTAGATACTTTCATTTGTGAAGCATCTGCCCAAATCTTTTGTACATTTTAAATGAGGTTTTCTTATTATTGGGTTCTCTAAATTATTCTTAAAATGTTCTTTAAAATATAATTTAAAGAATTATTATTCTTTAAGCACATCTCTAACTGTATCCCACATTTTGATATGTAATATTTTTATTGTCATTGATTTCAATTATTTTCCCTTATGGTGTCTTTTTTGACCTATCAGTCATTCATTTCCAAAAGTGGGGATTTTCTGTTTAACTTTTTTTCTAACTGACAAATAATATTTGTCTATATTTATGAGGTACAATGTGATATTTTAATTTATGCATACATTATCAAATCATTAAAGCTAAATAACATTTCCTTCACATACATTTTTTGTGGCACAAACATTTAAAATTTGCTCTCTTAACAGTTTTGCAATGTATGTTACATCATTACAAACTATAGCTACCTTGCTGTGCAATAGATCTCGAAAACACATTCCTTCTCACTGAAACTGTACCTTTTGACCAACATCTCATTCTCTAATCCCCACCTCCAGTCTTTGGTAACCATCATTCTATTCTCTACTTCTATGAAATTAACTTTTTTATATTTCACATATAAGTGAGATCATGCAATATTTTTCTTCTGTGCCTGGCTTATTTCACTTAGCATAATCTCCTCCAGGTTTATCCATGTTGTCACAAATGACAATTCTCTTCTTCTTGTGGCTGATTATATTTCATTTTGTGTATACACCACATTTTCTTATCCATTCATCCATAATGGACACTTAGGTTGATTCTATTCTGGTTAATTTTTTGTTACTGATTTGTAGTTTAATTGGTCTTTACTCAGTGACATTTTCCATATGATTTCAACCCCTAGAAATTTCGAGGGACTTGCTTTGTGGTCTTGTATGTGGTCAATTTATGTAAACATTCCACGTCTGCTTGAAAATAAAGTTCATTTTACAGTTGTTGAGTATAGTTCTCATGTATCTAATTAGGTGGTAGTTATTCATGTTTTTAAATTCTATTTTCTTACTGATATTTCTGTCTGGTTGCCCAACCATTTTTTGAGAGAGGCGTTTTTAATTGCTTCGTTGTGATTAGGAATTTTTCCACTTCTGATAATTTTTGCTTTATATAAGTCTATGTTATTAGGTATATGCAAACATGGAATTCTTATCTTCTTGGGAATTGAATATTTTGTTATTTTCAACACTTCATCTGTATTTTATTTATGTTTTTGTCCTAAAATGTATGTTGCCTGGTATATAAATATATATACAAACTTTCCTTTGGTAGAGTTTGCATGGTATATCTTTTCTCATCTGTTTTTCCTTTTAACCTTATATTTTTGATGCATGTCTTATAAGCTGTAAATTGTTAACTTTTTACCCCATTTGACAAACTTTGTGTTCTAATTGGAGAGCATATTTCATTGACAATTAATATAATTAGTGACATATTTCAATTTGCATCTACCGTCATACTCAGTCCCTTCTATTTATCTAACCTGTTCTCCATTATTTTTCCTTTATCCTGTTGGACAAAATATTCTTATTATTCCACTTTTTATCACTATTACCTTAGTGCTAATATCTGGCCTTACTATTCCTCATTGATTTCCCTAAAAATTACATTATTCATCCTTCAGTTATCAAAATCTAATGTTACATGGGACTTTTTGACTCTTCCAGAGGAAGGCAAAAAATTGAAACATTTTAAATTTCCTTAATTCCCCTCCCACTTATATAATATTGTCATATTTTCTCATAAGGTTCTACTTTTATTTTTTACGTAGTCATTAAACATTTACATTTCTTCATCTGTTTCTCATTTTTATTGTTCTTTATTTCTTCCTGTATCTCACATTCTGAGCCTGAATAATCTTTCTCTGTCTTTGGTGTAGATTACAGGTGATGAATTCTGCCAGGTTTTACTTATCTAAAAATGCTGTTTATCTATTTTTGGATGTTATTTTCCCCGGATACAAAATTCACAGTAGCAAGTTATTTACTATGAGCACTATGAGAACTCTGAAGGTAACATTTTATTACCAGCTAGCTTTCATTGTTTCAATTCTGCAGTCAGCTTGTCACTAATAGTTGTCCCTTTGAAAGTAGTTTGGCTTTTTCTCCTCTGAATGTCTGAATGCTTTTATTATTTTTCTTTGTTTTGGGTTTCAGATGCTTTAATACGACAAGCTCAGGTTTGTTTGTTTGTTATTCTCTTGCTCAGGATCTATAGGGATGATTGAATATTGACTTTAAGGTTTTTGCTAACTTTAGAAAATTCTCAGATTCAATCTCATCATATATTGCTTCCAGCCTATTATCTCTCTTTTATGCTCCAGGGGATCCAACTCATTTTTTTCAATGTTGTTTACACTCTCTTCTCTATTTCCTAATTTTAACTCTCGGTATTTCACTTTGTATTTTGCAGTTGTAGATTTACATGTGGTTCATTTTTCCAGTTACTACTTTCTTGCCAAATTTTTCATTGTTTTATTTTATTTTCTGGAGCATATTAAGCATAGTTATTTTAAAATTTAGATTTGATAATATTATTTGCAGCCCCTGTAGGTTTTCTTTGGTCATTAATTTGGATTTTGATCTATGTTGTTTTGTCACCTGCTTATTTTCTGTTGAATGCCAGACATTATTAGTTTGAAAATTGGAGAAATAATTATACAAGTTGGAGAAATAATTATACAAGTTGTAGAAATAATATGAATCCTATGTTATCTTCTTCCAGGAAAAAAAAAAAATCTTTTCTTTTTCTAGTAGATGTCCAAGGTTACAGATAATCTGGAATTGCCTTGAATTCAATTTCAGGAATTAAAATAATTCAAAGTGTGGCTTCAGTCCTTGCAAGGACTCATCTAATTCAAATTTACTCCAACTCCCAGAGCATAACTTTTTGGGTTCTCAACTTAAAATAGGGAGTTTTACGATGTTCCAACAGAAGGTACCTCAATTTTTTTCTTCCAAGCCGCAACAAACTTTCAAAATTTCTTCCCAGTTATCTTGGTTTCTCAACTTTCTTTTCCAGATTTGGTAGGTACCTCTAAGTAAAAAAATACCCCTCAACGCCAGTCTCACTTCTCTGAGTGAGTCAACCCAATTGCTTCTCTAATAACTCACGCAGATAAGCTCTTTTTTCTTTGACATTTTGTACAGATTTTCTAATTGTTCTCAATAGTAGGTTTAACCCAGATTAACTACCTCATCATTCCTGAAGAAAAATAACTCATTGGTTTCAAAATCCAATCTTTTTTTCTGAATTCTAATTCTTCTTTATCTCTCTGAGGCACTCAATTCTGTTGCTTAATTTCTTACTTGAAATTTTTCATTTTCATCACATTATACATTCGGATTTTTTAAATTTTCTTATTGCTCTATATATTTCTTATATTTCTACATATATTCTATATTCCTTCCTTACTTATTTTACAGGACTATGTTTATTTTTATACATGTTCTTTTATATAGGTGTCTCTCAGGATAAATAACCCTTTTAAATATATCCCTTCAATTAATGGATCTACTCCTACAGCTGCAGTTACCTGGATGATTTCTGTATCTTCATCTTTAGTCCTAAAATATCATTTATGCTCACATCCCATATTTTAAACTTCCTAGAAGATCTCTTCATTTAGATATTCAGTCACCACCTCTCTCTAAGCATGTCTGTTACCTCCCTTCCAAGCCAATGTTTCATCCCAACTGAAGTATTTTGAAGGGTCCAGGCCACTGGGGAGGGACAGAAACAAACACAGAAAAGGAGCAGAAGCAGGCACACGTGCCAAAAAGAGCCACATTAAGCTAGTTGGTGACTTCCTGGATTTAGGAAATAGAGAAGAGAGAATTGAAGATGATCCCAGGTTTTCTTGATTGAAAGATGAAAAAGTGCCTTCATTTGATATAAATTGGTTATTGAGAAGAGAACAGTTTTGGAGAGAGAGGTGCTGTGCTTGTCTTCTTTCCTTTTTTTCTTTTTAGAGACAGAGTCTTGCTATGTTGCTCAGGCTGGCTTTGAACTCCTAGGCTCAAGTGATCCTCCCACCTCAGGCTCCAGAGAACCTGGGACTCCAGGTAGCGCCCATCCTGCCTGGATGTGTGCTGTGTTCTTTTTACCCTTCTTCTGATCCCCACACCTGCCCTTCACCGTCACCTCCATTAGACATATACTCTGAATAACGTTTTCATATTCCTCCTCCTAAAACACAACATTTCTCACATCACTCCAAATGTTAAGAATCCAGAGTGTCTCCTGCTACCTTCTGTACAGACTCCAAACTTCTCTGCCGAATTTTCAAGGTCGTTTATAATCTGTTTCCACTACACCTAGCCATTATTTCCCATGAAGCAACCTCTACTCTAATCAATAACTTTCCTCAAAAATTTCATCTTTCTCAATTCCAGAAGCTGGAAAGTCACAAAACCCATTCTAACAAGAAGTAAAACACTGAACAAGCTGAAAAAGCAACAATGCTCCTTAGGTTCATCAGGGAAATGAGGT
>NW_012103643.1:2296571-2335740 GCF_000951045.1 Mandrillus leucophaeus | reverse complement strand
TCATCTAATTCAAATTTACTCCAACTCCCAGAGCATAACTTTTTGGGTTCTCAACTTAAAATAGGGAGTTTTACGATGTTCCAACAGAAGGTACCTCAATTTTTTTCTTCCAAGCCGCAACAAACTTTCAAAATTTCTTCCCAGTTATCTTGGTTTCTCAACTTTCTTTTCCAGATTTGGTAGGTACCTCTAAGTAAAAAAATACCCCTCAACGCCAGTCTCACTTCTCTGAGTGAGTCAACCCAATTGCTTCTCTAATAACTCAAGCAGATAAGCTCTTTTTTCTTTGACATTTTGTACAGATTTTCTAATTGTTCTCAATAGTAGGTTTAACCCAGATTAACTACCTCATCATTCCTGAAGAAAAATAACTCATTGGTTTCAAAATCCAATCTTTTTTTCTGAATTCTAATTCTTCTTTATCTCTCTGAGGCACTCAATTCTGTTGCTTAATTTCTTACTTGAAATTTTTCATTTTCATCACATTATACATTCGGATTTTTTAAATTTTCTTATTGCTCTATATATTTCTTATATTTCTACATATATTCTATATTCCTTCCTTACTTATTTTACAGGACTATGTTTATTTTTATACATGTTCTTTTATATAGGTGTCTCTCAGGATAAATAACCCTTTTAAATATATCCCTTCAATTAATGGATCTACTCCTACAGCTGCAGTTACCTGGATGATTTCTGTATCTTCATCTTTAGTCCTAAAATATCATTTATGCTCACATCCCATATTTTAAACTTCCTAGAAGATCTCTTCATTTAGATATTCAGTCACCACCTCTCTCTAAGCATGTCTGTTACCTCCCTTCCAAGCCAATGTTTCATCCCAACTGAAGTATTTTGAAGGGTCCAGGCCACTGGGGAGGGACAGAAACAAACACAGAAAAGGAGCAGAAGCAGGCACACGTGCCAAAAAGAGCCACATTAAGCTAGTTGGTGACTTCCTGGATTTAGGAAATAGAGAAGAGAGAATTGAAGATGATCCCAGGTTTTCTTGATTGAAAGATGAAAAAGTGCCTTCATTTGATATAAATTGGTTATTGAGAAGAGAACAGTTTTGGAGAGAGAGGTGCTGTGCTTGTCTTCTTTCCTTTTTTTCTTTTTAGAGACAGAGTCTTGCTATGTTGCTCAGGCTGGCTTTGAACTCCTAGGCTCAAGTGATCCTCCCACCTCAGGCTCCAGAGAACCTGGGACTCCAGGTAGCGCCCATCCTGCCTGGATGTGTGCTGTGTTCTTTTTACCCTTCTTCTGATCCCCACACCTGCCCTTCACCGTCACCTCCATTAGACATATACTCTGAATAACGTTTTCATATTCCTCCTCCTAAAACACAACATTTCTCACATCACTCCAAATGTTAAGAATCCAGAGTGTCTCCTGCTACCTTCTGTACAGACTCCAAACTTCTCTGCCGAATTTTCAAGGTCGTTTATAATCTGTTTCCACTACACCTAGCCATTATTTCCCATGAAGCAACCTCTACTCTAATCAATAACTTTCCTCAAAAATTTCATCTTTCTCAATTCCAGAAGCTGGAAAGTCACAAAACCCATTCTAACAAGAAGTAAAACACTGAACAAGCTGAAAAAGCAACAATGCTCCTTAGGTTCATCAGGGAAATGAGGTACAGGGCAAATCATAACCCCCCAAATTGGAAAGACAGACGGGTGGGAACCGAGAATCACAACTTACTGGAGCAGAAACCTATGAGCAAAAAGTCTGGGCAGATAGAAAAACCCAAACTCTCACTGAGGAATTTCTGGAGGCTCAATGTGGATGAGTCTGAGAGTTAAAAACTTCATGGGAGGCTCAGGCATAAGGGGTCCCCTCTGCTTTTGTGAATTTTACCTCCAGAAGCTCTGCTAGGTTCTCACAGTGAAGACTGGAGAAAAATCCCCTCGTGCTCCTGGCAGGGAGAGGTGAAAGGCTACCACTTTGAAATACACAGTCTTCTATTCTTCATAACAAAGCTCTCCATCAGGAGAAACTATTTTACTCCTTAAAGTCAGCAGACTAACTAATGCTAAAGACACTAAATTCCTAAGGATATGAATCCTTCCTGAATTAGCCAACTGGCAGGCTCTACCAACCCTAAAGTGAGAGCACAGCAGTCAGAAGAATGACTCTGCACCAAGCAGAAGTGTTCTACGATAGAAAAAAAAAAAAAAAAATCACCTAACAGTCACAGAGGGGCTGGCATGGCCGACTTCAATCTGGAGGACTCCCAAACAAATGTTGATCTTCCTTGCTTCACAATTCTTTCCCACATAACTTTAGTGGAATAAATAAATGACAGCACTAGGACTCTAGGATCAGGAAGGGAAAGGGGAGAAAGAGGGAAGGGAAGAGAGATCTTTAGTTCTGGGTAATTCGATTTCAAAATTCTGCTTAAAGATTTTAACACCAGAAGTTAACTTAGACTGCCTAGAGAGTCAATCAATCCATTACTGAACCCAGCTTCTGATTTGATTGGATACTTTAATTCCTCACTCTAGCTGCCTTTAAAAAAAAAAAAAAAATGGAAAGGCAAGCCTTTTCTGAGTTCATGAATATCTAATTTTGTTTCTACTGCTGTTTCATATACAATGTCCAGTATACAATAAAATATTATAATACAGGTAAAGAAGTAAGAAAATATGACCCATAATTAAGACAAAAATAGTCACCCAAAGATGACCCAAATGTTGAAATAACTTTAAAAACACCATATTAATTTTCTTAACTTACATTTAACTCTATTACTTAGAGGAACAATGAGGCATTTCAGCATAAAAATGAACTAAATTATTATTATTAGGTGGACTTAACAGAAGACTAGACAGAGCAGGAGAACAGGTCAGTGTGCTGAAAAATAAGGCAATAGAATTAGTTTTCCAAATTGAAGCATGAGAGAAATCTCATGCTTCAAAAGAATGGAATCAAACAAATCAATGCAAACAGAAAATCACAGACATGAAGGGAAAATATGAAATTAATTTATAGACAGTTGGAGTTACAGAGTAGAGAAGAAAGAAAATGGAGGAAGAAACTTTAAAGGAAATAATGGCTGAGAATTTTCTAAAATTTAAAGTCACCAACTCACAAATCCAAGAACGCAGCAAACCTTAAAGATAATTTTTAAAACAAAATTTAAAAGTAGACACATAATAGTTCAAACAGCAGAATAGAAAACTAAAGAGGCAGTCTTCAAAGCATTCAGATAAAAAGACTCATTCTATTCACAGAAACTACATTGACAATAATTACTAACTTCTCATCAGAAGAAAAAGAAAAATAGAAAAATATTATCATGGAATAATTTCTTACTAGAGTAAATCTATAGCCAGCAACAAATTCTTCAAAAAATGAAAGCAAAGTAAAGATGTTTTCAGACCAAGAAAAGCTCAGGAAATTAATTGCTACAAGATTGTAAAGGAACTTCCTCACAGTAAAGGAAGGAATGAAGACAATGGAGAGAGGCCAACCACACTGCAAAGTTTATCATGCCTCGCTGTTGGTTCGGACCCTCATTCCTCATCACGACGGGGTCTCACTATGGAACGGAGCGCAGCGAAAGGTACATACTCTGAAGGAGAAACAACTGCACGTTGTCTTAGTCTGTTCTCACACTGCTATAAAGAAATACCTGAGACTGGGTCATTTATAAAGGAAAGAGGTTTAATTGATTCACAGTTCCCCATGGATGGGGAGGTTTCAGCAAGCTTACAGTCATGACAGAAGGAGAAGGGGAAACAAGAACCTTCTTCAGAAGGAAAGAGCAGAGAGCAGGGGAAAATGCCACTGATAAAATCATCAGATTTTGTGAGAACTCACTCACGATCACGAGAACATCCTGGGGGAAACTGACCCCATGATCCAATCATCTCTTTCCAGGTCCTTCCATTGACATGTGGGGATTAGGGGAATTACAATTTGAGATGAGATTTGGGTGGGGACACAGAGCTAAACCATATCACAGGTTAAAATGGTCAATAAAAGCAAAGGTGAATCCTTTGCTTGGTATTTGTTCGCCTTTAAAGAACGGCAGCAACAGAGAAACTCAGAACTGGAGACTGGGTGATACACACATGAGGTATTACACAGCAGAAAGCGCATATGATGGCTCAGTTTTCCTCATTGTGGCAAGCTCGACCCAATGACTGGGCTAATTGGAAAAAAGAGGGTCACCCCTCCCCCAAAAGAATAATATTGCCTAATGTTAGGGAAACTGGTACCCAGTTTAATGGTTTCAATAGCACAGAAGGGACATGTCAAAAGACAAAAATGCTGCAATCTTGAAGGCAAAACTCTTATTTTCAGAAAAGATAATTATTTGTCTGGAAAAGGCAGAGATTATATTGAGAAATGATTAGAAATATGATACTTTAGTGAGATGATTGCTCGTAAGTAAAAATACTAAAATCAAGTATTTTTAGTATTCAAGAGTCCAGGAGGTGGAGGCTGCAGTGAGCCAAGATCATGCCACTGCAAAAAGAAAAGAAAGGAAAAGAAAACTTTTATTTTACTTATAGTATATAGTAGCTTAACATTCAATCCTTGGAGTGCCTGGTAATAGAAGACTCTTTATAAAAGATTGCTGAATAACTGAATGAAAACAGAGCCATACTTAGGGGCTATGTTCCATCCCTATAAAAGCTAGAAAATAAGAGTTTAATAAGGAAATTGTTGTTTATATTCGAGTTTGGAACACATAGTTTAAGACACATGTTGTACCCTTTTTATTTCCCCTGCAGCAACTAATACAATTTTAGAATCTACATACTAAACCTTCAGTAAATATAGTATTTGATTGATTCAAGATAAATGCTATGGTTTATTTCTAAATGGCAAGGAAAATCACGTGTAAGACATTTCCATTTAAAAGAATTCTACTATTCATCAAAATTTTCATCTATTCTCAAGATTGTTTATTTTAAACTAGGTTTAGAGTAGCAAAGCATATGAGTTTTACATCAGAAAACATGAGAAGGATGTAAAAGTTTGTTTCCTATATTCTTTCAAAATTCTTATTTTGAAGGCCTTCTGGGCATATAAGCTATTGGAACTTCTCATCATTTAAACTATTTCCTATAAAGATGAGAATCAGTACGATTTAGAGCACTGCTTGCACTGCATACATAGCACATGTTTTAGTAAATACTCCAAATGGATTTCTCTCCCAAAGGAAAAGCTTAAATTAAGTAAATTACTAGATGACAATTTAGCAGTATGTGTCTCAGAACTCTGAGAGTGGAGCAGATACGTAGGGTTCCCCAGCTTGCCTTCTGGGTGGTTTTATTTTAGGTTTACAATCCAGAAGTCTAGAAACGAGTGATTAAACCTAGTAATTCTGGTTTTAGAGTCTAAAATGTTGCTCTAAGAAGAGTCTTTCTAAATTTGGGGTACCATTATTCTGTTTCATTGGAAGTAAAGAGAATAGGTTCACCAGGAATGGCCAAAGATATCTGGAAGGATAACTTGATCTAATAGCTCCTTTATACATGTGCATGAGTAGAAACTTAATATTCTTATAAAATCTTGAGAAGGACAATCATATCGCTTAGTCACATAACAATCTATTACATAGCTGAGATCTGCAAAGGAGAGAGATAAATTTTGTACTGGAGAGAGGCCAGGGATGAAAGAGGAGAGGACCATTCTGGAGCATAGAACACTCTAAGAGAAGACTGGTGTAGTAAGGTGGTGGTGCTCCAATGAAAAAATTTCAACAGGAGGACTCTGTAGGTCCAGGATTCGGGATCAGGACAGAAAAGTTGCTAGGAAGCAGGAGATGGTAGAAGAAAAAATGCTGTGGTCCTGAACTAGCAGTATTAGGATTAGCTGAAAGTGGTTAGAAATGCAAATTATGAACTGGCTTGGCCCCACTCCAGACTTCCTGAGACTCTGAAAGTGAAGTCCAGTGGACTATGTTTCAACAAGCCCTCCAGATGGGTCTGATGCTCCCTCAAACTTGGGAAACAATCGTTTAAACGCGTTGTGCTAATTCAATCTCTTGAGACAGTGAAATGGCCTGGGTCACAGAGCACACATATTGTCCCAGCATCAATTTTCAGATCGGGACTAGATGCCTGGCCTAAGCTGACCTCATCTAACCAAAGAGAAGATTTCTCTCTGTATTCTGCCTCCCTCCCTACCCCCAAGAAATAAATAATTTGGCATTTAATTACCATTGCCTCATCAAGAGAGGGAATAAAGCTTAGAAAGATGCTGTCTCAGTTCATTTGGGGCTGCTATAACAGAATGCCTAAGATCAAGTAATTTATAAGAAACTGAGATTCATTTCTTACAGTTACAGAAGCAGGGAAGCCTAAGGTCAAGGGCTGCATCTGGTGATAGTCTTTGTGCTATATCATCTCATGGCACAAGGTGAAACAGCAAGAAAGCATACATGTCTGAGAAAGAGGAAGGGGGCCAAGCTCATCCTTTTATCAGGAACCCATTCCATCGATAATTATCTATCTCCACAATAACACCACTCATCAATTCATGAAGGCAGAGCCTCTTAAAGGTCCAACATCTCAACACTCTTGCAATGGAGATTAAGTTTCCAGCACATAAGCTTTGAGGGACACATTCAAACTACAGCAGGTGCCAATTCTTCAAATGGTAGAGGACAGGCAGGGAGACAATGTTCAGTGGCATTGAATCACAGGGTCAACCGACCTAAAGTCCGCCCTACCCAATGACACTTCATAGCTGAGCAAATAACCTTCCTCATTGTTTAAGCCTTTGTAAGTCAGATTTTCTGAAATGTTTCCTCACTGATGGAGGTCACAATCTTCACTACTTGGCAAGTGTCACTAGTCTGGTATCACCAACCTAAAGTCAAATGCCGGTGTGAAAAATCAATAAAGGTATGCAAGTGAAAAGTCAATAACATTGTAGGCACAATAGAACTTTAAGTAAAATGACAGGTGTGAAATATGAAGAGTGTGAAATATGTGAAATATGAAGAGATAGTCCCAAGTATCCAACAACAAATGGAGTAGATATAACTCATAGTCAAGCTCCCTCCAGCATTTCTAACAACAGAATTTGAAAGAGATTTTGTAAAACATATAGACTGGTATTTCCTTTGTAGAATAGACATTGCAGGATAAGTCCATGGAAGGAAAACTATGGGCAAGTTTTGGATCATCTTTCCCCTCTACTTACTTCTATAAAATGAAGTAAACTAGATCGAGTGGCCTCAGGGAGGATGACGAACTAACTCTCCAGACTCACTCAGGACTGGGGTTTCTCTAGACACGTGCTTTTCAGTGCTTAAAACAGTTACAGACACGCCAGGATGATTGGTCACTTTCCTCTGTGGACAAGTCTTGGACCAGAATTTAAGTCAATTAGATTTGAAAATTAACATTTTTTAATGTTTAGGGAGAGTCAGGTGACTATTTTCCTTGAAGAATCATATTGTGTTGATACCCAGTTACATCCTCCTTCACATTGAGTGTTAACATCATTCTCATGGCTGTATCTAAATTAGTTTCCCTGGGGCACTGGCCAGGTGTAGCCTCTCAGGGAGCTCTCAGCTGGAAAATGGAGGGTGCTTCCAATTTCCTTTGACCCACCTTTTTGTAATCATTTCAAATTTCCATTTTCCCTAGGGTATTCAGTTCATTCTCATGAGAATTTCATTCTCATGAGAGCTCTTGGAAAAAGCTCTGACTAAAAACCTTCCCACCAATAGCTTGCCCCCAAAGACTATGCAGTTGGAAACTGAAAGTCAGTTCTGAAAGACAAAACAAAAGTATCCTTGCAAATAGATGGCAGACTGAACACATGGCCTGTTTCTGTCCCCAGGTATTCTCCTCTTCCAACAACACACATGATATCCAGAGATCACCAAGTAAAATGTGAGTCTTTTCCTTAGATCAAATAAATGAGGCACAAAATAACATAAGAACTTATTCATTACACAAATTGTATTAGTCAATTAGAGGCAGAATTGGAAAAGACATGTGTTTACCCACATTCCAGAAATATCTTGACTCTCTCTATGCATAAACCAACAGAGGAAAATTAGTAGAAACATTATATAAAAACAAAATACAAAACAGTAGATTTACTGTCTCTTGAAATTAAAATAAACACAGAAAGAAACATTACGGTTTCAATTTTATCAGCATTAACAACACAATTTAGCTTGAAAACACTAACAGAAAGAAAAGAGGATTGTGATATTATTACTAGATAAAGAGCCAAATATTTACTTTCATGGTTCTTAGCTTTTAACCTTCTCACCTGTTAGTAGATACATGATGCTCTGAAATTTGTTTTGGCATTACTAAAGAATATCCGTTGTGTAGAATTGCAAACACTGCTGGTAGTTTTGACATTTAAAGAGCAGGTGGTCTGATGAAATGCTCCAGCATTCTATAACCTGACAATTTGGATTCCATACCCGAACAAAGGGGGAAAGAGTAGGTTAAATTTCCTGACCTCTGAAGATTTCCAAAGGGCAAATTTAATAACTGCATTCCCAGTTGGTGATGGGGAGATGGGAGAGAAGAAGAGGGTTGAGGAAGCTCTGGGAGGATTAAAAAGCTTTTGTGACAGCTGCCCACAACACACTATGCTGGTGAGAAGCAGGATGAAGAGCAATCACCCCCGAGAATTAAGTAGCTGCAGTGGTGCTGCCAGAACTTGACTGAGAAATAACACTTCCACAATCTTAGAAATAAGTGCTGAAATGTGCCAACTGATCTTCCTTTTAGGAGAATCCAGGTTACAAAAACAGAGCAATGCATTTGATTAATACAATTAATACATGCTTTTTGCTACACAGAACAAGAATGTTTAAACACACCAAACTAAGCTTCCTTACTGAAGCACAAAATGATATGATCTAACTGATAAACTCAAGGTTCAAACCCTAAGGACATCACCGTACTTGACAAGACTGTGGATTATTATAGAACTAATGACCATTCTCCCCAGGACCAGTGCCTCGGTGTCATTGTCTCTTGCAATTTAATAGTTAATATTTGTTAGTATACTATGTTGCAGGCAGTGTTTTGACTAATGTAAGCCTCATAACAACCTAAGGAGGTCGGGGTTACTATAATTGTTATCATTTAACAGATAAAGAATCAAAGTTACACAGATATTAGATACATCACCCAAAGTTACCTCTCCAGTGAGTAACAGAGCTGAATTCAAACCCAAGAAGTCTAGCCTGGATGTCCACACTCCTAAACCACTATAATATATAGTTTTCCTGGTAAGAAATAACTCAAAAAAGTTTATACTCAAAGTTTGTGACAAACATATTCAGCTTTTAGAAAATGTTGTAAATGTTTGTTTATACTTCTCATCTGATTGCCTTTCAATCAGTCCATATCCAGGCCACCTTGGATGGGCACCAGGAAGCCCTTCTGCCCTCATCAAATTTTTCTCTTCCTTTTCTACTCCACGGCTCCCCTTGCACCATCCTCCTGCTGCCCTGGGTAACTGAAGCTCAGGCTGCTGCTTACACCTCATTCCAAGTCCAGGGGTACTTACTTGTGTTCCCACGCTGGGAGTGTGGAAGTGAGCCTCCCTTTCTTCAGAGTAAAGCATCTACAAGACACACTTCCATTTTGACTCTGTTAATTGCCCCTCATCACAGGAAGTGTTATTTTGAAGTGTTATCATGTTGAAGACACTCTTCCCACCAGATGCCAGTGAAGAGGAAAAAAGCAAAATGAGGATGAAGAAATAAAGAATTCTAACCCATAAAACACACAAAACTGTACATATAATTTCAACAAGCTCGTAGACTCCTTGAACCCCCTGCCATAGGGCAATACTGAGCAAAAGACAACTTTTTAACTGAAAAAAAAAACTTTTGCTTATTCTTGAAAGACGTCACCCATTTGGTGATAGTTGGGGAAAAAAGAAATTTTTTTCTACTGTATTTCAAAAGTGCCTCCCAAGAGAAGATATGTGGACATGGGACATGTCAGGGTAACATCGAGTATGTCCTCCTGCATAGACCTTAGCAGGTGAAGATGACAAACAGATTCCTTAAGAACCCAGCCTGCTGTCTGCATAGCCTGAATCACGCTGGTGTCGGAGAGAGAACACTGACCCATGTTACCGGACTTAATTGTTAGTTTCTGCTTTTCTAGTATGTTGCTCTGGTATCTTGAATAGTTAATTCCCTTCTGTTCCTCTCAGTTTTTTCATCTGTACAATGAAGGCTTCAGCTCAGTGATCCTTAAAGTCCCTGTGATCATTTACTGTTGGATCTGATGTTGAGAGCACTGATGAGAAGAACTTGAAAGACTCCTTGGAGCTGGTCCTTGGACCAGATAATCTTTAGACTAAACCTCTACAGGACAAACAAACCCTGGCCAAAAAGCAACTCAACAAAAGCAATCACCAGCTTTTGTTTGTACTCCCTTGAATGTACCAGGCAAGATGCCAGGTGCGCACTTTAAACAAAGGACATAGAAAAGATGGGGGACCATCCCCATCTGTCCCCAGACCCTCTCTTGACTGCAGTTAACAAGCAGACTAAGTTTGGCTTGGCTTCCATACAAACTGGAACCAGGATTTAATCAGACACAACACTGAGGGTGCTCTGCTTCCAGGGACTGCACATTCCTGCCACCTTCCTAGTCTTAACCAGATGCACTGAACATTGCCTTCTTTGTCTGCAAAAACAGACAAGCGGTGTGTCCTTAGAGGCAATGTACTAGTTGACATCTCATAGCACCAAGGTCAGGACTAGGATGAGACAAATGGGTGAGCAGGGCACAAAATTTAAGAAGGTAAGGTCATGCAAGTGTTGTCGCTGCCCTTGTAGAGCCCTGAAAGTGAGTGCCTCCTTAAATTCTATGCCCTGAGCGCCTAACTCCAGATCATGCCAGTGCAGATTCCAAGCGTGCATGACCTTGCCTCCTTAAATTTTGTGCCATGGGCTTTTCTTGTCTCATCCTGAACCAGACCCTAGTGCTGTGTGATGTGAACGAGTACATTTCCCTCTAAGAACACCACTGTTTGTTTATTTTTGCAGACAAGGAAGGCAACATTCAATGTACCTGGTTGAGTAAGGAGGATGGCAAGAATGCTCAGTCCCTGGAAGCTGAACGCCTCATTATTGTGCCAGAGCCTGGCATCTGCATACTTCCTGGTTCTTATTTGTACTGAAGACCAAATAAAACTCACCAAGGCCCAGTTCTGCATTGTGCAGTGGGTGGCACATACTCAATAAGAATTTGTAGACTTGCATTTTCTCTTCATCTTTTTATTCCTCTTGATGATCACTTTAATCAACTGCTCGAGAAAATTTTAAAAACAAGTGGAGCTCAATTCAAATTTATTTTTCCAACCTTAAAATATCTATTCTTTAATTTTAATGTGCATAAAAATCACCTATGGGATGTCTTAAAAATCCATATTCCACCTGTTACTGTACGAGGGCTTCCATAATGAAGTACCATATACTGGTGTCTTAAACAGCAGAAATTAACTTTCTCACAGTTCCAGAGGCTATATGTCCAAGATCAAAGTATCTGCAGGTATGATTTCTTCTGAGACTTCTCTCCACGGCTTGTAAATGGCTGTCTTCTTCCTCTGCCTTCACAAGATCTACGTATCCATGTCCTGATCTCCTCTTCTTAGGACACCAACCATATTGGATTAACGCCCACCCTAAAGGTCTCATTTTAAGTTACTCACCTCTTTAAAGGCACTGTCTCCAAACACAGTCACATTCTCAGGTACTGTAAGGCCTTCAACGTATGAATTTTGAGAAGACACAATTCAGCCCACACCACCTCCTCACTCCAGCCCTACGTTTTGATCCCATAAATCGTAAATGGGGCCAGAGATCTTTTATGGGTTTCTTTCTGTTTTATTTTTCTTTGCTTTAGTTTTCACAAACATCCCCGTGATTCTAACAACATAAAATATGCTTTGAAAGGAACACTAGTACTTTAGGCTCATTTCTCCTGAATTCCCAAGAATTCCCTTAGGGAACTCTCCTCACTTCCGTCCCTAACTTATTTTCATGAGCCACTCACAGTTTCTCCACCAGTTTGTAAGCTTGGGGCTATTTGTCCTCTTCTTAATAGTTTTGGTCTATATCCAATGTATTTAACCACTTTTCTGAAGGCCACATGAGTTAATGAAACCAAATTTCATCAAGAAAAAACATAATTTATCTTTAAGTTTGCATCTCAGTGGCTGAGAAATAGAATCAGAGTAAGAAAATCTTTAACAAAACATGAGAAACCAAGTTCCCAATCCATCTTCAGGAGCAGCCATTTTTCTCCTAACGTAGAAAGCACTGTAGTCCTTTAAAGAGAATCTACTAGCAAAGTTGCTGGTAGCACAGAAATCTTCACGGGATTAAGCACAGACCCTGCCTTGGAGGCCTCCAAACAATGCTGACCCCTTAGGGCTCCCATGGGAACACCTCAGGAACACAACGTACTTGACTCCCAGCTATAATCAACTAAACCAATGATAGCACACTACCAGCATTGAAATGCACACCAGTTCCAGCCAGATGCATCTGTCCTCTCTCAGCATCAGCATACACTGACCACAAGAATTTCAAAAGAATGCTTTTCTAAGAGATACCACTGACCCTGTGCTTCCAGTTTGGCTGCAAACTGCTAGAGCAGCATTTTTTTTTCCAGCTGGCAATAACCCAAAGTAAAAAGCTAAACACCCAACCCACAGGCATATTTACTACTTGAAGTTTTTGAACAGAAGCCTGTGAATTAATCAAGATCTTAAAGGCACTTTTCAGTTTGTCTGTTAATAACATGATAGAGTCTAGAGACATTATATTTCCTTCCCTCTCAAGCACAGCATTCCACCCTACAACACAGTTTACTCAACAAAAGCATTTCATATGAAATTCCAAAAATATAGAAAGAAGAATTATTTATAATTTCACACTCAGTTTGTTTTGATCAGATTTTTTAAATGTTTACAATGTTTTGATAAGGAAAATCAGAAGCAAAACCAAAAACTATTTTTGATTTAAAAATCTGAACTATTAAGATGTGTCATGTGATAAAATGTAATGTATGTATCAAGAGGTTTTCTGAAACAGGTTTTATTTTCCCAATTCAATCAATGTTTTTTCAAGATAAGGACAGAAACAGCATTTCAAGGATGTTCTCAAAGATACACTTAAAAAGATTCAAAGACTCCAACTTACAGGCTGCCACTGACAGGGTTAGCTCAATTGAAAAAATAATCTACTTCAAGAATATCAATATTTTATAAATCCAAGACAATAGCAAAAGACACAAATGTAGCTTCAGTAGAAGCAGTGTGACTAATAACTCAAGGTTACCCTTTCTGCCAAGGATATGTGTCCAATCCATAATAATTTGCCAGTCCCCAAATTGTCTCATCAGTCATCTCCAATTACACATGTATCCAGGGAACTAGTCTGAAAAATAGTTATGCCTTTTTTTCCTTTCTCTTCCTCATCCTTATACCTTTGAAGGCAGTGTGGGGATGTGATGACCAGCACAGCAGTGACTGTGGTAACCATCCAGAGATATGCATGAGCAGCAAGATGGCTGACTAGAGGTGCCTAACACTAGTTTTCCCTCAATATAAAAAGGACCAAAATAACAAATAAACAACTAGATATAGACTAGAGCATCTAAAAGAGAGTACTGGAGTACCAGGGAGTAGAGGGAGCCCTGTGGAGCATAATGAAAACTCGGGATGCCAGCATAGAGAAGAGAATGAAGCATGCTGCTTCCATCACCTCTTCTCCCCAGTTGAGACTGGTTTGGAGCCAAAACGTGCTTTTTTTTTTTTAACAGGAAAAAAGCTAAGGAGGGGATCCCAAACAGCCTTCATTACCACCATGGATACCTGTAGTCTTTGCTACTGGAGAGTCCCACAGTCCTCATAAACCCTGAGCCCTGTCTAGGGAGATGCTTCAAGTTCACATGGCCTCACTGCTTCAGAGAAGAATCTCATGTTATGCCTTTCCCAACACCCACAACCCAAGCTTCTAAGGCACAGCACCATCTTGAAACTGTAGCCATTTCTATCTGCTAGAGTAACCAATGCATCTCTACCATCATTTCACCATGCCCACACAAGTAGCTGCAATGCCAGGCCCCAGGCTACTCAGAGATTAGGCCCAGTGGAACAATTGTGACTGCATTGCAAAAGTTCACTACTCCCCTACCCTCAAGTAACAAGCAGTCCTGCATAGCAGAGAAGCAAAGCCCAAGTCAGTGTACCCACAGTATACACCCTCTTGGTTTGAGAACCAGTCCAATGCTGCACCCCCAGGAAGACTACCCCTAAGTCAGTGGACCCACTGAGTGCATCCCCTCAGCTTAGGAACCAGCCCAGTGTCCCAACCCCAGCAAGGCCACCACAAATGCCCCTTAGCTTGAGAAACAACCTGTTGCCTTTCCCCTGGTGAGGTCACTCCCAAATCAGCAGACCCAATGCACATACCCCTTGACTTGAGTACCAGCTGGCTTTCTTCCCCCAACAAAGCCATGCCACCACCACCACAAACCCACAAACTCCTGCAGTCTAGGCCACTGAGGCACTCACAGGCATGGCTAATGTTGATTATTGCTGAAAAAAATCTTCACATTTACTACATAACTGCATCGTTAGAAAACCAAAAATCATGCATGATACCCAACAAGCACCCAAGAACTCATCTGCAAGAGAAGTCTTTCCCTATGAAAGCTACTCCATAAAATTGGAAAAGGTGAATGTTCTTGACACTACCAAAGGAATTCAATAATTCTCTAACAACTGGCCCCCAAAGAAAAGGAAATTTCCAAAATGCCTGAAATGGAATTCAAAATAATAATCCTAAGGAAACTTAGTGAGATACAAGAGAATATAGGTAGACAATTCAATAAAAATAAAATTAGAACAATTCATGATGTGAATGAGAAAATCAACAAAGAGATGGATTTTTTTAAAAAAAGAACCAAGTAGAAATATCAGAGCTAATAAATTCAATAAATGAAATTTAATACACAACTGAGGGTTTCAACAAATTAGATCAAGCAGAAGTAAGAATTTCTAAACCTAATGACAGGTTTGTTTGTTTGTTTGTTTTTTTAAATAACCCAGTCAGACAAAAAAAAAAAAAGAAGAATTAAAAAGAATGAAGAAAGCCCATGAGACTTATGGAGCAACATTAAGTGAACAAATGTTTGCATTATGAGGGTTCAGAGGATAAGAGATGGAGAAAGTTATAGAAAATTTATTTAACAAAATAATAGCTGAACACTTTCCAAGTCTTGGGAAAGATATAGGAAGTTCAGATCAAGGAAGTTCAAAAGTTCTCAAATAGATTTCACCCAAAAATGTCCTCTCTGAGGCACATCATAATCAAATCAAAAGTCAAAGTCAGAGAATTTTAAAAGCAGCAAGAGAAAAGTGTTAAGTTACATATGAGGCAATTCCCACTACACTGAGCAGATTTCTCAGCAGAAACCTTGCAGGCCAGGAGAGAATAGGATGATATAGTCAAAATGCTAAAAGACATAAAACCTGCCAATCAAAAATACTATACCCTGCAAAACTATCCTTCAGAAATGAAGGAGAAATAAAGTCTTTCCCAAACAAGCAAAATGTGGAAGAATTTATCACCACTAGACAACCTTACAAAAAATGCTTAAGGAAATGTTTCAACTGGAAGCAAAAGGAAAGTCATTACTATCAGTGTACTGTAGCGATGGTACGAAAATGTTTCAAATATCTAGTATGAAGGTTGAGAGTCAAAATGGCCAAAAGTAACTATAGCTACAATAAGTTGTTAGGGAACCTACAATATGAAAATATGTAAATTAAGGCAACAAAAATATAAATTGTAGGGAGAGGATAAAAATCTAGTGTATATGTGCAACCAAAGTTAAGTTGTTATCAGCTTAAAATAGTATAACTACAAGATTCCTTATGTTAGTCCCATGGTAACCACAGAGGAAAAAATTATAGCAGATGCAAGAGAGAGAAGGAGAAAGGAATGAAAGCTTATCAGTAGAGAAAACCACCAAATCAGAAATGTAAACAATAAGAAAAAAAGGAACAAATAATCTATAAAACAATCAGAAAACAGTTAACAAAATGGCAGGAACAAGTCCATTTAATAACCTTGAATGTAAATGGATTAAAGTCTCCAATTAAAATGTGCAGCAAAAGAAACAATTATCAGAGTGAACAGACAACCTACAGAATGGGTCAAAATTCTTGCAATCTATCCATTTGACAAACGTCTAATATACAGAATCGACAAGGAGCTTAAATTTACAAGAAAAAAAAACCTCATTAAAAAGTAGGCAAAGAAACATAAACAGACACTTCTCAAAAGAGGACATACATGCAGCCAACAAACATAGGGAAAAAAAAGCTCAACATCACTGATCATTAGAGAAATGCAAATCAAAACCACAATGAAATACCATCTCATGACAATCAGAATGGCTATTAGTAAAAAGTCAAAAACAACACATGTTGGTGAAGTTGTGGAGAAAAAAGAACATTTTTATGCTATTGGTAGGAGTGTAAATTAGTTTAACTATTGTGGAGGACAGTGTGGCAATTCCTCAAAGACCTAGAAACAGAAATACCATTTGACCAAGCAACCTCATTATTGGGTACATACCCAAAGGAATATAAATCATTCTATTATAAAGATAAATGCATGCATATGTTCATTGCAGTATTATAGCAAAGTCATGGAATCAACCTAAATGCCCATCAATGATATACTGGACAAAGAAAATGTGGTACATATACATGATGGAATGCTATGCAGCCATAAAATGAGAGCATGTCCTTTTGCAGGGACATGGATGGAGATGGAAGCCATTATCCTCAGCAAACTAATGCAGGAACAGAAAACCAACCACCACATGTTCTCACTTGCAAGTGGGAGCTGATTTATGAGAACACATGGACATGTGGGGAGGAACAACACACACTGGGCACCTGTTCTGAGGAAAGGAGGGAGAGCATCAAGAAGAATAGCTAATGAATGCTGGGTTTAATACCTGGGTGACAGGATGATCTGTGCAGTAAACCACCTTGGCACACATTTACCTATTAACAAACTTGTACATTCTGCACATGTACCCTTGAACTTGAAAGTTGAAAAAAAAGAGGATAGAGAGTAATGGCATCTTTTTTTTAAGACCCTACTATATACTGCCTATGTGAAACTCATTTTACCTATAAGGATGCACAAACACTGAAAATGAAGTGATAGAAAAGGTATTCTGCACAAATGGAAACCAAAAAGTATAGATGTATAGAAGTAGCTATACATCTATGAGATAAGTAGACTAACTCAAAAACTGGAAAAAGAAACAAAGACTGTCATTTCAGCTAAAAGATCTATTCAGCAGAAGGATATAACAATTGTAAATACATATGAACCCAACATTGGAGCACCCAAATATGTAAAGCAAACATTATTAGATTTAAAGGGAGAGATAGACTATAATATGTAATAGTAGCGGCCAGGCACAGTGGCTCATGCCTGTAATTGCAGCACTTTGGGAGGCCAAGGCGTGGATCACCCGAGGTCAGGAGTTCAAGATGAACCTGGCCAACATGGCAAAACCCCTTCTCCACTAAAAATACAAAAATTGGAATTGGTAGTATTCCATATAAATATATATTTATCCACATATATACATATATACACATATATACATATATACATATAGAGATATATGCGCATATATATCCATATAGAGATATATGCACATATATATCCATATAGAGATATGTACACATATACATTCATATAGAGATATATATACACATATATATTTATGTAATTTCTCAACTTAATTGCCAAGTTCAAGATACTTTTGTATGATACTAGGCATTTAGTCAATTCCTAAAGAACTGAGGGTCTTGGGAATTTAACCATGTCAATGCAGCCTTTTTTATATTATTAACTGAAGAAAATGGGTTCCCTTTAAAGTTTTTTAAAATTAGAAAATAGAAAGAAGTCAGAAGAAACCAAGTCAGGACTGTAAGGTGGAAGCCCTTGTTTGATAAGAGGAATGAGCAGGTGCATTGTCATAGTGAAGAAAGTCTCTCTGGTGAAGCTTTCCTAGGTGTTTTTCTGCCAAAACTTTGGCCAACTTTTTAAAACACTCTCATAATAAGCAGATATTATTATTTTGCCCTTGAGAACATCAATAAGAAAAATGCATTGAGCATCCCTCAAAATTGTTGCCATGACCTTTGCACTTGACTGATCTGCTTTAGCTTTGAGTGGACCACTCCCACCTCTTGAGAGCCATAGCTTTGATGATGCTTTGTCTTCAGGATCATATGGGTAAAGCCATGTCCTATCTCCTGCTGCAATGTTTTGAAGAAATCCTTCAGGATCTTGATCTTACTTGTTTAAAATTCCATTGCAAGATCTGTTCTGTCTGCAGCTGATCTGGGCACAACAGTTTTGGCACTCGTCAAGTGGAAAGTGTGCTAAACTTCAATGTTTCAGCCAGAATTGTGTACATTAAATGTTTTGAGATGTCTGTGGTGTTGGCTATTGTTTCTGCTGTTAATTGTCAGTCCTCTTCATCCAGGGCATAAACAAGACAATTTTTTTTTCCAAAAATTGATGCGGCTGGTCTGCCACTTCAGGCTTCATCTTCAACATTGTCTCATCCCTTCTTAAAATGAGTTATCCATTTGTAAACTGCTGATTTCTTTGGGGCATTGTCCCCATAAATTTTTCATAAAGCATCAGTGATTTTACCACCCTTCTAAGCTTCACTATAAATTTGATGTTTAGCAAAATTCATGTTGCTCTAATAAGGGCTTTTTTCAAATTGATAGCTTATCTTTCTTAGTGCCTCAAGCTAGATTATGTTCAAATATGTTATAAGTTAGTGTGAGTTTATTTAGGTACCAAAAAATTGAAATTCATGAATAATTTCTCATAATACTTATTTTGCATGAACTTTTTGAAGACCCCCCATAAATGATGCACCCTCCACCAATATCATACTGAATAGTCAAAAATTGAAAGCCTTTCCACTAGGATCAGGAATAAGAGAAAGATGCCCACTTTCACCATTTTTATTCAACATAGTTCTGGAGGTTCTAGCCAGAGCAAGTAGGCAAAAGAAAGAAATAAAGGGCATTTAAATTGGAAAAGAAGAAGTCAAATTATCCTAGTTGTAGATAACATGATTTTTACATAGAGAAAACTTAAGGATTCCACAAAAAACTTTTAGAACTGATATGTAAACTTAGTACAGTTGCAGGATACAAATCAACATACAAAAATCAGTAGCATTTCTCTACACTAACAGTGATCCACCTAAAAAAGCAATCAAGAAAGCAATTCTTTTTACAATAGCTACCCCACCACCACCAAAATAAAAGACAGAAAGAAAGAAAAAAAAAAATCCTATGGATAAATGTAAACAAAGAGGTGAAAGATCTCTACAGGAAAAACAAAAAAAAAGTTCAAAAAAATTGCTGAAAGAAATTGAAGAGGGTCCAGGCACGGTGACTCATGCCTATAATCCAGAACTTTGGGAGGCCAAGATGGGCATATGGCTTGAGCTCAGGAGTTTGAGACCAGCCTGGGCCACATAGTGAAATCCCATCTTTACTAAAAATACAAAATAAGCTGGGTGTGGTGGTGTACGACTGTAATCCTAGCTACTCAGGAGAATGGGGCACAAGAATCTCAATGGAAGCATATCTCATGTTCAAGAATTTGAAGAATTAATGTCATTAAAATGTCCATACTACCCAAAGTGATCTACAGATTCAATGTAATCCCTATGAAAATACCAATGACATTCTCTGCAGAAATAAAAAGAACAATTCTAAAACTTACCTAAAACCATAGAAGACCCTAAAGCAATGCTGAGCAAAAAGAATAGAGCTGGAGGCATCACACTACCTGACTTTATGCTACAAAGTTATAGTAAGCAAAACAGCATGATAGTGGCATAAAAAGACATATATGCCAATGGAACAGGAGGGAGAACCCAAAAATAAATCCAAGAATTTACAGCCAATACATTTTTTACAAAGCTGCCAAGAAGATACACTGGGAAAAGAATTGCCTCTTGAATAAATGGTGCTGGGTAAGCTGGATATCCATACACAAAAGAAAGAACCCTGACCTCTATTTCTCACCACATACAAAACTCAACCCAAAATGAACTAAATACTTAAGTGTAAGGCTGTAAACTATAATATGAAACTACTGGAAGAAAGCATTGGGGAAATGCTACAAGACATTGGTCTGGGCAAAGAATTTTTGGGGGTAGGACCTCAAAAGCATAGGCATCAAAAGCAAAAAATAGACAAATAAGATTACATCAAGCTAAAAAGTTCCTCTACCACAAAGGAACAATCAACGAAGTGTAGAGGCAACCTACAGAATGGGAGAAAATATTCGCAGGGAGAAACCACATGACAAGGAATCAATAACCAGAATATATAAGGAACTCAAACAACTCAAGAGCAAAAAACAAATAATCTGATTTTTAAATGGGCAAAAGACCGAAACCAACAGTTCTCAAAAGAAGACATACAAATGGCCAACAGGTGTTTGAAAAATGCTCAACATCACTAATCATCAGATAAATGCAAATCAAACCACAATGAGATATCATCTCACTCCAGTTGAAATGGCTATTATCAAAACGACAAAAGATAACAAGTGCTGGAGAGAAAATAGAAAAAAAGGATCCCTTATAAACGACTGGGAGAAATGTAAATTAGCATAGTCATTATAGAAAACAGTATGGAGTTTTCCAAAAATTAAAAATACAAACACTGTATGATCCAGCAGCCCCACTATTTGATATATACCCAGAGGAAAGGAAGTCCATATATCAGAGACATATCTGGACTCCTGTGTTTATTACAGCACCATTCACATAGCCAAGATAGGGATTAACCTAAGAGTCCAGCAATGATGAATGGATAAAGAAAATGTAGTGCACACACACAGTGGAATATTATCCAGCCATTAAAAGGAATGAAATCCGGTCATATGTGACAACTTTGATGAACCTGGAGGACATTATAGTAAGTGAAATAAGCCAGGTCCAGAAAGACAAATACCTCATGATCTGACTCACATGCGGAATTTCAAAAAGCTTACCTCATACAAGGAGAGAGTAGAACAGCGGTTACCAGAGACCTACAAAAGTAGGAGGGAGGAGGGGATAAGGAGAGGTTGGTCGATGGGTACAAAGTTACAGTTAGGAGGAGTAAATGCTGGTTTCTACTGCACAGTAGCATGACTACAGTTAACAATAATGTATATTTCCAAATAGCCAGAAGAGGCAATTTTGAATATTTTCACTGATAAGGGTTGGCTGTGTCCCCACTAAAATCTAAACTTGAACTGTATCTCCCAGAATTCCCACATGTTTTGGGAGAAACCCAGGGGGAAGTAATTGAATCATGGCGGCCGGTCTTCCCCGAGCTATTCTCGTGATAGTGAATAAGTCTCACCAGAGCTGATGGGTTTTTCAGGGGTTTCAGCTTTTGCTTCTTCTTCATTTTCTCTCACTGCCGCCATGTAGGCAGAGCCTTTCACCTTCCGCCATGATTGTGAGGCCTCCACAGCCACATGGAACTGTAAGTCCAATTAAACCTCTTTCTTTAGTAAACTTCCCAGTCTCAGTATGTCTTTATCATCAGCAGAACAAACGACTAATACACTCACCGCAAAGAAGTGAGAAATGTTTGAGGTGAAAGGTATGCTAATTACCTTGATTTGATCATTACACAATGTGTACATGTATTGAAACATAACATTATACCTCATAAACAGGTGCAATCCTGTGTCAATTAAAATTTTAAAAGGAGAAATATGCATAAGATGAAAAGCTATCACTTTAATCCTGGTGGAGCCAATAGATAGAAAAAACGTGGACCCTTGACATACCACTGGGCTGATCAACAGAGTTGAGAACCTCCTGTCTCCAGACTTCTGGTTCATTAGTCAATGAATGTCTTGTGATTTAAGCCAGTGGTCCTCAAAGTGAGACACCTAGACCAGCAGCAGCACGGCCATGGAACTTGTCAGAAATGCAAATCCTTGGGCACCACCCTAGACTGAATGAAAGACCCAGGTGATGCTGGATGACTTGTTAAAGAACAGGGTGCTGGGCCTCTCAAGCTAAACTTGAGAACCACTCATTTAAGCCATCAGTAGTTGTGTTTTGGTTATTTTTGGCTGAAAGAGTTCCTGACTAACATGAGCAATTGTGTCAAATCTCAGTAAGGGTGGTTTCTCTATTATTTATTACACAGGATTTTTCTTCTAACAATCCCTATTGCTCTGTTGATGTCAGCAGCAGGCCATTCAAAGCGGCTGCTGCCATGGCACCTGCTGCGGTGGGGTGTGAGCCTGGGCCACGGGTCCTCAGGTGCTGATGCTGAGGCAAACAGTGTCTGGGGTTTACCACCTGGGAGCTGCTGCAGTGGGGCCAGGCAGGGCCGGGCCAGGCAGGGCCAGGCCACCCTCCAGCAGGGGAACGGCACAGTCAGGCATGGAGGGGTCCCAAGGTGAAGATGGGCCCAGGGCAGTACTTCCCTTGAACATGGAGTGCAGGGACTGGGCCCAGAACACAGAGTGATGGTCACGCTTCAGGGGCCTGGGACAGGAAGCAGGAGTGACACCCATTTCCCAGACCCAGCCAGCCACGCAGCTGCTGCGCCCACCCTGCCCACAGTACCAGGGTCCTGTGTCTCAGCGGGAGGCTCAGTGTGGGGCTGTCTGAGGCCACATCCACAGGATCCACCCCACGTCAGGGTGACTGCAGAGCCTGGCACTCCCACAGCCAGGCTGGGGCCCGCAATCTACTCCCAGAGGCTATGCCCTGACAGGGTTGTGAGCTGAATGAGGGGGAGCCCGGGGCCACTCTGAGTACCAGGGTGCAGGAGGAACTTGTGGCAATGTCACCCTTGCCCTAGTCACCAGCCCGGCCAGGCAAGGGGCTGGAGCCCTGCCCCAGGCTGCAAGGAGGCAAACAGGGCAGCAGAAGTGGCTGCGGGAGTAGCAGTGGCTGCAGTGGGTCCCCTGTGCCCCATGTCCTCAAAGCAGCTGACTGTGCTACCCCCACCCTCAAACAGCCCAGCAGGACCCACTGCCAGGCCCAGAGACTCCTCCACAGCCTCAACCTCACTCTCCGTCATGTCGTAGGAACCCATGAGCACCTTTCCACCCTCAAACAGCCCAGCAGGACCCACTCCCAGGCCCAGAGCCTCCTCCACAGCCTCAACCTCACTCCCTGTCATGTTGCAGGAACCCATGAGCACCTGGCCAAAAGCACAGCCAGGACTTGCAGGACCAGTCCCAGAAGCCTCAAGTTCATTTGTGCAGGGTTGGCTGGGACCACCATGCCACCCGCACCTCAACCACTGCCACTGCAGGGAGATGCAGAGAAGGCGCATGGCCAGGGCTGTGCACTCTGAAGATCTGGGGACAGGCAGAAGCCCTACCCGACCCTCCCCCGACCAGTTGTCAGGGCTGGAGCTCCCCAGGAGCAGCTGCAGCCACCCAGCTCATGGCTGTAGGACTAGGCCTCCCGGTCCTCTCGGGGCAGGAGGGCCCCCTCCATAACTGCAGGCTCAGGGGTGTCTACTCCTGCTGCCTAGCCTCTCCCCACTCCCAGCAACTGCTCCGATCTTGAAGCAAGGTTGGGGCCCAGCCCAAGCACTGTTGCAGCCCAGCTGGGTATGTGCAGGCTCAGGGAAGTGCTGACGTGCTGGTCCCCTGCCACCTCAGCCCCTCTGGACTTTGGGCACCAATGGAGGGAGGCCAAGATGGGGCTGGGGGGCAGCCCAGAACTGGCCTGCAGCAACCCCTTGGCTCCAACAGCCTGGGCGCCATAGGCAGCAGGATGCAGACAGGCTCTGGGATGAGAAGGGGTGGGTCCCCAGTGAGGCCTCACCTTCAAGCCAGGGAGGGCCTGAAGGCTCAGGGCCAGGCTTCTAGTCCCGCACACCAGAGTGGGGACTTGTGATGCCTTTTCCTAGCTACCCATGGACCAATTGGCACTCACTTCCAGCACTCTGAGGCCCATAAAAGCCCCATGCTCAGACAGCATAGAGCAGAAGATGGAGAGATGTCAAACTGCAGAGAGGAGCTACCCTCTCCAGGGCCCCTCGCTGCTGCCAGCAGCAGATATCAGGATGACCAGTGGCAGAGAGGAGCCATCCACTCCAGGCCTCCTCTCTGCTGAGAGCTGCAAAAATGATGGGATGACCTGCCTCCAAAGATAAGCCATCCACTCCAGGCCTCCTCTCTGCTGAGAGCTGCAGAGATGATGGAATGACCTGCCTCCAAAGATAACCCACCCACTCCAGGGCCTCCTCTCTGCTGAGAGCTGAACACTTGATGGGACAACCTGCCTACAGAGAAGAGATACCCACTGCAGGTGTCTTCTGAGCTGTTCCAATACTCAGTAAAGCTCTTCATGTTGCTCACCTTCCACTTGTCTGCGTAACTTATTCTTCCCAGATGCAGAACAAGAATTTGGGCAAAGGCGCCACAGCCACAGAGGTTTCCAGTCAGAAAAGTGACATCCCAAAAATCCAGTAACACTGTCACAAGGTTACAATTTACTTATGGTGCACATAATTTTCAGAGAAAATCATCATCTTTATTTCTTTACTAAATATTCTATATTTTTTGCCAATTTCTACCTTGCTAAGTGGTGTGTGCACGTATTTCATGTGCACACATTTGTGTGTGTCAGAACAACTAGTCAATATTTTTATCTTTGCAGGTTGAAATAATCTTTTTTTAGTTTAGTCTACTCAAAGTCAAATTCTTACTAAAGCTGATTTAATGTTGTTTGGCCTTCTCAGCCTCTTTAGTTGCAGTGCTTAGTCTCTCTCAGCATTCCTCTCCCAGAGGTGGGTGACCCATGCAACTTTTTGGCAATGGGATGGAAGCATCCAAGATCCATATTATCTCCTGGCTCCAGTGATCTCTGGGCCAATGTGACCTGTCTACCTGGTCATGCTCCTACCGATGGCATTGATGGCTGGATTTGGTGGTTGGTGTAACAAAAACTTTTGTTTCTCTTGCTTTGTCCAGTGCCTTGTGGAACTTTCTGTCTGCCTGACTACCCTGAGATCTGTGGTCTTTGCAATCCCTTGGAGTCTTGGATCTGGAATCCCTTGTCAGTGCCACGCCCTCCACACAGTGTCTGGCCTTGCTTGTAGCATTACATCACCCTACCCCAACAAGTTGAATGGTTCCAAGTCCCCAGTGAAGACATCCAAGAAATTTTGAGTCCTGTTCATGCCATGAATGATTCAGGAAAGCTAAACTCAATCTTAATCTTGATCCAAAGCATAAAATTCACTTTGCTACTCTATCCCATGTTGGTAAAGAAGAAACCTTTGAGATAATCTCATTTTAGAGTTTTTAAAGTCCTTTGCTTATCTAAAGGCCAAAGACCTGAAGTTCCCAACCTAGGATGATGTTGTTTCCCAGGAGACACTTGGCAATGTCTTTGAGGGGCACCTTGGGTTGTCATAACTTGGGGGGAGGTTGCTACTGGCATCTAATGAGCAGAGGCCAGGGATGATGTTAAACACCTTGGTAGACTGTGGCGGGCAGCATCCAAGATTCCATCCCCTGGTAGCCATGCCTTGCATAACCCCCTCTTCCTGCATATGGGCAGGACCTATGAAAATGATGAGATATTGCTCTCATGTTTATGTTACTTCCTATGGCAAATGGAACTTGGCAGGTGCAATTAAGATCCCTAATCAGTCGACTTTGAGGTAAGCAAAATGAGACTATCCTGTGTGGACCTCACCTAATCAGGTGAACCTAAAAGAGACAAGAAGCAGCAGTAGACAAGCTCCAGCCTTGCAGAAGCAAACAGCCTATGCAGGGGGCCTTGGGAGTTTTTAATTCAGGGGGTCTCATAGCAGGAACTGCAGGTGGCCTCCAACAGCTGAGAGTGAGTCTTATCCAGTAAGTCAGCAAGAAATTAGAGACCCCTGGCTGGGCGCGGTGGCTCAAGCCTGTAATCCCAGCACTTTGGGAGGCCGAGACAGGTGGATCACGAGGTCAGGAAATCGAGACCATCCTGGCTAACATGGTGAAACCCCATCTCTACTAAAAAATACAAAAAACTAGCTGGGTGCAGTGGCGGGCACCTGTAGTCCCAACTACTCGGGAGGCTGAGGCAGGAGAATGGCGTGAACCCGGGAGGCGGAGCTTGCAGTGAGCTGAGATCCGGCCACTGCACTCCAGCCTGGGCGGCAGAGCAAGACTCCGCCTCAAAAAAAAAAAAAAAGAAATTAGAGACCCCCATTTTACAACCATAAGGAACTGAATTATGTCAACAATCTGAGTGAGCTTGGAAGAGAACCCCAAACCTCAGATGAGAATTGCCCAAGCAACACCTCGATTTCAGCCTTGTAACACCCTGAGCAGGGCACCCAGCTAGGCAGCAATTGGACTTCTGACCCACGGAAACAGAGAGATAATGGATGTATGTGAATTTAAGTCATTAAGTTTGAGGTAATTTGCTATGTAGCAATAGAAAACTAATACAAATACACAGGAAAGCCCCCACAAAACAAAGCATTGTCTGCCCAAAATATCCACAGTGCCACTGTTGAGAAACCATGCCCTGGAGGGAACACGGGTGTCCTCCCCACCCCTCTTTCCCCCGTCCCTAAAGAAGAGAAGGAGAGACTGTCCAGGCATTTCACCTTCTCAGCCTGTACTCCTACTTTATTCTTTTCTAGGTTCACAAACCACAAAGCTGTGCACATGAAGTGTGAGGAGAAGAGCGGGAAGCAGATATCTGGGCGACTTTGGAAAAAACTGGAATCTCCTGAAGGAGAGATGCCCAAGCAAGTAGGGCGGCTGTGAGCCAGAGAAAGGTCAGTGGGAGTTAGTATTGAGTTTTGATGCATGAGGTGCAATGAAAGCATGTCTTCTTAACCCATGACACTGTCAGCAAAATCTTTTTTTCTTGTTAATGCTGTGTGTCTTTAGATTTGCTTTTGAGTGTTGCAACGAGACACTGAAAATAAGAGTCTTGCTTTGTAGTGAGAATGAGGGTGAGAACAGAGACTTTCCTGGTTACTTGTGAAATTCCCAAGAAGACTTTTGGCAGCTGGCATTATGATGCCAATTATTATAATTTTATGGATGAGGAAATTGAGGCGAACAGATGTTGGGCAATTTTCCAAAGTTATTCAGCTAATGATCAACCAAACAAGGATTTTAGACTTCAGGATGTCTAATGAGGGCTCCTATATTTTGCAGACCTCAGGATCCTCACTGCTCTATTACCATGTATTCATTACTTCCATAAAGATTCTGTATAGCAGGGGCACTCAATGCTGGTTACACTCAAATGACCCAGGAAGCTTTTAACATAACACTGATGTCCTGGTTCCTCCTCTTGCTCATCCCCACACCTGAACGTCAGAGAATCTGATTTCATTGCCCTGGGACATGGTCCCAGGACTAGCAAGAGCTCCAAGATGGCTCTAATATGTGTGCCCAGGGTTAAGAACCATTATTCTAAAAACATGATTCTCTTTAGTCCGTAGTGATTACAACACTGTCCAAGCCCATTTGTTTCTTTGGCATTTTTCAAATCGTTTCTCTTTCGGAGATATCAATGGTTACATAATCCTATTTATCATTCTAAGGGCCTGGGTTTGTTTGTTGTTTGTTTGTTTCCACAAGAAAAATATACAGTGGCAAAGCAAGTAGCAAATGCTAAAAAGAGATGCAGTGATGTAAAGAGAAGCCCTATAGCACTTTCTCGGCAGGCCAACCCTAACAAAGTATCGCCCTTGGCATTTGCTGACTCTTAAACTATTTAATCATGGTCACAAGTACAGGAACAAGGAATAAGCAATGTAATAAGTCTTCAGCTTACCACTTGTAACTGGAATATATTGAGACACTGCCTTATCTCACACCCCTTTTGTATCTAAATATTAAGAACGACTGTAAGGATTTCTTTTTTTTTTTTTTTTTTTTGAGACAGAGTCTCACTCTGTCACCCAGACTGGAGTGCAGTGGCATGATTTCAGTTCACTGCAACCCCTGCCTCCTGGGTTCAGGCAATCTTCCTGCCTCAGCCTCCCAGGTAGCTGGGATTACAGGCACCCACCACCACATCCAGCTTATTTTTGTATTTTTAGTAGAGATGGGGTTTCACCATGTTGGCCAGGCTGCTCTCAAACTCCTGCCCTCAAGTGATCCGCCTACCTTGGCCTCCCAAAATGCTGGGATTATAGGCGTGAGCCACCACATCTGGTCAGGATTTCTTCTTAAAATGTATTTACTATTCCTTTCCTTTCAGAAATTCTGTTTGTTTGTTTGTTTGTTTGTTTGTTTGTTTGTTTTTTCCCTTATTTGAAGAGGACAGGAGAGAGAACTAATGAAGATTAAGAGGCTCAGGTACAATTAAAATTAACCAATCCCCAATCACGTTTACAGGAAATGTGAGGTGCCTGATTTTTTCCATTCATCATGATTATTTAATTTAGCCACATAAACAACATACAGCATCCTTCATCATCTCACAGATCAAAAGCAGAGCAAATCTACATGTGTCCCAAATAACCAACAACAAACATTATTTTTCACGGAATCATACTTACAAAGCTGAGCAAACTGGCCGCCCAAATAAAAATTCCCAGACCTGCAACCCACACTGCAACGAACCTGCCGTCTTTTTCTTTTTTTTTTCTTTTTTTTTTTTTTTGAGACAGAGTCTCCTTCTGTCACCCAGGCTGGAGTGCAGTGGCACAATCTGGGCTCACTGCAACCTCCACCTTCAGAGTTCAAGCAATTCTCCTGCCTCAGCCTCCCAAGTAGCTGAGACTATAGGCATGCACCACCATGCCTGGGTAATTTTTTTGTATTTTTAGTAGAAATGGGGTTTCACCATGTTGGTCAGTTTGGTCTCGAACTCCTGACCTCAAACCATCCACCTGCCTCGGCCTCCCAAAGTGCTGGGATTATACGAGCGAGCCATCGCACCCGGCGAACCTGGAGTCTTGATTTCATCTCTGCCACAGTGCAGCACGTGGGCACAACAGACCCGTGGAAGAATCAGTCCGTCCAAGACCTGACCCAGAGTGAAGGCATCCCAGCCTATAGGTATGGTATGATACCCACCTGGTAATTGAAGGAGGTAAGCATGATAATAATGATGACAGCTAATGTCCATGAAACCCTAACAATGTGAGTCTGCTCTCAGCCCCCCGGGTGTCTGTCATTTAAACTTTGCCAATGTTTAAATGTGAGGTGCATGATGAAGATACTGAGGCCAGGAGAAGAGGATAACATCTCAGTGTGATAGAGTTTGTAAGCAGTAGAGCAGGGATTTCAATACAGATTGTCTGGTTCCAAACCCCTTGTGTCATGTTCCCTTCCATGGGCAAAAGAAAAGAAAAAAAAAAAAACAGTGCACTAAGTAAAGAAACTTGCTTAATCAAAAATTCCTGCATTCATATTGCAGGTAAATTAGTCCTAACTTCAAATTATATGTGGGAGAAAAAAAATCCATGAAAGTCTTTCTCATTAAAACAAAAAATAAAGGCATTAGGCTGATTGGTAGAGGTGCTTGCCCTGCACAAGTCTAGTAATGACCAGAGCTTCTGCTGAACTGTAGGAGGCAGCATTGTGGTTATCCTCTACCTGTCATTCAGGACCTGCCAGGCCAACCTCATCCTTCCTCATTCTCATGGTCTACTGTACTGCCACATCTACTCTGCCTACCACCTCCCACTAATCACCTGCCCACATTGTGGCTGGAGTCATCTTTTGAATATGTACCTCTTTAAGAAATGACTATGACTTCATATCATCCTTGGGATGAAGGATCCCTAACTTTCTCTGTCACAGCAATTTTGTGTTTTGGTCATTTTTCATGCCACTCTCAAGAAAAAAAAAAAAAACCTACTACCCATGTATTAATTGGGTCCAAATAACTTAATAGTAGTAGCTCATGGGGTGTTCAAGAGATGTTGCCATTTCCCTCAAACATTTAAAATATCTCGGGGCAGCCCTGTAGGTTCATTGTGGCACCTCCAGGCACCTAAGCATACAGTCTGGAAAATTCATCTTGTGAGGATTCACACCAAAGGCTTTAGAGCATCCACCTATGCCAGTTCTCCTTTACTCACCCACCTGGTCTCATACTTGTGATTCCCCCTCAACTCTCCATTTCAACCACATTTCTAGGCCACTTATAAATACCACCTTCTACCCAAAAGACTTTCTCCCCATCCAACCCACCAAACCTTTTTGCCTAAGTGAGGCTTGCTTATCCCTAAGTCCTCAGTTCCAGTGGCAATTTCTTAGAGAACACCTGTATGACCTCCCTGACTAGGTCAATTGTTCCAATCACACGCTCCCCTGGTACCTCGAAATTGTGTGTGTGTGTATATATATGTGTGTGTATATATATACACAATTTACCATTATATATGTGTGTGTATATATACACACAATATATATATTTACCATTATACCATTTTATATATGTGTATATATACACAGATAAATGTATATATACACATATGTACATAAATACATATATACACATATATACATTTATATCTGTGTATATATTTATATATGTATGTGCATGTATACATAATTTCAAGGTGCAAGTAAAGTGCATATAAGGGTGTGGGGAGGAGGGGTGTGTAGTGTGGATGGGTGTGTGTTTCTTTAATGACTTTCTGACTCATGACTCACTGTAAGTTCCATGAGATCAGGAGTCCTGCCAACCATTAAGTCAGCCTCTAGCAGCCCTAGCAGTAAGTCTGGCACGTAGGAGACATGAAAAACACTCGTCCTGAATAAATAAGTGAATGAATGAATCTACACTTGTCAGCACAACCAGCCTCCTGAAGTGCCTTAGGAATCATTACTTCTTCTGGATTTCACTCTCATTTTGTTAATAACAATGGCCTTCCCTTTCTTTGACCACTTCCGAATCACACTCAACTTTTAAGGCTTGGCTTAAATCCTACATCATCCATGAAGCCCTCCAAAACCACGTAGCCCACACTCGTTTTACCCTTCTCAGAGTACCCACTCTGCTTACATTCTACAGCCTGATCTTACAGTCTCATGTCTTCAAAGAGATAAGCAACTTTCTTGAACCGAGGGTGACTACTTCAAAGCTTCATACCTAGTAGGGTACAATTAACACCTATTGATCCATTACTCCAGTTCTTTTTCTTAAGAAAAAAGATGGAGAAACATGGATTACAGCACCTTCACTTCTCTATGTGAGTAACATACCTACTGTACCTCATTTTCCTCTGTTTTCTCTCTTCAGGGGTCAGGGCATGCTCACACACTCCCGTAAACTGACTTCCAGCCTCTCTCCACGCTCTCCAGCAGTCTCTGGTGGAAATCAGGGCTGGACAACCCAAAGACTCACGATAGAAGCTGACTAAGTTCTTTAACATCATCACTTTCAAGGCTTAGAACAAAACTATGTAATTCCAAATGAGATGTTATCATCTCAATTTTACAAAAGATAAAAATAGGGGTTCAAACTATAAAAAGATGAGCCCAAAATATATTAGACACTTGTGGTAAATTAGGTTATTTTCAGAAATATTCACCCCTTCCTTTATTCTACTCTATTTCCCCACCCTTGGCTTTGAGGGGGGGCCCATGTGACCTTCTTTGGTCAAGATAGAAGTGAGGTGCTGCTAATTCCAAGCCTTTAAAGGTCTTGTACATTTCCACTTGATCTCTTGTCCTTCTGCCATGCCAAGGGGAAGAATATGTCCAGGTCAGCACACCAGATACCTCAGGAAGACAAGAGATGCATATTACACAACCACCCTAGAGGGACCCCGTGTGCATAGCCAACCCTGGACAAACCCATAGACATGTTAGCAAACCCCACTGAGATCAGCAGAGCTGATTGAGGCCAGCTGGCTTCAGTCAGTCAACATAAATACATAAGCCAAATAAGCATTTTTACCATTGAGATTTCCATAGTTGTTGTCTTTCAGCATTAGCTAACAAATCTTTTCTTAGAAGAATGAATGAATAAGTGAATGAATGGGGGCCTCCAATCAGTCGGTTAGTAACTCGCACATGGAAGGTTTTGTGAATCCTTGTCTTTTGTTTGTTCTACTCCTCTCGTTTTCTGTCTGGCTGGAGAAGAATGCAATAAAAGAATTTAAAAGTTAGGAAAAAAGAGATGATGTAGCCTGGGCAACATGATGAGACCCCATCTCTACAAAATTTTTGTCAAATTGGCCAGGTGTGGTGGCATGCACCTGTGGTCCTAGCAACCCAGGAGGCTGAGGTAGGAGGATCACTTGAGCCCAGGAGGTCAAGACTGCATTGAGCCATTACTGTGCCACTGCACTCTAGCCTGAGCAACAGAGCAAGACCCTCTCTCAAAATAAATAAATAAATAAAAAGATGGTGGACAAAAAAGGAATTGAACTAAGTACATGGACAAAAGAAATAATTATGCTTGCCAGGCTCCAAAATGCAAATGATGCCTGAATAGCATCAGTTGTTTTTCAATCCCTAAAACAAAATGAATTTAATCTGAATAGGAGAGGCTTGGGTTAGATCTGAAAGAGAACCTCCAAAGTATAGGAGTTTTTAAGATTAAAATAATGCCACCAAATGCATCAGAGGAATCTGTAATATCGTTTCTACAGATTTCAAAAATAATGTATATGCTCGTCTTTGCAGAAAGTTTTAGGCTGGTGTCTTCCAAAGGTAGACATGCAGGCAGGAACTAGGCTAGCTCTCCAGCTGCTAGAAAAATACAGACTTCTAGACTCAACCACCCCAAGATTCAAACTAAGTAGGTAGAGGGAAGGCCCGGGAATTCATTGTTTTAAAACCTCCCAAGAGGTTCTGACATACAGCCAGATTTGGGACCCTCTAGTTGAAGGGGTTAGTGCTGAAGAAACTGATCGTTGACCTTAGCAGCATCTTCCTGTGGTTTCTTATTTCTCTGAAGGTATTGAGTGAAGACTGAGTCCATCAAGCAGCCTGCTGGTGGATAGAAGAAAGATGTAGGAGGAAAAAAAAAAGGCAGTGAGGCCATTTCATTCGAATATGTTTTACAAATTTGAAACGTAAATTTAGTTATGATTTCCTCAAGTTTCTCATTAATTTCTTAATTGGTCTTTCTTACTTTCTTGAAGATTCTGTATACACTGCAAGTACTAGGCTGGCCACTTTGCCTCAGATCAGATTTAGTTAACAGGGCATGGTTTATCTCAGCTATGGTGCTTCTATTCTTATGTTTTCTTTTAGGATAAATTTTCATTTTTATTGTTACCATTGGGTCACATTTTTCTCCCAATTAATGAACATGAATCCCATTGTTTCAAAGAAGACTTCTTGAAATACAAAAGCAGGTATTTTAAAAGTAATATGAATGGAAGGATTCTGGATAATGTAAATGGTGAACAGGAATTTATTGCAAATATGGATTGTACATTTGTGTATGCTAAGATAACAATCAGTGAATGTGATTATGTAAGAGCAAGAGAGAAAAGCATGAATATAATATCTGTTCATTGGGTTTTGTTGAACTGGCAATCTGTCACCCTAGTGAGTGGTCTACTGTGAAATTTTGTCAAATAGTATCCTAAAGAAATCAAAACTTTTTTATAATTTTTGGTTTTTGGTTTTTTTTTTTGAAACAGGGTCTTGATCTGTTGCCCAGGCTGGAGAGCAGTGGTACAGTCATGACTCACTATAGGCTTGCCCTCTCGGCTCAAGCAATCCTCCCACCTCAGCCTCCAAAGTAGCTGGGACTACAGGTGTGTGCCACCATGACCAGCTAATTTTTTAGCTATTTTACTTTTTATAGAGATAGGGTCTCATTATATTGCCCAGGCTGGCATTTTCATAATTTTTAAAGCAAGTCCAATAACATCTTTTTGTTATAGCAACTTCACCTACACACAACTTCTAATCTATCAGAACTGAACTGCTATAGATTATCCATCCCACCTCACCTCATAGATGAAGTACAGAAAAGTTAAACACCTTGAGATCAACGAGCTACTGATTACAGTGGCTAGAACTAAAGCTCAAATCTCCTAGCTTGTGTGTGTGTGTATGTGTGTGCACACATGTGTGTGTCTGTGCATGTGTGTTTGACATGTGGTAAGCTAGTCCCGTTTATCATCTCATATCACATAACATTTTATCATATTATTTTCATTTAATAATTCTATCACATGTTATGTATCATTTCCACCCAATGAACTCGGGGAGATCTAAGGAAAAAAAAAAAAAAAAGTAGTTGGCAAACAAAGGGCCTATTGAGGAAAAACTCTCAGCCACTCCCAACCTGCTTTCGATTACTCTTCTAAAAGATGGGTCCTGGTTTCTCATGGAAAGCTCACTGTGTACTGTGTAGCATTAGCCATTTGAGAATCCCCTGGCATCCTATTCTCAAAATTACTTTGGCAAGTCTGTGCTCTACATTCAGCTAAATCTACTTCAAAAATACCCCCTCTGGAGTTTTTGTAAACAAGTTCAAAGTCATGTATAATGATTTGTACATTTGTACTTTCCCTTATGAACTGCTGGGATAATCACCTAGGCAGTGGAAGATAGCTCCTGAGTGTCAGTACTCAGTTGATCACATTAACAGTCATGGCTGGTAACACATTACATTCCAAATAGATCAGCTAGAAGCCTATGTGTCGGGGAACACATGTTGAGTCCTCGATGAAATGGCGATTCAACCACATGTTCAGTTGGGTGGCAGTTTTTGTGTCTAGGGAGTGAGCTGTGCCAGAATGCAACAGAGCAGATCATTTCATTTCCTCAAATCCGTAAATTCTAACGCCTCCCTTCTTCCTAAACTCTCCTGAACTCATACCACTTCACCCATCGTGAAAATAAGACATTTACCCTCACGCACAAATCTCAGTTGGTCTGTTTTGTTAGCTGTAGCATACCTCATCTGAAACCATTTCTTATTATTGTTAGATTTATTTTTTAATTTAGTGGAGTAACAAGAACTTCAGCCAAAAGGAAAAAAAACCTGGGGCTTAGTTTAAAAAATTGTCTGAGCTGAGTCAATAATTGTATTTAATAAAACTTGAATATTTTTCCTACAAGGCACTTACTCTGTACCTACTTTTTCTTCATAAGCAAGTATAAAACAATCAGCTGCTGAATTTCCCACTTCACAGCTGATTAGAAACATTTAAAAAATGGAATTAAAGTGGTAAAATTTGAATGAACAATGGACAATTGGACATCAAGGGAGAAGATAAAAAATTAAAACAAGAGAGATTATGAGAATCAAAAACATAATTCATTTTATGTAATGCCAAATAACCCAATAATCTTCAGTGACCCAGAAGGCACCAGATTTTCTAGAATACCAAATAATTTATGTGCTTAATAATAGCATGAGTAAAGATACTTGTCACAGCAGCATTCATAAAAGGACAAAAAAGGTGAAAGAGCTTAATCATCCAACAATGAAGTAACCATTAATTATAAATAACCATGCAATCAAATATTCTACAATATGTTTTCACTTTTTTGTTGATACATAATATATGGTACATGTGATATTTTGATACATGTATACAATGTATAAAGATCAAATCAGGGTAATTGGGATATCCATTATCTCAAGCATTTGTCATTTCTTTGTATTGAAAAATTCCAATTCTCTTCTAGCTATTTTGAAATATACAATGAGTTAATGTTAACTATAGCCACCCTATCATTCTATCAAACACTAGAATTTATTCCTTCCACCTAACTGTATTTTTCTACCCATTAACCAACTTCCCTTTACTACTCCCTTCCCCCTACTTTTCCCAGCCTTGGGAATCACCATTCTACCTTCCCCCTCCATGAAATCCACTATTTTTCTGTGGGGCAGGTGGGGGGTGCTCTAGGAGGGAACAGAGTCGCTCTGTCACCCAGGCTGGAGTACAGTGGTGTGATCTCAGCTCACCACAACCTCCACCTCCTGGGTTCAAGTGATTCTCCTGCCTCAGCCTCCTAAGTGGCTGGGATTACAGGTGTGCATCACCACATCTGGCTGGTTTTCTTGTGTTTTTTTTTTGTTGTTTTGTTTTTTTGTATTTTTAGTAGATATGGGGTTTCACCATATTGGCCAGGCTGGTCTTGAACTCCAGACCTCAGGTGATCCACCCACCTCGGCCTCCCAAAGTGCAGGGATTACAGGCATGAACTACCGTGCCCTACCAAAATCCACTATTTTAGCTCCCATATATGAATGAGAACATGCAATATTTGTCTATCTGTGCCTAGTTCATTTCACTTAATAAACTCCAGTTCCACCCATGTTGCTGCAAATGACAGGATTTTATTCTTTCCGCAGCTAAATAGTGTTCCATTGTGTATACATACCACATTTTCTTTATCCATTCATCTGTTGATGAAGGACATTTAAGTTGATTCCATATCTTGGCTATTGTGAATAGTGCTGTAATAAACGTGAAAATGCAGACATCTCTTCAACATACTGATTTCCTTTTATTTGGATATATACCCAGCGGTAGGGTTGCTAGATCATATGAAAGTTCTATTTTTAATTTTTGAGGAAACTCCATACTGTTTTTCATAGTGGCAATACTAATACTAATACATCCCCACCAACAGTGTCCACATCCTCACCAGCATATGTTATTGTCGTTTTGATAATAGCCATTTTAGCTGGAGTGTGATGACATCTCATTTTGTTTTGATTTGCATTTTCTTTGCAGATGACACAATCTTTTTTTTTTTTTTGGAGACAAGAGTCTTGCTCTGTCTCCCAAGCTGGAGTGCAGTGGCGTGATCTTGGCTCACTGCAACCTCTGCCTCCCAGGTTCAAGCGATTCTCCTGCCTCAGCCTCCTGAGTAGCTGTGACTACAGGTGCATGCCACCATGCCCAGCTAATTTTTGTATTTTTGGTAGAGACGGGGTTTCACCGTGTTGGCCAGGTTGGTCTCAAACTCCTGACCTCAAGTGATCTGCCTGCTTCTGCCTCTCAGTGTGCTGGGATTACAGGCGTGAGCCACCACGCCGGGCTGATGACATTATCTTATAGTTAGAAAAATCTCAAGACTCCACCAAAAAACTCTTAGAAACTGATAAATGAATTCACTGAAGTTGCAGGATACAAAACCAAGCAAAGATATCACAAGACAACTATAGATCAACCAACATCCTTTATAGACGTTAAAAGTCCTCAACAAAATACCAGCAAACTGGAGCCAGCAACATATTGAAAGAATAACATGCCATGGTCAAGTGGAATATATCCCAGAAAGGCAAGATTGGCTCAACAGGCGAAAATCAACCAATGTAATACATCATATTAATAAAGAACAATAAGAACATGATTACCTCGGTGATGTAGAAAAAGCATTTTACAAAATCTAACAACATTGATGATAAAAATATTCCACAAACAAGGAATAGAAGCTAATCTCTCACCTGATAAAAGCTATCTACAAAAAAATTCACAACTGACATCATACTTAATAGGTAAAGACTAATAGTCCCCCCAACCAAAGATCAGAACTAAGACAAGAATATCTGCTGTCACCATTCTATCCAGTATTGTACTGGAAGGTCTAGTAGGGCAATTAGGCAAGAAAAATAAATAAAAGTCATTCAGATTGAAAAGGAAAAAGTAAAACCGTCTTTATGTGCAGATTACATTATCTTCCATGTAGAAAATCCTGAGGAATCCCAAAAAACTATTAGAGCTAATAAATGACTGCAGCAAGGTTGCAGGGTAGAAGACAAATGTACAAACATCAATTATATTTTTATATACTAAATGAACAATTTAAGAATGAATTTTTAAAAAATCTTTATAATGGAATTGAAAATAAGAAAATACTTAGGAAAAAATTTAACCAAATAAGTGTAAGACTTATACACTGAAAATATAAAATATTGCTGAAAAAAATTAAAGAAGACCTAAATAAATGGAAAGACTGTTTGTGGATCTAAAAACTTATTATTAAGATGACAATACTTCCTTTTTTGATTCTATACAATTTCCTATAAAGCTCTCGGCTGCCTTTTTTGCAAAACTGACATGTTGATTCTAAAATTCATATGCAAATGCATGGTATCCAGAATAGCCAAACTAATCTTGAAAAAAAAAAAAAGAAAAGCTGCAACACACACACATCTTAATTTCAAAACTTACTACAAATCTACTATGATCAAAATTGTATGGTACCTACTTAAGGATAGACATACAGATTAATTTGATAAAATGAGAGTACAGGAATAAGTTCTTACATTTATAGTCAATTGATTTTTGACAAAGATATTTTAAAAATTCAATTAGAGAAACAATAGCCTTAACACTGATGCTGTAACAAATGAGTATCTACATGCAAAAAAGAGTAAAGTCAAATTCCTACCTCACACCATATACAGAGATTAACTCAAAATGGACCAAAGACCTAACTGTAAGAACTAAAACTATAACACTCTTAGAAGAAAATATAAGCATAACATTTTGATTTTGATTTTAGGTTTCTTTATATGTAGGCCTGAGTGGAAAAGCAAAAACTGTCTTTCCTTTGCTCTCACACCATAACAACCAACATAGACAATTTCTGTGACCCAGAGTGTAGGAGTGCCACCTCACCAGCAAGCAAGCAATGAATTTGCCATGGGACACAAGCTGGGTGTCCTCCAATCCAACTCAATTCAGATGCTATCTACCTGGAGATAGCAGCAGATGCCACAGGTCGAAGGCTGGGTCCCCGAGCCTGCCCCACCTTCAGATGCCAATTGCAAGCCCCAGATTGTTTTTACCTGCACTTCTGACTGGCTGCCTATAAATCTAGGATCCCACTACCTCCTCCTTGAGTCCAATTAATTTGCTAGAGTGGCTCACAGAACTCAGAGAAACATTTACTTACATTTACCAGTCTATCATTAAAAATATTACAAATGATACAAATAAAAAGATGTATACAGTGAGGTACAGGGGAAAGGGCATGGCACCCCCAAGAAAATTCCTCATGTTCAGCTATCAGGAAGCTCTTGGAATCCTGTCCTCCTGGGTCTTTTATGGAGACTTCATGGGCTAGGCATGATTGACAACCATGTAGAAATGTGACTGGACCAAAAGAGTATGATCTAATACTAATAGACTGAGTAGGGAAACCCAGCAGGGC
>NW_012103643.1:2281668-2296322 GCF_000951045.1 Mandrillus leucophaeus | reverse complement strand
CATTATCTGACAAATGAGTTGTAGGTATTCCAAGTTTCCAAGATTATCATGTTGTTTGACTTTGCTCATAAAGGTTTTGCCAGGCAATAAGTTTTGTATTTTTATGTTGTTAAATTTAATTAATACTTTTTATTGCCCACAAATTTTGTAACGTATCTAACAGGGCCTTCTATGTTGTGAAATTATTAAAATGTCAAAGAACAAGGGTGGCAGAGACTGCTGGATGTCCACCAAAATCCGTTTTGCGCTTTTACCATAAAGAATTGAAGTTGAGCAAATGATGTCGCAGCTCAAGACCTTATTTCCCAGAATCCCTTGCGTCTGTGTGAAACCACATGGTTAAGTAACTATCAGCAAAATATAAGCAAATATATGTAACTTCTAGGGATGACTTCTTCAGAGCAGGAACACAATGTGCCTGCAAACTAGCTTCACTGCTACAGCAGGGGACATTTTCCTAGCAAATGTGATACAGTAAGAGGGAAGGAAATTGTGTCTTTGACAGACCATGGGAAGCAGAGCTAAGCACCACTCTAAACCATTCACTCCAAGATTTTTATTTTAACAGGAAAATAACTTAGTATTTTCTTTTTAAACAAATTGTATGTCCTCTCTGTTACAGCAGATAAGATTTAATGCTGTTTTCTTTCACCATTTAGCTTTTAGATTAATCCAGAATTCATCCTGAGATAAGGTGTGAGTTATGAATCCAAACACACAGTTATTTGTTTCTAAATGGCTTCATTTTTTCCCTTCTGAAATGTGATCTGTATCATTTACTAAATAATCATATAGGCTTAGATCTATTTCTGGACTTTCTAGTCAAGTGCCAATAACCACTACACCTTTATGATGTTTTAACATTAATCCAGTAGTACTGTGTCCTTGTTTTGCTTGTAATTTTCAGACTATTTTTCCTAGCGGTTCTTGTTGCTTATTATTCCATAATTTAATTTATAAATTCCAACACAATTCCCAATAAAGTACCAATATTCTTTTTTAATTGGTAAAACTAATTCTAAAGTTCATTGAGCTTTCTTTGTAATGAGAATACATTTCTTTAGTGTTGGACGTGGAAATTTTACTTCATTCTTCTTTAAATCTCTTTTTTTATATATTGCGTTATCCACCACCACTCCCAACCCTAGTCCTTGGGTTTCAATTCCATCATGTCTTAATAATTTTAAACATATTTAGTGTATATTCTCTTTATATCCTCATTGTAGGTGTATTATCTCAAAGTCTAACGCTCTAGAATCCAGGATTCATATTGAATTTGGGAAACACTCTTCTAGCACATAGTATGTTCTCAGTATCTATTCAATGAATTAATGAATAAATGAAGAGGTGTAATTTAGTTGAATCACAGTGTTCCTGAGACGTCACACTTTCAACATTCAGACGTGCAAATAAGTTTTTTTCCAGAGAGCAGTCTTCACCCTTGACCAGTCCGGCACTCTGATAACTTTTTATGAGATAAGTCAAATTTCATATAGGATGACTCTGTCATTTCTTTACCACTACTGGAAGCAGGGACTGCTCCTGGGAACTGCTGGTGGCATTATCTCTGGGTTTGAATGACAACATATTTTCTTGGAGTTGAAACATCTATTATCTTAGGTTTCCTATGGCTGTCTAAACATTTACAATCAATTGCTAGTGTGTGCTCACCCATTTCCTATTGCAATCTATGGTACAGAAGAAAAAGAATATCACTTTTTAAAATCTTTCTCCTGTAGGGAAGTGAGAAGTTTGTCTCTGTCACAGATGTAAGATGGTGTGAAATCAAAATGAGACTTTTTAGTTTTTTATTCTATGAGCTAAGTAGCATTTCTACAGGATTTTACCTTAGAGACCTCAATCTCAAACTTTCTATAAAAGTGTACTTTTTCCAACACAAAAATTGTTTCCAAGTTTGATGCTGGACCCAAAAGCCATGCAGGTGTAGGGAAGTTGAGCCCGATTAGTGTCCAACCTCTAATGCCTGGAATTGCTGTCTGTGGACTAGCAGCAGTGTCATTTCCTGGAATTTGGGGTCCCAGACCAGAATTTCTCAATCAAATCTGTACTTTCACAAGATCCCCAGGTGATCTGAATACATATTAAGTTTGGGAAACACTGTTCTAGGATCTCCATCTGATATAGTCTGGGTCTGTGTCCCCACCCAAATTTCATGTCGAATTGTAATCCCCAGTGTTGGAAGTGGGGCTTGGTGGGAGGTGATTGGAGCATGAGGGCCGACTTCCACCTTGGTGCTCTTCTGGTGATAGTGAGTGAGTTCTCATGAAATCTGGTTGTTTAAAAGTGTGTGGCACCTCCCCCTTTTCTCTCTTGCTCCTGCTCCACTATGTAAGAGACCGGGCTCCCTGTTCACCTTCCACCATGATTGTAAGTTTCCTAAGGCCTCCCTGGAAGCCAAGTAGACACTGCCTGTGGAACCATGAACCAATTAATCCACTTTTCTTTATAAATTACCCAGTGTCAGATATTTCTTTATTGCAATGCAAGAAAAAACTAATACACCATTCTAAAGCACAAGCTTCCTCCTTGAATTTCTGCTCAGTGCCCAGTAAATTCAAATATGTGTATTTGCCATTTCCCTCCCCATTCACATCATGGGTCAGAATTGCTTTTCTTTTTTAGGTATATATCCCTTAGGAAGCTTTTAGCTGCAAGTAAACACAAACAAGCAGGCACACACGTGCACATATATGCACAAGCTCAGTAACTCAAGAGGATTTATTATCTCATATAACAAAGGTACTAAGATGAAGAAGTTGCAGGGTTAGTCAATTAGGCAGCCCAGTGAGTTCACCAGGGACCCAGTGTTCCTTCTGCGGTTCCTCTCAGCCAATCTTAGCAAGGTCTCCTCAGGTTAGTTCCCTTTATTGTCCCAAGACGTCTGCCACAGTTCCAAGCATCACATGCAGAAACAAAAATATCAGCAGCAGAAAATAACTGCTTCTTTATGTCCATCCATTTTTAAGAACGAGGAAAACATTTTTTCAGAATTCCCCCAGCAGATTTACCTTTGTATCGCATTGGCCGGAATCGTATCACATGACTTGACCTGGACCAATCATTGGCAAGAGGTACAGCTCCTCCTTGGCTGGCTTAGACCAAGCATTACTCATTCCTAGTGACTGATTCTAAAGTGTGCTTCCCAAGACAGATAAAGAGTGGGAAATGTACAAAATACTGTTTGGTTAGCAAGGAAGAATGTGGGCAGGGGGTGGGGAGGGGAATGAGGTATAAGCAGTAGCAGGATTTCTAAAAGCAAAATTAATAATCCCAGACATGGCTGGGCACAGTGGCTCACGCCTGTAATCCCAGCACTTTGGGAGGCCAAGGCCAGCAGATTGCTTGAGGTCAGGAGTTCAAGACCAGCTTGGCCGACATAGGGAAACCCTGTCTCTATTAAAAATGCAAAAATTAGCCGGGAGTGGTGGTGCACACCCGTAATCCCAGGTACTTGGGAGACTGAGGCAGGAGAATAGCTTGAACCCGGGAGGCGGAGGTTGCAGTGAGCCAAGATCGTGCCACTGCACTCCAGCCTGGGTGGCAGAGTGAGACTCTGTCAAAAAAAAAAAAAAAAAAAAAAAAACTGAAAGAACACTGGTTACAATAGGACTATGATAGGACTCACCATCAGATCTCAGCCTCAAATAACTACCACAGTCTCCCTGAGCACTCCCTTTTACCTGCCCCTGCTGCCCAGTCAGCTAGATCCAACCTTGACCCTTCCAATGGAGCAGGGCCAGGAAGAGGACACAGAAGCTGGTGTTCTGCCATTGTGCTGCTACTTGGATCTCTAGGGCCTAACCCAGCAAACCCCGGCAGGTTTTTTAGAACAGACTCCAGCCATTCAGTATAATTCTTCTCCCTACCACTAGTAAGCAATGAGATAGGGATACTATGGGCTGGACTCCTTCAGCCAAATAAGTCTGCAATTATTTGTGCCTATAGCAACATTACTTGGTGTTTCAGATGGAATGAGGAAGGAATAAGAAGAAATACATACATACATATATACACACACACACATACCAGAGAGCAAGATAGTCAAAGATAATAATACTCAAATATTAGTGTACCTAAGCAACATCTGCTTCACAGGTCAGCAATGAGAAGGAAAAAATCCAGATTTTTAGTGTGTGTGTGTGTGTGTGCACGTGCACACAAGCACTCAGCCTTTGAAACAGACTTAATCAACTACCACAGTGGAACGGTGGGACACTGGGCTCTGATCCCACCTCTGCCTCTTAGGAGCCAGCTGACATTGATCATATTACAGCCTCTCTAGCTTTCCATTTTTTCATCTGTAAGATGGAGATAGTAATACCTATCTTGCTTCACAGAACTGCAGGAGGACTCAAAAAATTGTATGTGAAAGAAACTTGTAAACAGGATAATGCAATAAAAATTTATTCCTTTTCAATGTTGATTTATAAAATTATTTCCCCCTCAATATCAAAAGCCTTTTATATTTTATATTTCTGCTCTGTGCAACATCCTCTTCATCTTAGTGATTTCATAAGGGCTGTTCATTCTGTTTCACTGGCTTCTATCCACATGGCCACAAACAGGGTCTGATCTTCACGCACTCATTCTTGGGCTATCTGAGAGTAACACTGGTGGTATTAACTTGAAATGTCTGGTCTGGAATTTTTGACTTGCCCTTTGAAAGACCCTGAAAGTTCAAAAGTAATATATTTTTGGCCGAGAGTGGTGGCTCATGCCTGTAGTCCCAGGACTTTGGGAGGCCGAGGTGGGCTGATCACAAGGTCAGGAGTTTGAGACCACCCTGGCCAACATACTGAAGCTCCAGCTCTACTAGAAATACAAAACTTAGCCAGGTGTGGCAGCATGTGCTTGTAGCACCAGCTACTCAGGAGGCTGAGGCAGGAGAATCACTTGAGTCACTTGAACCCGGGAGGCAAAGGTTGTGGTGAGTCGAGATCTCACTACTGCACTCCAGCCTGGGCAACAGAGTGAGAGTCTGTCTCAAAAAAAAAAAAAAAAAGTAATATATTTATGTCCCATGTAGCCAAGAAAATACTGGAAACAAGAGTTGTTTCTGTTTCTGCCTTACCGACCTCACCACACACAAAAAAAAAAAAAGAAAGAAAAAGAAAGAATAAAATCTACCAAAAATACTGTTCTAAATGTTTAAAGAAGACTTTCAAATGAGAGATGAATAAAATTATTTCCAAAAAGGATAAAGATAGAAGCATCAGAAATAATCATAGGAGCAGCAGTAACTTTTTACTGAATCAAAAATTGATCACAGTGAGAAATATATCACTTGCTCCTACTTACAAATAGTTGTTCCTATTCTCTTCGGCAACACTGAATTGTTTTCACGCTAATACATCGAGTAAAATCGCTTCCTATTTTTATTTGTGATTTGCATTACTGATTCCACTTGGGACAGAAATAAATAGAATATCTGTATCAGGATCTCCCTAGCAATTTTGCACCAACCTCATGTGGTTCTGTCAGTGAAGGCAATTATAATTCTGAATGAATATGCTTGATGTTCACTTCACAGGAAACTGAACTCAGAGAAGATTTTTGTCCTTTCATTTTAATGTACACACCAGGTGGCTCCCATATTAGTCAAATACAAACGTCTCCCACCCTGTATTCAAAAGAAATAATAGTACCAGGAGCTATCAAATCAGAACATTTTCTCAGGCATGGAGTGACATGAAGGGATTGCAATGTCTAAGGGCCACATACCTGCTGTTGCCCAAAGACACAAGGCAGGAACCATAAACCAAAAAGAAACACCTGTCCAGGCTGAAGGCAGCAGGACTTATTTACCAGATAATTGTATCCGTAAGTCCTTGCATTTCCCAAATTCTCCGTTTATGCACAGAAACCTCAAGGACTAACTTTGATGATTCGGATTCTAGTAGGCTTTATAATGGCCCACCCAAAGATACCAGGTCCCCATACCTGGAACACATAAATGTTACTTTACAAGGAAAAAAAGATCTTTGCAGATGTGATTAATGGGGAAGTTGTCCTGGATTATGCAGGTGGCCTTTAAATGCAATCAAAAGTGTCCTTACGGCAGGGCACGGTGGCTCACGCCTACAATCCCAGCATTTTGGGAGGCTGAGGTGGGTGGATCACCTGAGGTCAGGAGTTCAAGACCAGCCTGACCAACATGGAAACCTCGTCTCTACTAAAAACATAAAATTAGCTGGGCCTGGTGGTGCGCGCCTGTCATCCCAGCTACTGGGGAGGCTGAGGCAGGAGAATCGCTTGAACCCGGGAGGCAGAGGTTGCAGTGAGCCGAGATGGCACCATTGCACTCCAGCTTGGGCAACAAGAGCGAAACTTGGCCTCAAAAAAAAAGAGGGGGTGATGCCCTTACAAGAAAGAGGCAGAGAGCAATTGTGCATACACAGAGGAGAAGGCAGTATGAAGAGAGATGCAGAGATTGGAGTGATGTGGGCACAAGTCAAGGAACTCTGGTGGGCACCAGAAGCTGGAAGAGGCAAGAAACTAAACCTTCCCAGAGGGAACACAGCCCTGCCTACAGCTTGACTTCAGCCCAAGGAAACTGAGGTTGAACTTCTGGCCTCTAGAAATGTGAGAGAATAAACCACCCAGTGCACAGTAAGTTGTCACAGCAGTCACAAGAAACTAAGACATAGACTCAAGTCGTCTTATTTTTCTACTTATCTTCCAGCCCCCCACGTCATCCAAAATAAATTCGCCGTCCCCATTATGCACATCTATGTCTCTATGCTTTCTTGATTAGAACACTCCACCCCATTTCTCTGAAATAAACCTCATCAATCCTCAAAAAAATAATTCTCATGTCACATTCTCCACATTTGAGGTTGGGATTTCAATGTCCAAATGAAGGGCTCTCCAAAGCACATTTCTACAGCCACCAAGATCAAAGACAGATTTAATGCTTTTTTTTTTTTTAGATAATTAACTTTTAATTACATATATAGTATAGCCCAGTTCCTAGAGAAGTTTCTGGTTTGTTCAGCTCAGTCATACCATGGCAGGAGGCGGATCAGACCCTTATCCCCACACAAACCAACCAATTCCTTCACCCTCTGTTCCCTATAAGCATCTCAACTGCTGGACAGTGACCCCTAGTCATGGGTCCTCAGAGCTCCACACTCTGGGGTGGCTGGTACCAAATCACATGCCGGCCTCTTTCCGATATTGTGGCTGGTGGTCCTTTGTCTGCTTCCCACTTTGAGGGCTGTCTGCTCCTGGCTTCATTTCAGATGCCGTTTCAATGACTTCTCCCCTCATCTCCCAATGCCAATCTCAATCTGGAGTTGGGGAACAAAAAAGCATGTTTCACACCTAGGCCCATGGTTTGTTTTTTTAATTCTATATCTTGATTTTTTTAAAGATTTTTTTTAAAATTAATCTTTCATTGAGTAGCAAACACCATACGTTATAAGAAAGAAATTTAAACAGAAGGATATAAAACAAAGTGAAATTTTCCTTTTCATCTCTCCCAATCTCTCCTCCATCTCTCCAGAGTTGACACTATCTCTAAAATCCTGCTAAGTATCTTCTCTAACGATATTATCATATATATGACCTGTATGTCCTAAAAGGCTATTTTGCATAGAAACAAGGTATATAAGAAAACATACATGGACAGTTTAAAGAATACTCAAACCTGTAAACTCACTACCCAGATAAAGTAAGAGAGAATTAACATTCCTCAGAAACCCTCCTATATCTTTCCCAAATTGCATTCCCCTTCCAGCCCCTTAAAGGTATCCTGATTTTTCTGTCCAGCGTTCCCTTGGTGATCATTAGATTTGTTCACGATTGTGCTGGCTCTTTCCTTCTGGCCACTTTGGTAGAACTGCACTTGTCCACACATTTGATACTATCCTTCCTTGTGTCACTTTTTTGGCAAAAGAAACATGGTCAGAAGTGACTGGGTTGGAAGCTTTTAAGAATCAGTGTGAGCTTTGCCACATCCTTTTTCTGTTTGCCTCTGGCCATGCTCAGAAGAGCTCCTCTGAAGCTCAAATCCTAAAGAAACAAAACTATGACTTCAAGCCACTGAAGTTTTGGGATTGCTGGTGACCACAGCAGAGCATAGGCTACCCTGGCCAATACAATCCCTGTGCTTCTCAATACAGTTTTTATCCACTGAGTACAACTGCAAACAGCATATTGTTCAGTTTGACTGTCTGTTATCCTTACCTAAGTGCAAGCCAGTGACACACACTATCCTGTGATTTTCCAATGTTTTATTTTTAAAGTTAGTCAAATTGTGTATGAGTTGAACATGTTGTATGTAGTTCATTAATTTTACAACTATATAGCATTCTGCTGCATGAATATACCATGATTTATCCATTCCAACATTGATCCACACTTAGGTTCGCATTTGGGGAACATTACAAGGAGGAATCCTTCTTAGGAGTAAGAGTTTCTCTAGATGGATACTCAGCAGTAGAATTTCACCTGAGTTCCAAGCTAGTTCATTTCACTTTTATCTACCCTAACCTACACATACCGGGAATAATTTAAGGTCAGGATATTTGTTTCTCTTTCTGTCTACATGTTTCTCTCATTTGAAATTTCCTGTGCCAGGGGCAGTTCCACACCAGTGGATACAGTCACTGACAGACTAACACCGTGGCTAAGAGGTAGCATCCCTACACCCTCAAACAACATTCCACAGAGTTTCTCTTAAATTACATTTATAGTTTTTCTAAGGGGAAAGTAAGTCCTCTTCAATAATTTATGTTTTGTTTTTGATCCTCTGTTAATATGATTTGGAGACATTTACTTTCTTCTAGACAAGCAAATCACATTAAATCTAATTTAATGCCATGAACTATTTAGCAACTACTATGAATATGGAATATGCTGGGCATTGTGAAGGCGATCAAGTCACACAAAACAAAGTCTTGGTTCTCAGGATACAGCCATGATCCTAGTTGAGAAAAGATTTAAGCCCTTCCATCCATTTAAAGCAATGTGAACTATTACAATGGCACCTCACCATCAAAAATCCAGACACCTGGCAACTTTGTCTGTTTAGGTTGCCACCAAGAAGCAATCCCTTTGTAAGAGAGATGCCACAAAATGCATGCACCATGCATAGGGATTCCCTTGGTCCTTACAGCCTATTAATACTTTTTAGTGTCCACAGTTGTATTAAGCTAATATCTGGCTTACAAGGCTACCACAAGTCAGGACTAGCAAGTAAAAGGAGGCAAGCAAGAGCAAGGACAAGTGACAGCAAACTTGTGACAGCTAGGGAGAAGACCAAAGAGCATAAAACGCAGATAAGCACACTGACACGTCAAGCGAGGCATACAAGGATGAGCTGCCCTTCATGAATCAATAAGTCCTGAGGCATTCTGCATTTCAGCAGAGCGCAGAAAACAGCTGTGCCTATTAATGGCCTTGGTGTATCCGGAAAAGATAATGCAAGCCCAGTCTGTTCTATGTAAGCAACAAAGTGAAGGTAAAATACAATTTAAAGGTCTCCTATCTAAAGAGTTAAGCTGTTAGAGAGCTTTGAAAACTGAAGTCAACATATTTCCAGGTCAAAATTTCAGGTGTCTCCTATTATTTCTTTTAAGCTCTATTATATGCTATGAGTTATATACATGTTCCTCCACCTCAAAGACAAAGGCCATTACCCTTATTAAATTGAGACTCAGAGAGGTTAAGAAATGTTCTCAAAGTCACACATATGCCACCTAGTTGATCCAAGATACATACTCTTGTCTTTCTGAGTCCAAAATCTGTGCTGTGTCATTATCCCACGTGGCTCTATGAATCCAAAAGTCACCTTTCTAAGACTACTAAAATGGTACATTTTTCTCCCTGTGCATTTTACAAAATTAATAGTAAAAGGTTTAATTTTATAACCCAGAGTTATGCTTGAGTTACATATCTGCCTTAGGGAATAATTAGATATCTAAGTTGCTACTGTGTTGAATTTGTACCTACCATATGCCCTGCTGCCCTGTGGAGGAATGGATGAAGCATCTTTTGGCTGACTGCTGAGTTCCCCAGATCCTGAGATCAGAGACCGCTGGGAGGTAGGGGCGGGCTTCCCACCAGAACTTCTAGAGGTCAGCCTGGTAGCAGATGAAGCAGGGAGTCCTGGCCCAACCCGAAACAGAAATGGAGGCTGCGTCACGTAAGCATATTTACTCAGCAAATGCAGACTTCTGAGTTTTGTTCTAGAAAGGCAGTTTATGGAAAGAGCTGACGTAGAAAAGAGAGCTCCTGGGCACACCCAGCAGCATCCTTGGGAACAAGGACAGATCCTTGGAGGCCACAAACACACCTAGCCACATATTCATGAAGAGCACAACCAGAACTAAGGCGAGACCAGAAAACTCAGGGATCAATATACATAACAATTTAATTCAATACTTGAAAATATAACAATGAATAGAAAAAGTTAATGATGAACAAAATATTATAAATTAGGATTAATATTACTAACTTTTCCCTTTGCTTCAGGATTCAATAGGGCTTTGCACAACACCAACAGAGAGCTAACAAAAGTGTTTTTTTAAAAAAATGAGGGTGAATATGTGGTTGTAGAAAGCTGGTGATTTGGGAGATAATTTTTAAATTATCAATTTCACTAAACGAAGGAAACAGTAATTATCTTCTTGCAGTCTTGTTAGGTCTGTGAGACTCACGCAGCATGAAATAGTAATTCTCAGTTGTAACTCTGCTCAAAACATTCACCATGAGAGGTCTGACCAAGGAATGTAGCTTAAAAGTACTGTCAGATTGCAGAGCCCAGTAATGCTGGGCTTGGCCACATGACTGACTTTGGCCAGTGGAACATGGGCAGAAGGGAAAGACTAACAGTACCAAGCCTAGGCCTTAGGAGACATCAAATGTTTCTACTCTCTTCCCTTGCATTTCTACCATTGTCATGAATACCCTGCTTGTCCCCAAAAACTGAGAGTCAGGTGAATCCCACATAAAGTAAACTCATGGCTGGAAGCCAAGCCCAGCCAACCATATTGGGATCATTAGAGCTCCCCAGCCACTCCTGGGGTGCACAAGTGGACAATAGATGCTCATTGCTGTGAAATTTTGTGATTGTCTGTTACACAGCAATAGCTCATTGATGCATTCTTAGTACACCAAAATATTCAGCAGCTTCTTAAGATTTTGTATGGATCATTAATTCTCAAACCTGAGTGTACAATAAAATGGATATTCAATTGTCAGAATACCAGTGCCCAAGTCTCATCTTAGACCAGTTGTTTCAGAATCTCTAGCAGTAGCTCCTAGAGATAAGCCTTTATTTCTAGCTTTTAGCTTTTATTATTGTTTTTATTTCACCCATAAGAATTGTACATATTTATGGAATACGGTGTGATTTTTTTTTCAGTTTTCCAGATAATTTTAAATGTGCATCCAGGGTCAATAACACTGATGTAGATACAAAGGTACAAAAATATCTCTAGCATGAAGAAGTGCATCTGGATCTCCATTTACTGTGACTGAACAATCCCTCTCCGCTGCCAGAGAACTTTGACAGGAGGCAGGTCTGGAGGGGAGTTACACAGTGTCCAAGGTGTCCATGCAGTGAGGTGATAGCTATGCCTGGTGAGCTACATAGAACCAGAGGACTACACTAGAATTTGTGTGTTATGAAAATATTTGTTGAGGTCATAAGTTGAAACAGATGGATTAATAAAACAGACTAGATGGAGAATAGAAGGTAACATGTGGAGTCAAACTGAGAGGAGGAAGGACAGGGTTGATGAAAAAGAGAAAACACTAGGACTAGAAAAGCAAAAATTGGTTAGAAGTTTTCTATGGATTCCAACAGTATTGGAATTACCTAGGAAATGTAGAATCTCAATGCTTATCCCAGTTCTACTTCATCAGAATCTGAATTTTAATCAGATTTCCAGGTGATACGTATGTACATGCAAGTTTGAGAATTGCTACTTTAGCAAGTTCCAGAAATGAAGTGCGCGGACATCCAGATGATTTTCATACTCTGCTGCTATGTGATTGTATAGACCAGCGCAGTCACACTGGGATTGAGATGGGACATAAAGTGGCAGGGATGCATACATTCAGTGAACCAAATAGTTATTCCAAATTATTTAAATTTTAAATTTAGAAGAATGAGGGTTAAGACAGCAGAAATTCTGATTTACAATAGAGTGAGACCCAAACACAGATAATTTTCAAAAGTTACTGAGATTATTCTAAATAGACAGCCAAAGTTGAGAATCACCACTTTCTGCCCTTTAAAAATTAAAATTTGTCCTTATCAACTCTGATGCTAAAATAGATTAGTATATAGGCTTTAAAACTTCTATACTGAAAGCTTGGTTCATACATGACTTCTACCTACAAAAGCTAAAGAGAAAGCAAAGATTGACACAAAATATTTTACTTTGTCATTACATTGTCTGTTTTTCAAGAGAAAAAACAAAACAAAGTATAATTATATCATTTAGTGTTTTGGCCAAAAATGCAGAAACTCTTCTAGGAAATTCCAAATAGAAAGTGATTTAATACAGTGCTAAATGATTACAAATCTCTGAAAGAAGTGAAAGAGTCAAGCTCAGCCCACACTGTTGCTAGCTCTCAAGCATGCCATTCATTTTCAGAGAATCAAGAAATTGCTACTATTCTCTAGACCTGGAATTGGAAGAACACTGCTGATGACCACTGATGTGTGAATCCCCAGAGTGGTGAGATGCAAAAGAATACCTAAAGGATCTTGCAAGGGTTGGTGTCCTAGTAAGTCCAGGCTGCTATAGTAAGTTAACAAAGACTGGATGACTTAAACCTGGATTTTTCACAGTTTTGGAGGCTGGAAGTCTGAGACAAAGGTGCTTGCATGGTCAGGCTCTTGATGAGGGCCCCCTTCATGGTTATGTCCTCCCATGATCTTTCCTGCACACAGGCAGAGAGGAAGCAAGCTTTCTATTCTTACTAAGGCTCTAATTTTATCATGAGGGCTCCACCTTAATTACCTTCCAAAGGCCCCATCACATTGAGGATTACAGTTTCAAAATATGAATGTAGGGGGTACACAAACATTTAGTCCATAGTAGATGACCTTCCACATGTTGTATAATCACAGCCCATGCTTCCCTTTCTCCTTTGTTGATGAAAAAGCCAAACTCTGTAAAATATCTGAACAAATTTATTCTGAGCCAAATGTGAGGACCATGACCCATGACATAGCCTCAGGAGGTCCTGAGAATATGTTTCTAAAGTGGTCAGGTTCCAGCTTGATTTTATACATTTTAAGGAGACAGAAGTTACAGGCAACGACATAAATCAATACATGTAAGTTTTACATTGATTCAGCCTGGAGAAGTAGGCCATCTCGAAGTGGGCAGGAGGAAGCTTACAGGTCATAAGTGGATGCAAAGATTTCCTAATTGGCAAGTGGCTGAAAGAGTAAAGTTTTGCCTAAAGAGTTAAAGTCAGCAGAAAGAAATGCTTGGGGTTAGAATAAAGTGGGAGTTGGGGGTGGAAGCCAAGGTTCTTGTTATGTAGATGAAGCCTCCAAATAGCAGGCTTCAGAGAGAATAGATGATAAATGTCTTTTATCAAAACTTAAGAGGCATCAGACTCTTAAGTTAGATCTCTCCTGGATCAGGAAAATACCTGGAAAGGGGAGGGGATTCTCTACAGAATGTAGATTTTTCCCACAAGAGAGAGTTTTGCAGGGACATTTCAAAATAGGTCAAAAAATGTATATTGAGGTAAAATACTTCCATTTATTTCAGGGCTTACTATCTCTTAATGTGATGCTATCCCAGAATCAGGCTGGAATATGGTACTTTATTGCTACAAACAGACTGTTTTGTCACTCTTAAAATCTCTGGTTTAATGTTAATGCTGGTCAGTTGTGCCTGAATTCCAAAGGATAGACAGAATAATGAAGCATGTCTGACCCACCGTTCCCATCATGGCCTGAACTAGTTTTTCAGGTTTCATTGATATCCTCTTGGCTGAGATAAGGGGTCCATTCAGTCAGTTGTGGGGCTTAGAATTTTGGTTTTGGTCTATGCCTTCCAAATCATGAATAAATCCCCTCCTACCCCAATAGTAGAACCTAAACCAAAACCCAGCTGGCCAAGGATTCTTAAAATTTCAGCTCCCAAGCTTCCAAATACCACAATAGAGAGGAGAGAAATTCAGCAAAATAGCACTGGTCAGTAACAAAATAGTAGTTAGAAAGACCAGGTTGCTTTGTTGAAAAACAAGTTGGCAAATTGATGTAAAGAAATAATCATCTGGTTGGGCACAGTGGTTCACACCTGTAATCCCAGCACTCTGGGAGGCTGAAGCAGACAGATCATTTGAGCCTAAAAGTTTGAGACCAGCCTGGGCAACATGGCAAAACCCCATCTCTACAAAAAAAAAAAAAAATTAGCCAGGTGTGGTGGTACAGGCCTGTAGTTTCAGTTACCCGGGAGGCTGAGGTGGAAGAGTCACTTAAGCTAGGAAGATGGAGGTTGCAGTAGTGAGCCAAGATCATGCTGCCATCCAGCCTGGGCAACAAAGTCCTGAAAAAAACAAAGAGAGAAAGAGAAGGAAGGAAGGAAGAAAGGAAGGAAGGAAGGAAAGAAGGAAGGAAGGAAAGAAGGAAGGAAGGAAGGAAGGAAGGAAGGAAG
>NW_012103643.1:2276264-2281618 GCF_000951045.1 Mandrillus leucophaeus | reverse complement strand
AGGGAGGAAGGAAGGAAGGAAGGAAGGAAGGAAGGAAGGAAGGAAAGAAGGAAAGAAGGAAAAGAAAAGGAAAGGAAGATTTGACTAACAGGCAGAGTTTAAGAGCAAACTCTAGAGTCTGTAGCCTGAGTACCAATCCTGGTTCAACCCCTTACTGGATGTGTAATTTTTAGCAAGTCACCTAATCACTATGCCTCAATGCCCTCACCAGTAAAATGGGGATGATGATAATAATGACTTCATAGCATTGTCATGGACAGTGATGAATTGTGTACATTTAAGAAATATATCTGGCAGAGAATTATCACTCCATAAATGTAAGCAAAAATGATATAGGTGAGACAATTTTTGAATTAAAGGAATCACTCTTTTCTAAATTTAGTGTTATGAGCTAAATATTTGTTCCTCCCAAAATTCATACGTGAAGTCCTAACCTCAAATGTGATGGCATCTGGAGGTGGGATCTTTGGAAGACAATTAGGCTTAGATGAGGTCATGAAGATAGGGCTCTCATGATGAGATTAGTCCCCTTATAAGAAGAGGAAGACAGTATATACACTGAGGAAAGGCCATGCAAGCACATGGCAAGAAGGTGGCCATCTGCAAGCCAGAAAGAGAGGTCTCCCCAGACACCAAATCTGTCAGCACCTTGATCTTGGACTTTCCAGCCCCCAGAACTAGGAGAAGTAGAGTCTGTTGGTTTAAGCCACATAAGTCTATGGTATTTCGTTATAGCAGCTCAAACTGGTGACAACATTGAGTAAACTACATTTGTATATAATCTGAGATTTTTCCAGGAGGATTATAATTATAAAAGAACATAGTTGTCAAGAATTAAGATCTTCATTCTGAGCAGAATCTAAATTCTTTTCATGCAAGAGATTTTTATCCTCAGGTCCTGTCCAGTTTCTCATGATTGATCTGATATTTGAAGATGGATGTGATAACTGTGCCCCTGCTGAGGAGAAACCTAGAATCTCTAAAAAGAAAAGTAGTGGAATCTGGCATCAGATGGTCCCAGGTCCTGTCCCAACTCTACTAACTGCTTGCACAGAGCCCCTCAAGGCATCACTTAACCACTCTGAGCCTCAATTATTCATCTATCAAAAGGAGATAAGGACAACACTATCCAGATAAATTTCAATGAGCTGCTGTGTTAGAAAAAACTTCTGAAACTATCATGCAAATGTTAATTGGTATTATTAGTGAAGAAACCTTTTCCAAAAGACCTCAAGCACAGTGCTGAGCATTCTTAGGATTTCAAAAAGTTACTTTGAAAATTGGAGCTCTTGTCTCCATCTCAATCTCTCTACTCCTATAACTTTTGGCTTCTGTTAAACATCTGGTCAGACTTAAAACAGCACGTTAGAAGGGGAATTAGTCATTTCACACAAAGTCTTAGTTAATTATCTACCACAGAGGTAAATAAATAAGGCTTTGTTGTTTAGTTTTTGGTTTGTGGTCGTTTCGTTTTGATTTTTTTTAGAGATGGAGCCTTGTTACATTGTGGAGGCTAAACTCCAGTTCCTGGGCTCAAATGATCCTCCTACCTCACACTCTCAAGTAGCTTGTACTATAGGTGCATGTCACAATGCCTGGCAGGACCAGTTACTTAAATAATCAATTCATCTGAATCTTGACCAGAGATATGCAGGCATTTTTTCCCAACCATGTCTTCCAGGTTTCCAAGCAGCATTTAATCTTTACCTAGCTGTGCTACACGCGGTTGTGCAGGTTGTGCACTGCACACACAGGAAGGTGACATCGCATGGCCTGATGTCCTCTAGAGCTTTGCAGAACAGACCTACCTAGCTCTACACGGCAGCCTGGTTTGGCCAAATACTTTCCTCTGTTACTGAGGGACCTATCTTCCAAGAAATAGCCCATAGATATATAGTCTTACCTTCCAGATTCCCTGCTAATTGAGCTTTGGAAATGTTGTTTATCCTAAACTTTGTGTCTCTTATTATCAGTTAATAGATGATTAGCAGGGCTGGTTTTATAGACAGGCATGCAGCCTATGCAGAAACATCAGGCCCTGGACTTGGTTTAATGCTTTGTTGTCTCCATCTTGAAACTCTTTTTTTTTTTTTTTTTGAGATGGAGTCTTGCTCTGTTGCCCAGGCTAGAGTGCAGTGGCACGATCTTGGCTCACGGCAACCTCCGCCTCCCAGGTTCAAGTGATTTTTCTGCCTCAGCCTCCTGAGTAGCTGGGATTGCAGGCGCCTGCCACCATGCCCGGCTAATTTTTGTACTTTTAGTAGAGACAGGGTTTCACCATGTTGGTCAGGGTGGTCTCAAACTCCTGACCTCATGATCCGCCCGCCTCGGCCTCCCAAAGTGCTGGGATTACAGGCGTGAGCCACCGCGCCCGGCCAAAATTCTTCATGACGTTTTGAACAAAGAGCCTGCCTTGTCATTTTGCACTGGGCTCTGAAAATTATGTAGCCAGTTCCAGTGATTAAAGTAAATAAAATTCAAAAGCTCATCAAATTGTATCCAGATACGAGAAGGCTTATAAAGAAATTTTCAGCAGGGATGCATATATTAAGACCTGCAATAACCTGCACAGGTGGCCTACATCAGAATCATTTGGAGAGTTTGTAATGTATGGAGATTCCTGGGCCCACATACTGGAGTTCTGATTCGGTAGGTGTGGATCTCTGATGTGTGTGTGTGTGTGTGGTTTTTGTGTGTGTGTGTATGTGTGTAAATGTCACATGTAATCCCAGCATGCAGCCCTGTCAGGAAATTATTGCTTTGGGACACGCTACATCCTACCAAGAAGTGCAATCAGAAGGAGTCAATTTCAGTGAAAGCCCATAAGTTGTCCTTCAAGTGTTCACTGAGATGAGGGTATCTCTTTGCTCTGCTGTGCTATGGAAATTCCTTTCCCAGGAGCCTAAGAAAAAGACTTTAAACTTTAAACACGGGAAAAATGGCTTTTAAAAGTCAAGGGTCTTTAAATCAGATGGTATTAAAATCTAAGATTACAAAGGTAGGAGTTTTTTGCATTTTTACCCCCTCCTCCTATCACTAGAGGATTTTTAGTGACTGGAGAGGGTGTTTCAAAACACCCCTGAAATGGTCACAACTTCAGAAAAGAGGATATGGGAATAGGAAAGTAAAATGAGATTGTTTGGTACATGAATATCACTCTGGAAAATTCCATGGATGGGAGGATGTTCCAGGTGCACATTTTAAGCAATAACTCAGCACAGAGTCAGATTGTTCAGTGTAACAAAACTGTCCTTAGCTGCATATTTGTCAGTTTTTCTGGAAGGTTCCCAGCTCCCGCAAGATGGCAGCTGGCTCTCCTCCCTGAGGTCAGAAAGAGCTCCTCCCCCACTGCCCTAGGACTCACAGACCCCTTCACAAAAGATACAAACTCTGCACGGTCAAAGCACGTCACACAAGTTTCTATTTTCAAGTTTCTCTGTTTTATTGTGTTTGATTTTTTTCTATTTTTTTCCTGAGACAGAGTCTCACTCTGTCACCCAGGCCACAGTGCAGCGGCATAATGTCAGCTCACTGCAACCTTCACCTCTCGGTTCAGGCAATTCCCCGCCTCAGCTTCCCGAGTAGCTGGGATTACATATGTGTGCCACCATGCCCAGCTAATTTTTGTATTTTTAGTAGAAACGGGGTTTCACCATGTTGGCCAGGCTGGTCTCAAACTCCTGACCTCGTGATCCGCCCACCTTGGCCTCCAAAAGTGCTGGGATTACAGGCCTGAGCCACCACGCCCATCCTATTGTGTTTGATTTTTGTTTTTTTGTTTCTCTTTTTGTGGCGGGGCAGGAAGCGGAGTGGACTGTTTTCTATTTGTAATCAAGATAAATAAATCAGGCAAACCACCATTTTATTCTAAAGATCTGTTTTGAGAGAGCCATCGTCAGTTTCCCCACAGTAAGGAGGAAATCATTCCTATATACTAGAAAACTTTTCATAATTTTTTCAGGATGCAAAACAAATTCATTCACTCAAGTTTATTCAAGGGTGGCTGATGTCAAGAGAATTGTGTACAGGAGTTCACTGTGTATCAGTCTGACACTGAACCAGTCTCTCTCTAACCCATGGCAAGGACTGAGAAGTGGAGGAAACCACACTAAGAGGATACCCCTCAGGTCATCCTTTCATGAGTTTAACTCTCAAAAATAGGCAGGGAGCTGGAAACATGTCTGCAAGGCATCTTACAGAACCCATGCATCATTACAGGGGATTACTGAGACGTGGGGGTGGAGGAGCAGGGACAGAAACCTCTCCTCAGCCCGTCTAAACCCTCTCCCACCACTACAGCCATCCCCTTCAGGGCAGATGAGCGCTCAAGCCTCCTTCCCCAGAGCCTTTCAGAATTTTTCAGACCCTTTGTCTATTTTTGAGAGTTCAACTTATGATAGGATGACCAAGGAGTCTCCTTTTGCTGCGACTTCCTGCACTTCTCAGCCTATGACATGGGTTAACTCAAGACTGGTTCAATATTACATTGAAGTCCAGTGGGCTCAAAGCTTCTACTTCACAGGCCTCTCATGTACAGCCGAATGTTCCTTCACCTGGGAACGTTCTGAAGAGCGTTGCTGCTATCTTAAGGGAATATTCTTTGAATTTAATGGTTGCCAAGAGCAGCAATCTTAGAAGTGCGGTGCCAGCTCTCCTCAGAGGCTGTCTTCAAAGGTCAAAGGGACCCTCAGGAACTGACTCTCCAAAGGGCTAAGGGACCACGCTGGGCTCGTACATCAAAGGGAAAAAACCACATCCAAACTCCCTTCTGGGAGGCTACAGTCTAGACTGTCTTATACGCTCTTTGTTATCCATTAAAATAAGTAGCAAAATGTCAACACATAAAACAAAATATTCACAAAAAGAAATAAAATTCAGTAGAGTTGCATATTCTGACAGAATTTTCAAAACCATTAGGTCCATGTAGCAACTAGAGAGGTGGCTGGAGAAGGGTTCTTTAGAATCCAGGAGAGATGTTACGCACACAGTGAACAGGAATAAGAAACGGGCTGGAAAGCAGGGGATTTGCTAATGGTCTTTATTCAGAAAAACAGAATCCACTGGCGCTTATACCCTCATTGTCCTCCTGAGCTAAAGGCTGGAGACATTGGGTCTGGAGTAAAGGAAATGTAATCCTAGGCCCCTACATGATTTGAGAATAACCCATCACCACAGCTATGTAAACAACAGCTAGCGGGTTTCAACTCTCCACATCAACTCGCTGACAGCCTCAGAAGACTTGCTGATATCGGCAGAACCACATCAATGTGAAAGATTCTGGCAACAGTGAGAGGAGAGGAGGGAACGAGGAGGAAGAAAGTCAGGGGTATTAAGATACAGAGTGTATGAAAAGG
>NW_012103643.1:2270181-2274219 GCF_000951045.1 Mandrillus leucophaeus | reverse complement strand
AAAATACAAAAAACCAGTCAGGCATGGTGGTGGGCACCTGTAATCCCAGCTACTTGGGAGGCTGAGGCAGGAGAATCTCTGGAACATGGGAGGCGGAGGCTGCAGTGAGCTGAGATCATGCCACTGCACTCCAGCCTGGGTGACAGAGTGAGACTCCATCTCAAAAATAAATAAAAATAAATTAACTGATGGAAAAAATATTGAGCTGATATCATTCACGCTCTTGCCTTTTGCAATCTCAGTTGATCATAATCTTATTAAATGAGATTAACAGATATAATTTCAGTAGGGCCAGAAATAATGCTTGTTCTTCCATAAATTGCCTTCCTACCCAAGGCCAACAGCCTTGCCATTATGTGTCAAATAACTCAAAAGGAACAGACTCCATGAGGCCCAGCCCCATAATAGGTGAGGACAAAGCCCAAAATCCACATCTAAATAACACTAGCTCAGAGTTGATCTTCATATAGCTGGGAAGGAGACGGCTAATAAATGCAAGTAGAATCTCCTAATTATAAATAGCATTTTAACTTAGAGTTCTGTTTAGCAAAATTATTTCCATGTCCTTGGGGATGGCTTATAATAATGGTGCTTTGCCAATGTGGTTTCAGAAAATTATATTAAATGAAAAATCCTGTAGAACAGATGTGCTCACAAGTCCCTGTCCACATAACAGCCAAACTGCTTAATGAAAACACCGCTATGGTTCAGAATTGTACTTTCTACTGTTACAGTATTGTTATATTAGCATCTCAGAAGAGTAAAGAAGGTTGGAAAGGAACGTGAGAGAGGAAATTACCAGGACTAGGGGTCAGGGATGGAATATCTCCAAGGCAAGTACCTCAACATGATACAGAATAAAAGGAAGATGATAAAAGACGTGCTGTTTTTTTAAGAAATCGCAAAACCAGGACATAGAAATGAAATGCCTGCTTTATTTAGATAAACTAAATCAAGTAAATAGCACCACCTCTGTGCTCTGTATATATTGAACACACGTACATTTCCAATTACATCTAATTGGAATGTAACAAAGCTATTTCCAACTCCCTCAAATTCATTAAAATGAGATTTTACCTGTGTTCAAGAGTTGGTTCTTACTCAAATCATCCTTGTACCAGGTTACTCCAAGGACCACTTAGTTTGTTCTCAAAAGTTATACATGAAATTCTATGTGATTCTTCCACATCCATTTGCAGTGACTGTTTGGTCATCTTTGGAATAACTGATAAATGTTCATATTTTGTCTCCAAAGCAAGCAAGAACAACCCCATTTGAGGGTTTGCAGCAAAGACACTCCTCGATGGCATTTCTCTTTTGCTGTGTGTGTGTTTACATCTAACAGAAATCACTCAGCGTGACCTTGCCCCCAAAGAGCTTTACTTCCCCAAAGAGCTTTACACAGCCCAAAACTTATGCTGCTGTGGTTTGAATGTTTGTCCCCTCCAATACTCAAGCTGAAACTTAATCCTCAATGTAACAGACTTAACAGATGGGCCCTTTAAAAGGGGACAGGGCCATGAGGGCTTTGCCTTTATGAATGGATGAATATACTTATGGATTAATGGATTAATTGATTAATGGATTATTATCAAGGGAGGAGGTTTGCTATCATAAAAGTGGGTCTGTTATAAAAACCAGTTTGGCCATCACTCACGCGCCTCCTTGCCGTCAATTCCCGGCACCACCTCAGGATTCTGCAGAGAGTCCCCAACAGCAAGAAAGTCGTCACCAGATGTGGACCCTAGACTTTGGACTTCCCAGCCTCCAGAACTGTGCGAAATAATTTTTTTTTTTTTTTTGGTCATATGATGCTTTATTGAAATATTTCCCTTTGTGCTTAACTGGCTGGGCATTCCACAGCACCACTGTTGATGTCATCTATGATGTCATGAGGGTGGCGGCCATCAACATTACAGCCCACAGACTGGGCAGTCCCCAGGATCTCTTTAATGGTTCCAGAGAGTTCTCTGACTAAGGATCAGTGCCGCATCTGTCGAGCAATGTTGACAATCTCATCAAAAGTGATATTCCCACTGTGTTTAATGTTTTTCTGTTTCTTTCTGTCTCTTGGTGGTTCCTTGAGGGCTTTGATGATCAGGGCAGAGGCAGAAGGCACCACCTCAATCTGGGCCTGTCTGTTCTGAATGGTCAGTTTCACTGTAATCCTCAGGCCCTTCCCGTAACCCGTTGCCTTGGCCATGTCATCACCAACCTTTTTTGGAGACAGACCCAGGGGGCCGATCTTGGGGGCCAGCGCAGAAGTGGCACCGACCTCGCCTCCGGTGCACCTCAGGTATACGACTTTGATCTCGTTGGGGTCGAACTTCGGCGGCATGGTGGAGGCGGCTGGTATCGGATGAACCCGGATTCAGGACTACCGAAGAAAGTTGCACCTTCGCCTCCTCCGAGCTGAAAGCCGAGAGCTAAAATTATTTCTTTATAAATTATCCAGTCTCAGGTATTCAGTAATAATAACAGAAAACAGATCAAGACACATGTCTACCCCATTTGTCTTTTTTTTTTTGTTTGTTTTTTGAGATGGAGTCTCACTCTGTCACCCAGGCTGGAGTGCAATGATGCGATCCTAGCTCACTGCAACCTCCACCTCCCAGGTTCAACTGATTCTCCTGTCTCAGCCTTCAGAGTAGCTGGGATTACAGGCTCACGCCACCATGCCTGGCCAATTTTTTGTATTTTAGTGGAGACAGGGTTTCAACGTGTTATCCAGGCTGGTCTCCAACTCTTGAGCTCAGGCAATCCACCTGCCTCAGCCTCCCAAAGTGCTAAGATTACAGGCGTGAGCCACTGCGCCCAGCCTACTCCATCCATCTTGAAACTGCAAATAAGGACAATTTATCCCATTAAAAATAAAGTAATTTTAAAGAAAGCCAATAATTTAATTTTAGAGAATAACAGAGTAGCCTAGTAAAAATAAAGGTTAACCTTGAAAATAATAATATTGGCAGTTTTAAAGGACACAAAGCTGAAGGATAAAATTCCAGTTTATTTTTTAATGTTAAGCCTGGCTAAGAACTACCAAAAGTGTTGAGGTTTTTATCAAATAGCATGCCTCTCCTCCTAGAGATATCACCACGCACATTTTTCACTTGAACAGATGAGTTTTTATCTTAAAAAATAGAAGTTTAGATCAAAGCTGGGAAAATGCTTCTCATTAGAAAGAATATAAAACAAATATTTTAATAAAATCTATCCCCTAAGACATTTCTGAGGTGATGCTGACACTGCATGCCTCAGTGTAAATTAAAACGAATATATCCATTTTCACAGATCTCTGAAACCATCTTTGATAGCAGTTACGCTGTTAGTTGCTTTCCAGCTCTTGCTGAAAATATAAATAGTGAACGTCTTATCTGAATTTGCTGATGCAGACAGTAATAGAGATCTTTTACATTTAAACAGAGAGGTACAGCTAGATTTGTCTTCTCCACTGGCTTTATTAAAAGAGATTAATATATGTATTATCCTTTCACAATTTCCAATGCACATACATTATCTCATTTAATCTTTCCAACCAGCCTGTGAGTTTGGTAATATTATCATCATTTTTAGTGAAGTAATTAGATGCTGGAGAAGGAATGAATGTTTGCCAAATATTAATCAACTCAAAAGAGGTACAGAAGAATTCAGTAGAACCAACCAGCTTTTAGAGAGTATATCTTGTCTCCCTCACATAAACGAATGAGTTACCCCCCACCAACAAGTACACACTCATACACATAAGACACAGCTTGTTTCAAAAACTTAAAACAACTGGTGATTTATCTGAGAAATTCTTCATAGACTTGAAAGCTTTGATAACCAATTTTCTCCTTATTGCCTGTAGTCTTTGTTTGATTACTTAGTGACTTCCAAGTTAAATTGAAAGTGAAACACGCCCGGGCGCGGCGGCTCACGCCTGTAATCCCAGCACTTTGGGAGGACGAGGCAGGCGGATCACGAGGTCAGGAGATCGAGACCATCCTGGCTAACACGGTGAAACCCCGTCTCTACTAAAAATACAAAAAATTAGCCGGG
>NW_012103643.1:2257327-2269150 GCF_000951045.1 Mandrillus leucophaeus | reverse complement strand
CAGGAGATCGAGACCATCCTGGCTAACACAGTGAAACCCCGTCTCTACTAAAAATACAAAAAACTAGCCGGGCGAGGTGGCGGGCGCCTGTAGTCCCTGCCTTCTTTCTAAGATTTTAGGTCAGGGCTTAGCAAACCGCTGCTAGTGGGCCAAATCCAGCCCACTATCTTTTTATATGACCAGCTATCTAAGAATGGCTTTTACATTTTTAAATGATTGAGAAGAAAAAACGAAAAGAAGAAGAATATTGCATGACATCTGAAAATTATATGAAATGTAAGTTTCCCTAAACAAAAGATAACTGGAATCCGACCAGCTTATTCGTTTACGTGGTGTCTGAGGCTGCTTTTGTGCTACGAGGCAGACTGAGCAGTTGTGAGACCTCATGGCTCACAAAGCTTAAAACAGGTACTATCCGGCCCTTACATGAAAAGTGGCCAACTCATATTTTATTGGTGATTGGTGTGAGCATTGCAAACTTTAGAATGTTTCTATACTTTAGAAAGTCACTTTCCAGTGAATGAAGGGAGGTGCAGATGGATCCTGAAAGCAAAAATTCAGATTCAGGAAAATCACAAGATAAAACTCAAGTACTTAGGATTGTTCCTTCTGAAGCATTCTAGGAAAGGTATGGTGATGAAGTCCATTAAAAGTATGTGCTAAACTAAACCGTATATATACTATGAGATTTGATTATTCATAGTAACCAAAAATACTCCGCATTCACAGCATAGATGCTCAGTTTTATGATGAAACTTTTGTACAGCAGCTGAAAATGTATAGGGCTTCATTTCAATCCCCTGCACGGCCAGCTTTACCACTTTCTTTTCTTTCATTTTTTAATGCATTGCATAGTTTTTAAAGTCAAATTTTGAACCTGAAAAATCAAAGATTAGCTATGAAATAAGTTTACCTACCCTACCCACTTTCTCATTTGTCTCTGGGATTCTTCTCATTTTGTCTAAGTGGAATCAGTTCTTTCTATTCTCAATAGCCATAATCTCATGCTTAGTCTTCTCCCACAGTTATTTTATGGCACTTTATTATGGAAATATTCATATTTTGAATTTTTTTCATTGTCATGGCCTTCCTACTAGTGTCTTCAATGTTCCTCATCACCGATGAAATCTTTTCTTATACTTTGGTGAGGCCAAGTTGAAGAAGAATAAAATAGAAAGTTCTGTTCCTGTCTGTAGTTTTTTTCTTGCTTAAGCATTTTCCTTTTTTTATTATTTTAATAGAATTACTTTTCCTAGTAATATGGTTTCCCTTATAAGTTCATGCAACAACAGCTCTGGGGATATTACAGTTAAGTGAGCACTAGGATTCAGGAGTCCTGTGGAAAGTCACCAAAAGTCCATCAGCTCCCCTTCTTCGTCTGTGAAATGGAAATATCCAAAGAGATGGCTCTGCATTTCTATGTAACTCTGAGTTTCTAAGGTTTTGCTTTATTCACAATTCTTGTAGTTATTGGGTCTTTCCATCGATAATAGTTTCTAACATTGGATCAAACCATTTATTTCTAATTCTCCACAACTCTGTATTCTATACAAGAGTTCTAAATTCTAAATCATTAAATCGCTTTCTAATTCTCTACTTTACTATGAGCTTGTGATTCAGATTCATCCAGCTGTGTTTGCAGCTCTGTTTAGCAGGACCAGCGGTTGAATGTGAGCCCCTGGGGAGGTGAGCCCCAGGCATATGCAAACCCATTAGGGCTGCTAAAAACACCACTTCCCTTGCAGGAAGAGTGGGAGTTATTGAAAGCCCAGGACTTTTCTTGTCCAATGCATACAAGGGCAAGTAGAGTAACAACATTTAAAATTACAACAGTAATACAAAAATCATGCTCTTTTTTAAATTCAAATTTTAAAGGATTAGATATAAGAGACAAAATTACCCATTCCATCCTCTTAAAATAAGACCACTCCCTTAGGCAATCAGAGTATCCTTCTAGAACTTTCTTTATGCATTCATGGGAATAAATACAGATTTATAGCTACAGATACAGATGCAGGTATCTTTTTACACTTACAAACATTAATTTATATGACACATATTACTCTGAAACTCTGAAACTTGTAACTTTTTTACTTAATGTTACATCTTGGAGTTCCTTTCCTTTCAGTACCTATAGATCTACTTGATTCTTTTTATTTCATTTTTTTTATTGGATTCTTTTTATTGGTTTCATTCATACCAATTTCTAATGATGGACATATAAGTTATTTCCAATTTATTTAATCTGACAAATAAATAATTTTATATGTTTTTCTTTGTGCATATATGTAAATGTTCTGTGTGATAGAAAACCTAGGTTAAAGGAACTCAGTATTTTAAATTCAGGTGAAAATTGCCAAATCCCTTCAAGCATTATTTGCTACTTTACATTCCTATCAATAACATGTAACAAATGTTCACTTTTTCACACCATCTCTAACATAAATATTATTTTTGCTGGCCCAATGGATGAAAAATGCTCATTTTTTATTATTTTAATTTGCATTTTTTGGTTAAGTTAGCTTACTGATTTCTCACATTCACCTGGACTGTGAATAGATTTTTCCTTATCACTGTCCATTTTTCTATTGGGTAATTTGTTTTATTGACTGGGGGATGCCTTCTATATTACAGAAATTAATCTTTTGTTTATTATTTATATTGTTTTTCTCATTATGCTACCTATATTTTAACTTTGCTTATGGGCAAGTTTAAAATTTTAAACTGTATATCTTTATAGTATCTGCATTCTGTGTCTTAATTAGGAAAATCTTTGCCACTCGGAGGTTATTAAAATGTCCTGCATGTTCTTCTTATATTTATAGGGTGTTTTTATGTCTTTAAACCATATGGAATTTATTTTTGTATACGGCATAAGGTATAGAATAATTTTTTCAAACATTATTGTCCATGTATCATTTATGAAACTGTCCATTCATAAATGCTTAATTACAAAAGACACATTATTCTGTGGAGTCTCAATTCTATCCCATTTATTTAGTTTTCTATTTCTGTGCCAAAACCACACAAAACCACACTGCTGTGGAAAGTTCCCTCTCTTTTCTTTCTTTCCTTTTTTGAGATGGAGTCTCACTCTGTCGCCCAGGCTGGAGTGCAGTGGTGCGATCTCAGTTCACTGCAAGCTCCGCCTCCCGGGTTCAGGCCATTCTCCTGCCTCAGCCTCCCGAGTAGCTGGGACTACAGGTGCCTGCCACCACGCCCGGCTAATTTTTTGTATTTTTAGTAGAGACAGGGTTTCACCGTGTTAGCCAGGATGGTCTCGATCTCCTGACCTCATGATCCACCTGCCTCGGCCTCCCAAAGTGCCGAGATTACAGGCATGAGCCACCACGCCCGGCCCAAAGCATATTTTTACTTGAAGAAAAATCTAAAAAAAAAAAAAAAGTTATTGGAATGACACTGAATTTATAAATTAGGAAGAAATTACCAGTTTACAGTTCTGTCTTCCCATCCAGAAATACTGTGTATTATTCATCACTTCTTTTATGTTTTTCAATACAGTGTTCTAATTTTCCTTGAAAGCTTCTTAGGCTCTGAGGTTTATCCTTAGACATGTCAGTGTTTCTGAGGTTCTGCACTTATTCTTAGGCATTTTGATATTTTTATTATTATGAATAACATCTATTTTTAGGAGCTACTCTTAGATAGCAGTAAATTTGTGATCTCAATGTTTGGTCTTACATTCGGGCAATGCAATGAATTCTCATATTAGTTCTAAAAGCTTTTCAGTTTGCCTTTGCTTTTCTAGGTAGAAAATCATACCAACTAGAGATGATTGTGGTTTTATCACTTCCATTTCAATGTTTGTGCACTATTTCTCCCATCATATTTCATTGACTGGTATCTGCAGTACCATCAGGAGTAATAATAGAGCTCTTGATTTTAATTAATATGCTCCCAGTGTTTCACTGTTACATAAGATGTTTGCTCTTTTGGCAGATACCTTTTATCTAAGTTTAAGAGGCTATTTCTTCCTAGTTTTTACCAGGAATGTCTGTTGAATTTTTATAAATTGCTTTTTCTGTACCTGGCAAGATAATCATGTAATTTTTCTCTTTTTCTTTAACAAACTGAAAAATGCTAATAGGTTTCATAGTATAGAAACATGCTTCATTTCTGAAATAACTATTCAGTCCTGATGTGCTGTTCCTTTTGATCATCACTAGGTTTCCTTGGCAAATATTTTCCTTTGAATTTTTGAATTTATTTCTGTAAATAAAGTTAGCCTGTGGTTTTCTTTTGTTAGGCTGAATTTGTTCAGTTTGGAAATCAAAATTAAAATCATCAAAGAACAAACAAGCAAAAAATATTTGTGAAAAATTTACAGAGGACTCTGGTTTAAAGTTTCTGTTCCTGTAGGAGTCTAATCCTGTAACACTGACAAGAAAACTATAGGAAACTGAGATTTTATATACCTGTAATTTGCTGTTGCAAATTATAGGTGTAACCCAGATATTAAATAGGTGATATTGGCAAGGAACAATCAAAACCAACTTTATTGTTTTCTCCCCCTGCTAGTCAAGGCCATTTTGTGTTGCTGATTCTCTCTGCCTGTGGATGAAATCTTGTCTTGCTCTTGGTACACTCTTGTATGAAACCCCATAGGACATCCCTTCACTCTATGGTTACTAAGTGCCCTCTATTCACTTACACTCCTAAGGGTAGTTTCATTTCAGTAATTAAATATAACATCCTGTGTAACAGTCAAACTCCAGACTTTAATTCAAAGTGAGAGGAGGAAGGGCCTCTGCCCTGAATACCTCACCCTCCCAGCTGTGGCTTCTAACTCCTCTAGGACCAGAGCCAAAGAGGAGAGAAGAGGTAAGGAGACAGGAAAGAACTCACTTGAGGGGCATCTCTGTGATCTAGCTTTGGTTCTTGCTGGTGTTTAATGACAACGCTGCTGTAGGATGCTTTCCGTCTTCTTTGGACAACATCTCCAAGCTGGGGGTCCCTCACCTGTAGTTACCTTGATGAATACAAATGTATTTTGCTTAGAGCTTAGAATTCCTTCTTCAGTCCTGGCGTCTAGTGGCACACCTCCAACCCCACTCTGCTGATATTTTCTTGCTCCTCCTGGAAGCCCTGCTGGCAGGATCTAAAACAACCCCAAGCTGCTGCCTTGACATGTGGCCTTCATCTGGCCCCCAGGTGACAGAAACGTCTGACCCACCATCAGACGGAGGACACCGGGCCCAAACCCAGCCCTGTCCTCAGCTGCCACAGCTGGTCCAGCCAGCCTCTCACCTGTGAAGATTGCTTTTGTAGGCATATGTTATTCATCACAGGGTTCACAGCTCCAGCTCTGCAAATAAGCCCCTTAAAGCCACCTCTCTCACCTTGAGAAAAGTGAATCATTTTTAGGTTAGGGGGTGAGGAGTGGGCAAGAGAGGTCTGGAGCTTGGGTGAAAAATGAAACTCAAAGCCCAAGTTTTCCCAAACCAATCCTCTCTCCAAACTCCAGGTTCTTCTCTCAGACTCCCCGACCTCTTTCATGGCCTTGTGTAGGAGGTCAGCTAAGGGCCACACAACAGGATTTTGGCCACCTCCTTTGCAAGTTCCGGGGACTTTGGAGTCCCCAGTCTTGCACTTTGGAATATGGGAGTCGCTGAGGCACTATCTTGGAATTATCAACCAAAAATGAAATAGGAAAGAGTATTCGGGAGAGGTAGACTATTTATCCCACACATTTAAATTTACCTTTGAATTATTTACCTTCAGATGAATATCCAAAAGAAAACTGGTTTTCTCACTCACAGTGTCTCGAGTCCCTCAACGCTTACAATCTTCACTCTGGGAAATAAATTATACAATAACTTAACTGTGTTCTTAAGCCAAGCCAGCAGACCAAACATCTTTGATGTGTGGCTAGAAGCTGGGCCATGATGAATCTGAATTTCATTTTTATTTTCAGTCTATGGGCTTCACTCCTTTTGATCCACCCTTCATAAAGCTATAGGGAAACGTATCACCGATTTTGTTCTTATAAAGTACACATACATTCACACACCCTCATATTCATCTTGTACTAGAGATGGCAACCTATAAAAGATGACACAGCAGTGACTCAAGAGTTTGAGCAGCTACCTCACCCCTTTATAAAGGTCTTCATCCAAAATTCTCCCTGGGAAGCCTCGTTGAGGTTCAAGGCCACTAGGCAAGCAGGCATCTATCTCTCCACAAATGCTGGGAGATCACCACCCCAGGAGAATCCCAACTGAGAGGAGAAAGGAAAATAAAGAAAAGAATTGTTTTAATGAATAAACAAATATGGAATGTAGTCCAGGGCCCTGGGTCTCTGCATGAGCATGGGACAGAGAAGCTAACAATTATGAATCAGGAGGAACCAGGTCACAAGAGGCAGTCATGTCCCTCTAGGCCACCACCTGAGCATCTCTAAATGTAGTAATGTGAGAAAAGTAATTCCTAAAATTCTGGGATTCTAATTAGTGTTGACGTGATTATGTTTCTTTCTTTCTTTCTTTCTTTTTTTTTTTTTTTTTGACAAAGTCTCGCTCTGTAGCCCAGGCTGGAGTGCAGTGGTGTGATATCAGCTCACCACAACCTGTGCCTCCCAGGTTCAAGCGATTCTCCTGCCTCAACCTCCAGAGTAGTTGGGACTATAGGCATGCACCACTGCACCCAGCTAATTTTTTGTACTTTTAGTAGAGACGGGGTTTCACCATGTTGGCGAGGCTGGTCTTGAACTCCTGACCTTAGGTAATCCACCCGCTTTGGCCTCCCAAAGTGCTAGGATTACAGGTGTGAGCCACCGCGCCTGGCCGATTATGCTTCTTTTGCATTGATTTTCTTGGGGCATCAGTTCTAACTAGGATTCCTCAGGGAAATATTCCATAATGGTTCTCCACAGGAGGGATAGACAAACTAACAGACCCTCGTGTAAGCCAGGCCGCCACCTGTTTTTGTACCACTCGTGAGCTAAGAATAATTTTTAAAAGGTTGGAAAAGATCAAAAGAAAAATATTTTATAACCTATGAAAATTATATGAAATTCAAAATTGAGCTTCTATAAATACAGTTTTATTGGAACCCAGCCCTGCTTATTTGTTTGTGTCACCCTGGCTACTTTCACACTACAATGGCAGAGTAGAGTAATTGCAACTGAGTGTGCATACGGCACACAAGGCCTAGAATATTTACTCTGTGGCCCTTTACAGAAAACTGCTCCACAATCATGAAGAAGGCCATGGAAAAGGAGGTGACATCAGGAGGAAGAGGTAGTCTGGGTCCAGTTCACTCCCTAGAACAATGGTGGGTGTCTCCCAAGTAGCACTGGTATTTCTGCCTTCTACTAAAACAAAAAAAATTTTTTAAATGGAGTCTCGCTCTGTTGCCCAGTCTGGTATGCAATGGCACAGTCTTGGCTCACTGCAACCTCCACCTCCTGGGTTTAAGCGATTCTCCTGCCTCAGCTTCCTGAGTAGCTGGGATTACAGGCGCATGCCACCATTCCTGGCTAATTTTTGTGTTTTTAGTACAGACAGGGTTTCACCATGTTGGCCAGGCTGGTCTCCAACTGTTGACCTCATGATCCACCCACCTCGGCCTCCCAAAGTGCTGGGATTACAGGCATGAGCCACAGCACCCGGCCTAAAAAATTTTTAAACCCAAAACCACTGAGGCCCAGAACAGGTATCTTTTGGGATTCTAGAAGAGTAAAATGGGGTGGGAGGGGAAGTAGAAAAAAAAAAAGACCATGGCAGTCAAGTCAGGGGTTTCTCACATACAAATGATCTCAAGTTTCTGAGCTCCTGGTGAAGCCAAATGATCTGGGCTTCATTCCAGGTCCAAGATGCTCCGATTTCCTATTTTTGTTCCCTTTCAGGCCTCAGATTTCAAAACGTTATCCTATTTAGGGTCACTATGAAAATAGCTTAGAAGTCAGCCTTAGAATTTCAGTTAAGGGATATCGGAGACTTTTGTACTAGGAACCTAAAACCTTTAAAAGATGTTTGTTTTATTGCTTCCAAATGCCTACTTCCAAAGTTTTGCCAGGAACATGTAAGCCAACAAGGAGCTTATATCTGTGGGTTGACTAAAATCCCATAAAAGCTGTTAGAGTATAAACTTCCAGTGACACTGTAAGTTTCCCCAATTAAATCGATAATCCCTTGAGTGGAAAGCATGCTAGCTTTAGCTGTCCTCAAACTGCCTCGCACCTAGGAAGATGCCATTGTAAATACTTGCTGAATAAATGTTCTATGTATTCAGAATTTGCTTCTTGTTACATATTGCAACTGTGTGTTAATTATTGACATAATTCTGGGTATTTAACATATTGTAATGTGATCATATTAACTTACATAAGCATTTGCATGCACACATCACTATGCCATACATAAGGAATTCTATATACACAAATGAAAGATAGCAGATCTGCCCTGACAGTGTATCTGCCCCTACAGACCATTCCAGAGATTTTGTCACATGGACCAAGATGATATTCATTCACGAAATGAGAATCTGCTATATGAAATGAGCATTGTGAAAACATTTCCCAAATGCCAAGTAAACATAACCCCTCTTGTAAATATCCATGAAGAAGAAAGCAAATTCCTAGGAAAGCAACACAGACAACTTTTGACTGTTGAATCTGGGAGAACATTTGGGAGTAAGACAAACCAAAGAATCCTTTTCCTAAGTAATAGTAAAAACATTCTTTGGATAACTCTCCACTAGAAGTTACTGTTTTCCCTCATAAAGCTGAGAATATTTATAGAATTTCTCTCATTACAGCATGAATTCACAAGTAATTACATCAGGAATACGTAAAAGAGGTATTAGCAGAACCAGTCAAAACAAGAATTTGGAGCAAGTTTCTACCATCAGCACTTACATGGAATGCACGATTAGCCATTAAGAGCATAAAGCATTAGAATAATAGAAACACAGTGGCGAAAGCTTTGAGTGCTTCAGACACTTGACTTGGAATATATACGGTAGCTGACACAAAGTCTCATTCTCAAGTTGTAAGAAAACTTTCTTCTATGATTAAAAAGAGGTACTGGGCAAAATAGTTTCTACTAACCTTTGTAGTCAATGTCCTGGCCCCAGAACAGGAGTGCTGTGCAGGGTTCTTGATTCCATGTAAAGGAAACCAACTTTGGTTACTTGAAGGCAAAATGCAATTTATCAGAAGGACGTAGGGTGGATGACAAGATTCAGGCAAAGGCTAGTCAGCTAAGCACAGAGAAGTAGACAAAATAAAAGGAGGCCAGAATCACAGCCAAAATCTTAGTAGAAGATCCTACATAGATTCTTACTGTGGCCTCATTTTACTAGCACCACTGCCAACCCTGGACAGGGAATTCTAGAATGCCCACTGCTTCTTTGCCCCATGGCCCCAGAGTCAAAATCCAAGGTAGGAACACACCTACCTACGGCTTACCTTATTCAAATGTCCGTTGCCTTGCTACAAGGAAATGGGAGCAGAGCAGCTGGAAACTCAGGCCTCCTTAATGGGAACCAGGGTTCTGCTGCCACCCATCTTGAGCTTTCCCAAAATAGGGATGGTCTTCAGAGTCTCAGCTAACCTTTTTGGATTTGCCTCCCCTTTCTCAAGAAACTACAAATTACAGCTATCACTATTACACAAAAAAAGGAAATAAATTACAATACTAGATGAAGTACAAGTCTAGGGACTATATACCATAAATGTTCTATGGTCAGTCTTATCTTCTGGAGAAATAACACTTCACTTCTGCATGCTTTTCTGGTGCTTCTAGAATTGAAACCAGCGAGGGGGAACTTAAGGTCAACATCTGCTCCTCACACGCCTTCCACAGCAATATGATGTGAGCACTGCAGTTCCATTGAGCTGTGGCAGTTGGGGTAGTTTAGGAAGACAGTGGAGAACAGCAAGACGGTTAGGTCCCAGTGAAAGGAGGAAGTGCCCATGTTTATCCCAACAATGAAGTGCATGTCGAGAAGTGTTGGAAACCTTCAGCTTCAACTCCACAGAACAGAGAAGAGACTTAGGACTGAAGGATCCCCAACCAACAATGAGATAGCTGCAGACACGCACAGCAACAGTATTTTCTGGTCAGCTCCTAAACACCCAAATGTGGAAAGCTAATCAATAGCACAGCTATGTGATGTCAACACACTGACTTTTGCCTTGGGCTGGAAGCCCCAGGTTCAGTCAACCCACTCCCAAGAGAGACACTCACAGCCCCAGAGTTTATCAAAATCTAAAGCCATCCGGTTCTTAATTACTTCTCTTTTATAATTAAAAAGAAACTCAGACTACATTTCTAAATTTCTTTGGACAAAGAATGTTTTGTTAACTCAAGTGCTCAGCTGGGTTATAAATCCTCAAAACTAATGCCAATAGATCTATAACAACAAGAGTGGTTTTTGTCTGCATTTTTTTAAATGGCCCCCATTTTAGAAAAGACAAACATTTATCTACTCAAGGCACAATGCACTGTGGTAAGTACCTCCACTGTATTATGAAAGAACACTCAAACTATTCATAGGATTTAAGTAAATTTATTTCCTAGTGATTGCAACTGTATACATTTGTCAGGTCAAAGGGAAGGACACGGTCCTTGCTGCAGAGAAAAGTCATAAGTACCCAATTCTCACAGCAGGAGCAGGAGTTGGTGACCTGATACCAAAGGGCTGAATCCAGCCCAGATTCAGGGCAAGTTCTGCCTGCTTTGCCCCAGTCTCCTGTCCTCGGGTCGCAGACACATAAGAGGCTGGTATGCTGGACTGAAGGACTGACGCAGAATGAGACCACATGCTTTCAACCCAGCACGGGGAGCGGGGCTGGGCATCCCACCCCAGAAGCCAAGCCTACCCAGACAACCTTTCTAAGGCTTGGCAAAGGCGTGCTATAATTAGACATTAACATCTAATAAATAATAAGTGAATGCCATGGTAAAGCACTTTGCAAATGGAGAGGACACTATGAGTATGTCCCTGTCATCAATAATAATGGTGTTCTAGGTAATCACAGCACTCGGGAAGCAGTTTAGACACAGGCAGCCTCAGCAGGGATACCACTAATGTCCAAAGGCCCAAGCATATGATTTTTCACATACCTGCCCTGGCTGGAAGACTGCCCAGAAAAGACGACAAGCCCACAGAGCTCAGGAGATCATTCCCGAGAGCTCCACGGAAGATGTAAACATTGCCAGGGAAAATCATTCCATTCCTTAAAGAATATTTGGAGCAGCAAGCTCACTTGTAGATTTACTAAAGTGGAAATCTACACTAGAAGCAGCAGAGTCCCTAGAAGCAGCAGACACTGAGAAAATGTTTAAATAATACCAAAAAACTCAGTCACCCTCAGTAGCCACCTTCATAATCCCAATTAACATCAATAAGATTTCAAGGAGAATGTCAGATGGTAGACGCTGCCCATTGAACAATTTTAAAAGCAATTCTAATTCTTTTATAGTCTAGTTTTGTGTGTGTGGGGATCATTTACCTGGGAGTAACTGTAGCTTTTTGCAGAGACTTGGATTTTTATTTTATATTTTATTACTTCCTAGTTGTACAAAAATTTTCATTGCAGCATTTGTTCAAAATCTGCAGCCTTCACTCATTTCTCCATTTTTGGATGTCTACACTGCTGAAAGTGGGCACTACACAAACAGTTTGTATATCATCTCATCATATTCTCCTTTTTGAGACGGAGTCTCACTCTGTCGCCCAGGCTGAAGTGCAATGGCGCGATCTCGGCTCACTGCAACCTCCGCCTCCCGGGTTCAAGCGATTCTCCTGCCTCAGCCTCCTGAGTAGCTGGGATTACAGGCACCTGCCACCACGCCC
>NW_012103643.1:2250590-2256217 GCF_000951045.1 Mandrillus leucophaeus | reverse complement strand
GTCTACCTTAGTTTGTACTCTAAGCTTTTCTCTAACTCTAAAATTTTGAATTCACCTAAAATAAAATCCAGTTCTTTGGAGAAAGAAAGAGAAAAGCTATTTTCGTGGTCAAATTAGTAAATATTTATTAAATTGAATGTCTTAAAACTAACTTGGATCCGAACTTTAGAACATTCTGATATTCTTCAGGACATCAGAATGTTCTAGAATAGTACTTTTATAACGGGGAATGTTCACACCTCCATAATTCCTTTAAAATAAGTAAAATATGCTGCTGAAAATTCTGGCACAATTGTATTACTGTAACACAGATTCAGTTGTGTATGTATTTATACAAACATTTTCTACATGGTGTTCTGGGAAACACTGTCTAGGGAAATGCTAAGAGTGATCAAGTAAGTTTTGGCCACTCAGTTTAAAATTAAATATATGATTTTTAAATTCTGATTCTCTTGCAAAGGTGATCACTTCTAATCTCTTTCCCTAGCCTTCCTCTTAAGCTACAGAGATACATCTGTATATCTTTATTGAACATCTGTGTATCTTTACATCCCTACTGTATGTCTATACATCCGTATGTCTCTACTGTATGTCTATACATCCCTACATCTCTATTGTACGTCTAAACATCTATGTCTCTATTGTACATCTATACATCTGCATGTCTCTACTGTATGTCTGTACATCTATACATCTATACATCTCTACTGTACATCTATACATCTGCCCATCTTTACTGTGCATCTGTACATCTCTACTGTATGTCTGTACAGCTATACATCTCTACTATACATCTATACATCTACATCTCTACTAAACATCTGTACATCTGTATAGCTCTACTGTACATCTATACATCTGTACGTGTCTATGGTACATCTATACATCTGTATGTCTCTGTTGTTATGTCTGTACATCTACACATCTCTACTATACATATATATCTGTACATCTCTACTAAACATCTGTACATCTGTATAGCTCTACTGTACATCTTTACATCTGTACATCTCTACTGAACGTCTGTACATCTGTATATATCTACTGTACATCTATACATCTGTACATGTCTATGGTACATCTATACATCTGTATGTCTCTATTGTATGTCTGTATATGTGTACATCTCTCCTATACATCTATATATCTGTACATGTCTACTGTACATCTGTACTGTACCTCTGTGCAGTAGAGACCTGCACATCTCTACTGTATATCTATACATCTGCACATCTTTATCGTAAGTCTGTACATCTGCATGTCTCTACTGTACATCTGTACATCTACACATCTCTACCATATGTATGTACATCTATACATCTTTGCTGTACATCTATACGCCTGCACGTCTATACATCTGTATGTCTCAACTGTACTGACCAGATACAGAGGACCTCATACTGCAAGGTCCCTAGTACCAGGCACACAGAGCCACGAGGCAAATATATGTAGCCCTCCAGCATCCCTGCCCACCCGTTCTCAGCACACCTCTTTATTCTGCATACATTGTCCCTTGCTGAAACATTAAGCAATCAGTCCAGATAGAAGTAAAAAATCATCCTCCTCATTTTTTCTGTGCCCTCAATCTTTTTTATTCTTAAGGCTAAAATGAAAGTCACATTTGGTTTCACTTCTTAAAAGTTTGTCAGTCACAAGAAACTACCTGAAAGTATGGAGGGAAGTGGCTTACTTTTAACCTAGCAATCAGAATGCCACTTAACCACAGGCATATGGATATTCAATTCTCACCTCCAGCAAAAGAGAAAAATGAGGCTTGGCCTTATCGCGCCCACATCAGGGAAAGTGGAAGCTCGTTTTGGGAATTCAAACAGCCTGAGGCCTTTTCACAAAGCCCAATCAAGCCCTCCCACCCCCACTCCCAATTCAACTCTTACTTTCACAGTGCATCAAAATAGACAGGAATTACTTTGTCAAACTGGATAAAATCCAAAAGATCTGTCTTGGGTATCTACTCCTTGGGAAAAACTGTGCTAGAGACTGAGAATCAAAAGAAACTCTTCCTAATAAACTTAAACCTTTAATTGAAGCAATAAATCAAATGCACAGAAATGAGCAGACCAGGATGCTAGGGGATAAGAGCCTAATGGCTCACCACTGTTCTCCGAAATGAGCGTGCTTGTGCCTTCCAGAACAAGACTTCTCGGGCAGGGCTAAGAACCAAGGATAAGAACCACCTGGGACTGATAAAGGGCCTGCCCAGCACACACCTACCTCATCAGACTATGAGGGTGAGTGCCCTGGAATCTAAGCTTTGAATCAGCTCTCCAAGTATTCCAGTGGATACTAAAATCTTAAAGCCATAAGACTACATTTTTTGTTGAAATGTGGTTACCAGACCAGCAACATCTGAATCACCTGAATCTTATCAGTAATGAGAATATGTCCCTACACCACGGACCTACCGCATCAAAAATTCTGGCAATAGACTCAGCGATCGCTGTTTAACGAGCCCTCCAGGTGGTTTTGATGGAATGCTAAAAGTTTGAGAACCATGACTATCGTATGTCTCTGCAGACCTCAGTTTGAAAAATATTGCAGTAGCCAATAAGAACACAGGAGTTTAATGAGGGAGGCCATTGCCTGAAGCAGGAACAGCCTGTAGACCCTTAAAAGAGAAGAGCTCATCTATAAGACGGGGCATTGAAATAATGGATTGTGCAGTGGAAAAGAAGAAAATGAAAATGAAAGAAAATGACAATAGGCAGATCTACGCATCAATAATCACTTCGGTGAGCACGGAAGTTTCATGCCATTTTCGAATTACAGGATTTATAGTTAGACAGGCACGCTAAGCTTGATCTGGGAGAACTTAAAAGTTACAGGAAAGAGTGTGGACTTTCTAATTCCGGCATTGAGGAAACCTTGAAGGATAATGAGCCTGGGAATATAAAGACACAAGATTATGTTTAGGAGATGTGATTATGCATTAACGCACTTAGAGAAATGTAAAGGAGAGTCGAAAAGTGATAATTCGATTAAAAGTCTTGCAGTATTTCAGAAATAAGGTTATGCGGGTCTGCATTAGGGTGCTGGCTATAAGAGACAAAGTTCAGTAGTAACAGAGATGAAAGGAAGAAAAATGGACTGTACTTGGAGTTTGGATGGAGTAGGGGAGAGTGAAGGAGGAACCAAAAAAGGAAGGGAGATGAGAAGAAGGAAAGTGGACAAAAATGACAGCCCAGCTTCAAGGCTGATCAATAAGGAGCATTTACGAACACAGGAAATCCTGAAGGGGTACAAGCTTGGGGTGGGGAGTGGGGGTGGGGGAGATTTGGAGCCTTATCATTTCTCACAATTATCTCTACTCTTTCTATCACATTCAATCCTCGAAACAAATCATTCTACTGCAAAGGAAATAAAGATAATAATTCTACAAGCTTTGTAGCAACTGGATACCAAGGCCCCTCTGGCTTACAAAGAGAGAAAGTCTAAATTTACCCAAGAAATGTTGTTTATCCGTATTACATCTGGAGAGCAACTTCAATCTTAATGCTCAAAATCTTCCAGGAAATTCCCCAGGGAACCTAGAATGCTGGCTCTCATTTACAGTAGCTAAAGACACCTTGGTGAACTTGGATGTACATTTGACCTGAAGTATCTGAAATTTCAAATTTGCCAACAAAAAACATGAATTTTGCCTTTGCATGAAAACATGTCGGCTAAGGAGACTCAATTTGAAGCAGTCTGAAAGCACGTTTTTGCTTCTGCCTCCTCTCATTAATGCTATGCAAGTGTGTTGCTAAAACATGTAAACATTTCAGGGCATCGAGAAACCTGCTTGATGCCAGCATTCCTGTTTAATTCTTCCCTCTCCTGGCAAACCTTCTGGAATGTAGTAAACTCCCAGGTGTGCTGATGGGTAACAGAATGATTAAAGAGTAATAAAACACTAAAGGTCACTTTCTGGTTCAGGATTTGGAGATGACCTAGCTCCAGGCAAACTGAGTCAGAGGCTCTGGACTTGACTCAGAGGCGGTGCTTGCATAGGGCAGATTAAAATGCTCTACAAAGCAGAGGCCAGCAACACACACCAGGATGGGAGACAGGAATGCCTGTTAACAACCACTGCTGCCAACTGAAAGGGCTCCCAATGACCAAAACTGGAAGAAGCTGAGCAATAAAATAAATAACATTATATGAGATTATAATGCAAAATATAAAATAAGCATTCACAAACTCATACTCATTGTATTACTTTCCTATGGCTGCCATAACAAATTGACACCCAGTCGGTGACTTAGACAACAGAAATGTGTTTTCTCACAATTCTCAAGGATAAAAATCTGAAATTAAGGTGTTGGCTGGGCTACACTCCCTCTGAGACCCTAGGGGAGAATCCATTCTTTGTCTCCTCCAGCTTCTGGTGGCTCCAGATGTCCCTGGTCTTGTGTCTGCATAACTCCAGGCTCTGCCTCCATCTCCACATGGCCTTCTCCTGGGTGCACCTGCTCTTCTGTGTCTTACAAGGACACTTGGCATTGGATTTAGGATCCACCTAGATAATCCAGGAAATCTCATTTTGAAATTCTTAACTTAGTTATGACTGTGATGACTTCTTTGCAAATAAGGTCACATCACAAGTTGCAGGGATTAGGTAGTGGACATATCTTTTTGGGAGCCACCGTTCAAACCACTATGCTGAAATAAACGAATGATTGATTGAATAAATGGCTGAGTAAACAGGCAAATACATGGAGAGGATAGACAACTCTCCCATGCAAAAGAATTTTAAATAATTTATGGAGCTACTCCCCACTCAAGGAGGTGGAACAAAATTTTCCACTCCTTAAACATGGGCTGTACCTAGTGACTTCCTTCCAAAGAGCACAGTGTGAGAGGGGTTGGGGAGACAGTAATTCTACAGTAGAGAAAGCTAATGAACACTACCCAAGCCAGGTGATCAACGTTAATGTCAACAGCAAAGAATCATGTTAATAGCATAATGTGAAGAGAATGGCATTTGTTTCTGTTGTCTTCCAAAACTAAAAAAAAAAAAGAAAAAAGAAAAAACCCATAACACCCTCTAACGCTGAAAAAAGCATCAGAAAAAGCTTCATTGAAAAAAAAAAAAAATCTACAAAATGCATGACTAGTACTCCTCAAAGCTTCTCAAGGTCACCAAAACCAAAGTCTGAAAAAACATCACAGTCTTAAAGGAGCCTAATGAGATGGGATGACAAAGTGTAATGCAGGATCCTGGACAGGAAAAAAGGAGGTTCAGTAAAAACTCAGGAAGTCTGAAAGAAGGGTGGACTTTAGTTAATAGCAATGTAATGATGCTGGTTTATTAGCTGTGACAGGTGAACTATAGTAATGTGAGATAAGGATAGCCGGGCTTGGGGTCTATGAGAACACACTGAACTGTCTATCTTTGCAGCTTTTCTTTAAATCTAAAACTGATCCAGGCATGGTGGCTCCACCTGTAATCCCAGCACTTTGGGAGGCCGAGGCAGGTAAATTACCTGAGGTCAGGAGTTCGAGACCAACCTGGCCAACATGACAAAACCCTGTCTCTACTAAAAATACAAAAAATTAGCCGGGTGTGGTGGCACGTGCCTGTAATTCCAGCTACTCGAAAGGCTGAGACAGGAGAATCCCTTGAACCC
>NW_012103643.1:2249089-2250505 GCF_000951045.1 Mandrillus leucophaeus | reverse complement strand
GGGTTTCACCATGTTGTTCAGGCTGGTCTCAAACTTCTGACCTCAGGTGATCCACCGCCTCTGCCTCCCAAAGTGCTGAGATTACAGGCGAGAGCCACCGCGCCTGGCCAATGTTCTCCATTTTTGATGTGTACTTAAATCTGTCTCTTCATCTCCACGCTAAAACCCTAGAGACCACGGACAGTGTTTTAGGGCACATCTTTGAATCTCCTCTGGGACTAACATGATAATGCTATTTAGTAAATTTTTTGCACAAATAGAGCTACTATAATATCCTCTAACTGGACATTTCCAATCTTAATAGTCTGAAAACTTCATGCAATTTTTTTTTTTGGAAATAATTTAGGCAGAAGTGAAGTTCACCTTTGCTTGCAAGTTCCTACTTCACAGGTCAGTTGATCATTTAAACAACATCTCAGGGAAGAACCCTTCGTACTTAAGGACAAAACAAGTATGCTCAAGACCTTCCGAAATCCCCATTTACTTTAGAGTTGACAAGCTCACTCACAGCTCATTTAAAGGAAAGGAAAAACAGTGAGCTGTTTTCCTAACGAGGTATTTCGAACACTTTCAGGCCTCCTCTTTTGAGAGCTTTTTCAAACAAATATACTGTTGAATTTTCCATTTATCTACAAAACCATTAAATAGTCAGTGCCCCCAAGCAAACAATAGAGACATTTAAAGGAAAAACCCAAGAAATCACTCCCCATCCCACTCCACCCTTCCAAGATAACCAATATAGGCGTTTTGAAGTATGTTTTCATATTCTTCTTGCTGAAACATACCAAAACGTGTACCTTTACATACAGCTTTTGGTTGGTTGGTTGGTTTGAGGGTTTTTGCTTGTTTGTTTGTTTGGGTTCTTTTTTCTTTTTGGCAAAAAATTTCTTTTTGGCCAAAAAAAAAAAAAAAATCATATTATACATATTATTTTGCAACTTGCTTGTTTTTTACTCACCAGTGCATAAAGAACCCTTTTCCAAGTCACCTTATCAATTATTCTCCTTCTTTTCCATACTTACATTATATTCCCTTGTGCACGTATACTATTTTTTTCAACTTTTCCTATCATTGAACAATCAGAAGTTTTCCACTGGACAACTCACTTCATTTGTCTACCTTAGTTTGTACTCTAAGCTTTTCTCTAACTCTAAAATTTTGAATTCACCTAAAATAAAATCCAGTTCTTTGGAGAAAGAAAGAGAAAAGCTATTTTCGTGGTCAAATTAGTAAATATTTATTAAATTGAATGTCTTAAAACTAACTTGGATCCGAACTTTAGAACATTCTGATATTCTTCAGGACATCAGAATGTTCTAGAATAGTACTTTTATAACGGGGAATGTTCACACCTCCATAATTCCTTTAAAATAAGTAAAATATGCTGCTGAAAATTCTGGCACAATTGTATTACTG
>NW_012103643.1:2242664-2244714 GCF_000951045.1 Mandrillus leucophaeus | reverse complement strand
ATAGTAACTCAGCTGGCCAGGGTCTGTGCTAAGGCATGCAAAATAAACACTGGGAAGGCAAGGGTAGTGACAGCGGGAAGAAAAGGAAGAAATAATGTCTGAGTAACGTCTTCTGAGCAGACATGAGGAGGCTTTAATTAACAACCAGGCCCTTAAATCCTTTAACAGTAGATGTAGCTCAGGAAGGCCACGCAACGCCTGTTGATGGCTTGTCCCAAATGTCATCGTTGCGACCCAAGCTGAGTGATGAGCTTATTGAACACCTGACGTTGATGAGCTTCTTTTGAAACAGACTTCATTTTTCTCCAAGCACTTCCTACCAACACACCTGGTCTGAGTCCTGTTCCCAGTTCTTGATGGCAAAGGAGCTTATTGGTCAGTTGTAGTGGGTAAGAAGGGCCTTCTTATAAATTGATTTGTGTAGACATGATTCGCTAACGTAACTTAAACTTCGGCCTCAGGTCCATGTCACAACACAAGCCTGGACCTGGAGTGGGGATGTGTAATGGGGGCCATACTCTGTCTTCTCCCTCCCTGTCCTGACATCTGTTCCTCCAGAGCCAGGCAGGTGGGAACCAGATCACAGAAGCAGCAGCGCACATCCTCCCGGGTGCTAGTGAGTTACCCACTGGGAGATGTTCACATACTGCCCCTTCCTTGGGGTGCATGGAAGAGTTTTCAAAAGCCTGCAGGGAACTCTACCCTACTAGGTCCCCTATAGGGGCGATGTGTTCTGCTGTCTCCAGTTCCTGCCCTAGTAGTGCATCCACACAACTGTTACTGCTGTAATTCCCTGACCACCACAGAATATCCTCTTGGCCATTGTATCCTCAAGGTACTTTTTGCCAGGTTATCGCCCATTATTTCATTTGGTCCATAGGAATGCATACCTTTGTACCAGACAAAAGGTGTGAGTGTCACCCTCCCAGCTGCCTTCTCCCAACTTCCTGACATCACAAACTGCTCTTATCAGCCTTTTCTCCCTCCACAGTTATGAAAGCAAGGCAAGAGGAGAGGAACAAGCTCATAAACTCACATACATGCACAGATTTCAGGAAATGTGTCAGGTTCTCCCAAGAAGGTTCTCACTACCCTCTACCACACGGAGATGGATCTTTGGATTTCTTCAGCTAAGCAGGCCTCCAGTCAGTGAATCAGTCTCCGCTCTTGTTGGCATGCTCCTATCTCCAAAAGGCAACCTGGAGCCCTGGCCCTCAGGCAGCACAAGGAGGAAACACAGTCTCACTGCCTAAGACCTCTTGCTAGATCAGCAACCACTCTTTCTATGAATCCCCCTTTCTACCAATGCTCTTCTTGAATGAAATGCCATGAAATCTAGTCTTCTCTTTACATAGAGTGTGGGAGTAGCACAACAATCCACTCCTCTTTACCGAGGCATTTGCAAGACGGATTTGCCACTTCCTAGCATTCCCTTTAAAATATGGAAACACTTCCTGCTTATTATCCTCAGCTTTGGGACTTTAGCTGAAAGTCCTGACAATAGGAAATGTCTCCTTCAACATCCTGTTGATCTGTGTACAGCTGCATTACAGATAGTATTATTGGCCGGGTACCGTGACTCATGCCTGTAATCCCAGCTCTTTGGGAGGCTGAGATGGGCAGATCACCTGAGGCCAGGAGTTCAAGACCAGTCTGGGCAACATGGCGAAACCTTGTCTCTACTAAAAATACAAAAACCTAACTGGGCGTGGTAGCACGCGCCTGTAATCCCAGCTACTCAGGAAGCTACTCACATGCTGAGGCACCTGGATCGCTTGAACCTGGGAGGTAGAAGTTGCAGGGAGCCGAGATTGTGCCACTGCTCTCCAGCCTGGGTGACAGAAAGAGACTCTGTCAAAAAAAACAAAAAGTATTATTTAAATTCTTCTCAGATGTTGACCAGGTAGAGGGTTTATCCCACCAGATATAATAAAAGATAGACCCTATTGCATCTAATAGTAACTCAGCTGGCCAGGGTCTGTGCTAAGGCATGCAAAATAAACACTGGGAAGGCAAGGGTAGTGACAGCGGGAAGAAAAGGAAGAAATAA
>NW_012103643.1:2239015-2239644 GCF_000951045.1 Mandrillus leucophaeus | reverse complement strand
CTCTACTAAAAATACAAAAAATTAGCCGGGTGTGGTGGCACGTGCCTGTAATTCCAGCTACTCGAAAGGCTGAGACAGGAGAATCCCTTGAACCCAGGAGGTAGAGGTTGCAGTGAACTGAGATCACACCATTGCACTCCAGACTGGGAAACAAGAGCGAGACACCATCTCAAAAAAAGAAAAAAAAAACTAAAACTATTCTAAAATAAAAAATGTATTTTAAAAATCTGAATATTGCTGCATTCCTTTGATAAAGGGGTGGGGGCCTAATCCAGGGGTTCTCGGCCTCAGCACTACCGACTTTTGTTGGAGGGAGTTTTTTGTGCATTGTAGGATGTTAAACAGCATCCCTGGCCTGCATTCACTAGATGCTAGAAGCACACTTCCCTCTCCAGTTTGTGGACACCCAGATACGTCTCCTGACATTGTCAAGGAGCGAGGCAAAATCATTCCTGGTCTAGGACCGCTGACCTTGTCCAAGGCAGAGAGGACAGATGACCTGAGAAAAACAAACTTATTCAAATCCAAGTGCTAGCTATGCCACTTACCTGCTGTGTGACCTCAGGCAACTGACTTCCCTAAGCCTCTGATTTTTCATCCTTATTTTATTTTATTTTATTTTTCGAGAC
>NW_012103643.1:2237103-2238965 GCF_000951045.1 Mandrillus leucophaeus | reverse complement strand
CTCTACTAAAAATACAAAAAATTAGCCGGGTGTGGTGGCACGTGCCTGTAATTCCAGCTACTCGAAAGGCTGAGACAGGAGAATCCCTTGAACCCGGGAGGCGGAGGTTGCAGTGAACTGAGATCACACCATTGCACTCCAGACTGGGAAACAAGAGCGAGACACCGTCTCAAAAAAAGAAAAAAAAATCTAAAACTATTCTAAAATTAAAAATGTATTTTTAAAATCTGAATATTGCTGCATTCCTTTGATAAAGGGGTGGGGAGCCTAATCCAGGGGTTCTCGGCCTCAGCACTACCGACTTTTGTTGGAGGGAGTTTTTTGTGCATTGTAGGATGTTAAGCAGCATCCCTGGCCTTCATTCACTAGATGCTAGAAGCACACCTCCCTCTCCAGTTTGTGGACACCCAGATACGTCTCCTGACATTGTCAAGGAGCGAGGCAAAATCATTCCTGGTCCAGGACCACTGACCCCATCCAAGGCAGAGAGGTCAGATGACCTGAGAAAAACAAATTTATCCAAATCCAAGTGCTGGCTATGCCACTTACCTGCTGTGTGACCTCAGGCAACTGACTTCCCTAAGCCTCTGATTTTTCATCCTTATTTTATTTTATTTTATTTTTCGAGACAGAGTCTCACTCTATCACCCAGGCTGGAGTGCAATGGCATGATCTCGGCTCACTGCAACCTCCACCTCCTGGGTTCAAGCAATCCTCCTGCCTCAGCCTCCCGAGTAGCTGAGACTACAGGCCAGTGCCACCACACACAGCTAATTTTTGTATTTTTCACAGAGATGGGGTTTCACCATCTTGGCCAGGCTGGTCTCAAACTCCTGACCTCAGGCAATCTACCCACCTTGGCCTCCCAAAGTGCTGGGATTACAAGCATGAGCCACCATGCCAGGCCCAATTTCTCATCTTGAAAATGATAATAATGAATCTTTACTTCCTAGGTAATTGTGAGGATAAAAACATGTGAAGATTTTAGCACAAGTGCCTGAATATACTAAATTAAATATGAAATACAAGTTGTGATTATTTTCATAACAATTCATAATCCTTCGCTCTGAGAAGGTTTGTCCCACCAGATATAATAAAAGATAGACCGTATTGCATCTAATAGTAACTCAGCTGGCCAGGGTCTGTGCTAAGGCATGCAAAATAAACACTGGGAAGGCAAGGGTAGTGACAGCGGGAAGAAAAGGAAGAAATAAACCTATCACATGCCAGCATCATGAAGATGTTACCAAGAGCCCATGGCTATTTGGGATCCTGCAGTAACATGAGGAAATAAAGCTCAGTCTCACACACAGAAATAGGGAGGACGTATTGACGCCATGAAGATCCTCAAAGGGACCTCAGAGATGACCATCCTTACCGTGCTCTAAAGTGACAACCTGAGCCAGGCTCACATCACAAAGAGGAGAATAAGAGAAACCCTCATCCCATAGTGACATCCCAAGACTGTCTCCTGATATAGCCCCCTCCCATCACCATGCCAACCAGGAGGCGTCAGCCTGTCACTAACGTGGAGATGTTTGTGCTCAGGGTCTGTTTTCTTTTGGGAACTCTGGGGATCTTGTGTTGCTCACCTCTTCCTCTTGGACTTTCAGCCCTCTCCATGTGCAGCATCAATAGATGAGAAAACATTCCAAATTACATTGATCCTATACATCAAGCAAAGGAAGAATATTCTAAGATATAAGGAACAGCTGATTACCGCTATAACGTTGTTTAATAGATAAGAATTAAAGGATGTTAGAAGGTTGTGACATTGGTCAACCAGGAGAAAATTTGGAAGGAAATATTAACCAGGGCAGCTTTGATGCTAGCCCCCCATTTCTTGGAAGTAGAGGGCTAAA
>NW_012103643.1:2235820-2237053 GCF_000951045.1 Mandrillus leucophaeus | reverse complement strand
ATAGTAACTCAGCTGGCCAGGGTCTGTGCTAAGGCATGCAAAATAAACACTGGGAAGGCAAGGGTAGTGACAGCGGGAAGAAAAGGAAGAAATAAACCTATCACATGCCAGCATCATGAAGATGTTACCAAGAGCCCATGGCTATTTGGGATCCTGCAGTAACATGAGGAAATAAAGCTCAGTCTCACACACAGAAATAGAGAGGACGTGTTGACGCCATGAAGATCCTCAAACGGACCTCAGGGATGACCATCCTTACCGTAGCTCTAAAGTGACAACCTGAGCCAGGCTTACATCACAAAGAGGAGAATAAGAGAAACCCTCATCCCATAGTGACATCCCAAGACTGTCTCCTGATAAAGCCCCCTCCCATCACCATGCCAACCAGGAGGCGTCAGCCTGTCACTAACGTGGAGATGTTTGTGCTCAGGGTCTCTTTTCTCTGGGGATCTTGTGTTGCTCACCTCTTCCTCTTGGACTTTCAGCCCTCTCCATGTGCAGCATCAATAGATGAGCAAACATTCCAACTTACATTGATCCTATTCATCAAGCAAAGGAAGAATATTCTAAGATATAAGGAATAGCTGATTACTGCTATAACGTTGTTTAATAGATAAGAATTAAAGGATGTTACAAGGCTGTGACATTGGTCAACCAGGAGAAAATTTGGAAGGAAATATTAACCAGGGCAGCTTTGATGCTAGCCCCCCATTTCTTGGAAGTAGAGGGCTAAAGGGAATCAGAACAGCTCCTGAGCATCCCAACAAGGATTCCTAGATTTACTCAATTCGAAGATACCATCAACTGTGAGACACAACAAAAAATGGGAGGAAATAACAATTCATCAAAATTTTAAGCATTCAATCAATAGTAAGGTCCTTCTCAATTTCATAGATATTAAAATGTGATGGGAAAGACTAATCAGAAAAGGACAATACTTAAATGACTTCTAGGACTAGAAGAAAACCTGGAAAGGTCTTTCAGCTGACCCCATGCCTTGAGGCAGGCCCCTACACTTCCACCCAAATCAGAGAAAGTCTGACTCATGTTAAAGATTAGGCTCTTTTCATTTTCCATGCCATTCCCTCAGTGAGAGTGAATTATAATTTGCCATGAATATAAAGGAGGGAAAAAAGCACATACAATTTGCATACTAAAAATTGGAATACTAATGAAGACAAATCACTTTCCTCAGGGAAATGGTCTGCTACTAAAATCCTTTTCCTCTGCTTC
>NW_012103643.1:2226498-2234000 GCF_000951045.1 Mandrillus leucophaeus | reverse complement strand
CATTGGTCAACCAGGAGAAAATTTGGAAGGAAATATTAACCAGGGCAGCTTTGATGCTAGCCCCCCATTTCTTGGAAGTAGAGGGCTAAAGGGAATCAGAACAGCTCCTGAGCATCCCAACAAGGATTCCTAGATTTACTCAATTCGAAGATATCATCAACTGGTATTGATGGTATGAAGATTACCAACAACAAAAAATGGGAGGAAATAACAATTCATCAAAATTTTAAGCATTCAATCAATAGTAAGGTCCTTCTCAATTTCATAAATATTAAAATGTGATGGGAAAAACTAATCAGAAAAGGACAATAATTAAATGACTTCTAGGACTAGAAGAAAACCTGGAAAGGTCTTTCAGCTGACCCCATGCCTTGAGGCAGGCCCCTACACTTCCACCCAAATCAGAGAAAGTCTGACTCATGTTAAAGATTAGGCTCTTTTCATTTTCCATGCCGTTCCCTCAGTGAGAGTGAATTATAATTTGCCATGAATATAAAGGAGGGAAAAAAGCACATACAATTTGCATACTAAAAATTGGAATACTAATGAAGACAAATCACTTTCCTCAGGGAAATGGTCTGCTACTAAAATCCTTTTCCTCTGCTTCTAACTTGGCCTAGTGAAAAATAAATAATTTTTTTAAAACTGCGTGGGGAGATGGGCAATGAACTTCATTTAGAAAGTATTTCCAACGTACCCTGGCTTTGTGCATTTTAAGCATGAATTTCAGTAGATGCATGTGTCTTTTTAACTATATTGTGCACACATGCTAAGTTACATATGGCTCCTACAAGAATTCGAAATTAGAACTGCCCCACACTGCAGAGAAAAGTGAAACACTCTTCATTGTACTAGGCAGTGTAGGGTAACCTCCGGCTTTGAGTCAGCAGAACCTAAGTTTGAAATTCAACTTTATAACTCACTTCGGCATCCCACCTCTACCCCTTGAACTTCTGTTTCTTGATTTATAAAATGGTGCAAACAATTCCCACAAGTTACATTCCGGATTCAGTGAGATAACAGGTGTATATAACACTTTAGGCAGTGCCAGAGATTCTCTAAGGTTTTGGTCTATCCTCTCATCCCTGCCCCTTTAAAAAAATTATAGTAGAGTTTTTCAAAGGAAATGCTAATTTTAAAGTGAATCACATTGTTCTTAATTATGCTGGTTTAGATTGCAACTTTCATGGGAAATGAGGAGAAAGAATTTTGTTTTTATTTAACAAACAAATGGTGCCTAGTTTATGCCACGCTCCATATGAGGTGTGAGAACGGACAGAGAGAAGACTGTGGCACAGTTCTGGTTCGCCAGGGTTCCACCATCTAGTGGCCCACTGAGGAGCAGAGCGAAGCGTCGTCAGACATGGTGAGCCAGGTTCTAATAGAGGCACGGTACCAGGGGCAGGGCCCTCAGAGAGGCGTCTGACAACCTGGGAACGCTGAAAAGGGCTCCATAGAGGTGCAGGAACTGGAGGACAGCAAGATGTGGACGAAGCAGGGTGGAGTCTGCAGTGAGAACTGGACGCCCTGTGGCTCAGAAGGAAGGGAATCGGCTATCATCATGGCTGTCAGCCAAGGGGCCCGGGGAGGAGAACACACCTTCTATCTCCATAGCTGCCGGAGCGTCCAAAGGTCCAGAAAGGTCTGGGCTCCTTCACCTTTATTCCTCAGGAACTCTGTAAAGTCTCAGATCAACTTTCTGACTGGCCCTCCTTGGTTTCCTCTTCTCTTGTCTCAGGATTCCACAGCCTGCAGCCCCAGTGCTCTTACTGCATTTCATGATCCTCTTGTATATTAGATTCTAATTCCCGATGCTTCTTCTCAAGACCCCTTGTCCTAGAAAATCCATGGAAACTTTCATGGTTGCTAAAGCTTAGAAAAATGGCTTGCCCCAGGCTGGCCTCAAAGGATCACATGAAACCAGTAACTCACCTCTCTGGTATTGATTCAGTGTCTCCAGAGCTGCAATGACCCCTCATGCCATCACAAATGACAGTCTGGGATCAAATTTAGGGTCCAGTGTAGAAAGAATGTGGGCATTGAGAGGAAAGGGGTCTGGAAAGTGCAACCACTAAATCATCATGGAGCAGAGAAAACACCTGAATGTACTGAGACTAAGCCATTGGCTTCTGAAAGAAGGACAGGAGCTGTAGAATTTAACACCTCAAAGAGAACATTAGAAAGAGCCTTCAAAAGGCATGGGAAGCCCCAGTCCCACTCTGAGCATCCTTGTTCTTGCTCCGACATTCCTCTGCCTGCTTTGATTTTTCTTTCAAGCCACAGATTCATATCTGGCACGGCAATGAGCAAACTCCATAGCCTGGCACATTTTCCACCTGATATTCACCTCTGGTGGAGACTGATTTATGTATAAATTGTCTTGGCATAACAGGTGACTCCTTGTAACTTGGCTGTCCTTCATTGTCAACAGGGGCCCCTGGAACACGTCTTCCTCACCTGCCTGGTGACTCTGCACCTGTGATTCGCAGTGGCTGCTCGCTCACCCCTTGACTTGCTGGCAGAGGCGGAGGCTGCTGATGGCTGGTATTCATCTCCCCACAGTGGCACCTCATGGTCCTCAACTCTAAGATGCAGAGGGAGGAAGGGAAGACGCAAGCCCCTCTGTCATCTCATCCAATGGAAACAGTCACGTGGTGTTGGATCAGGCAGGGCGCTCACTGGGGACTTCTGTTTCAGAACCATCCCCAAGCTGTTACCACCTTTCGATCTCCTATGGCAACTGGTCTAAGATCAAATGACTTTGGGATAAACTCTTGCCCAAAGTTGGGTCCGTGGCTCTGACTGGATGCTCCTGAATCGGATAATGGAGAAGGGGAGGAGGAATGTTCACGTCTACGACCTCCCAGGAAAATAATTTGAGACTAACTAAAAATAATTTAACTGAAATACAGTTGGGGTTCCCAGGGCAAAACACATCTCCTCTGATGGCAAGGATTAGAAAAATTACATTAAAAAAACCAATGCTCTGAAGCCCTGCTTTGCAAGATTTTGGCTTTTCTCTGCATTTTTGCAGGAAACATAAATTGTCTGCAATACATTCCAAAGAGCCTCACCCAACAGCACAAGCCAAAGTGCTTACATAGCACAATCTTGATGGTTCTCAGCCCACCCTCGGTAATGGATAATTCTCATGACATTAATAATTTGTTATCTCAAGTGTGAATAAGGTTAGACATTTCTCCTCATAACAATCTAAAAATAATACCGTGAGAGCCTCTTATATATTGACTCAGTTGCTCTATGGCAAGAAAAGAAGTGATGTAAGGTGACAAGTGTATCCCTCTAATCTTTCTATTCCAACCAAATTATTTTATTTCATGATCTATATCCTACTAATTGCAGGTGTCAGAAATAATAAGTGGTAGCACTTACATGGTACTTACCACGTGCCAGTTACCAGTTGAAGTGCTTTTCTGAACACATCTAATCCCTCAAACTACTTTAGGACAGGTATTATGATTATCAAGAGCCTTTTAAAGATTATGAAACAAAGGCACAGAGAGGTTAAGTAGCCTGCCCAAGCTCACACAGCTTGTCCTGTAAGAAGCCAAGCCTGTATTCATACCTGGATGTTCCATATTTAATGTCTGTGTTCTTACCCATTATTACACTCTTATGTCTCTCTAAAAATGTCACATGGGTGAAAATGTCACAAGAGTGAAAAAAGTTAAACATGTTCAATATGTAAGAAAAATATTTTAGGGTTTTTTGGTCTAAATTGCGGGATGTTCAGGGTCTCCAAGCAATTTGTAAAAATTATTTTATTGCTAGTGCAAAAAAAAAAACAAAAAAACTAGAGATCATCTAATCCAACTCTTCCCATTTTTTATCAACGAGACTGAGGCTCAGAGTAATAAAGAGATTTCCCTGGGGCCAGGCACGGTGGCTCACTCCTGTAATCCCAGCACTTTGGGAGTCCAAGGCCGGTGGATCACGAGGTCAGGAGATCAAGACCATTCTGGCTAATGTGGTGAAACCCTGTCTCTATTAAAAATACAAAAAAATTAGCCTGGCGTGGTGGCGGGCGCCTGTAGTCCCAGCTACTCTAGAGGCTGAGGCAGGAGAATGGTGTGAACCCGGGAGGCGGAGCTTGCAGTGAGCCAAGATGGTGCCACTGCACTCCAGCCTGGGCGACAGAGTGAGAATCTGTCTCAAAGAAAAAAAAGGGGGAGAGATTTCCCTGAGAACTAAGATTTGGGTGTTTTTCTCCTAGTAATCTTGAAAATACTACCAGACAATAGGCTCTTGGATCTTGGTCCCAAATACCATTAATTAACCTTGGGTTAATCCTAAGCAGTTTTCTTAGTTCTGAAATGAGAAGCTTAAAATAAATGTTTTCTAGGGTTTTCTTAAGCTGCACTTTCAGTGATTCTAAATTGACTGACTTATGCAGGATCAAATAGTTTTGTGAACAAGGAAAAAAATAGGAGAGGGGTGGGAAAGGCCAGTAGAACTACTAAGAGGGGTCTGGAGGAATGGGGCTGCATCGTCACTGGAGTGGGAACAGAAATCTCTGTGTTTCTTTTGTCTCCTCTAGGGACTGGTCTTAGAGCATGACAGGGATAAATCAGAACATCAGCCCTTCACCTGATCTGTGTGTGAGTTAAAGCAAGACCTAGGGAGGACAGGGGACCGCAGAGTGTATCTCAGTAATGAGCCCCAAGTTATGCAAAGGGAGATTTGGAACCAAGCTGAACCCAGAATACTAAATTACAGTGCACCTTCAGGTACAAAGGAATTGAATTTCACTGGGGAACCTGAGGAGGCCTACAAACCCACAGAAGGGAGTTGGGCCAAAAAATATATAACCGAGAAGCACGTAGGATGACTAAATTATGATGACCTTTTGTCTGTTCTTGTGTGACTATGAGAACTAAATGCATGCCCCCTGCCCCCTTCCAAAAAAGAAAAAAGAAAAAAACTGAAGCAAAATCTGTTACACCAATGCCTACTGGAGAATATAAAGATTGGGAGGTCAAGTTCCACATCTGTTTTAGCAGTGAGCAGATAGAGTAACAGTAGGAGAGAAGATTGGATTAAAATCTGTAGGCTTACTAAAAGCAGAAGCCCCAGCCTGTAGGACCTTTTTATATTATGTGACTTTTTTTTAATGTCTAGGAAAATATGAGCTCACAGCCATTTTCAAAAGCCTTGAGGAGCACCTTGGACCTCCCTTGAAATGTTGAATTGACCTCCCCATAGTGGTAGCTAACTCTCCACACACAGAGTGAATGCCAGGTGGCATCTAAGCTGCAGTTAAAAAGAACAGAACCAGGACTTCCAAGCAGAACTAAATGGAAAAATATAATGGTTTCTCAACCTTGGTACTCTTAACATTTCAGGCTAACAATTTTTTGTTGTGAGGAGGTGTGCTGTATACAGTGTAGAAAGTTAAGCAGCATCCCTGGTGTATTAGTCTGCTCTCACACTGCTAATAAAGACATACCTGAGACTGAGTAATCTACAAAGGAAAGAGGTTTAATGGACTCATGGGTCCACATGGCTGGGGAGGCCTCACAATCATGACGGAAGGTGAAGGAGGAGCAAAGTCACATCCTATATGGCAGCAGGCAAGAGAGAGCGTGTGCAGGGGAACTCCCCTTTATAAAACCATCAGATCTCATGAGACTTATTCACTATCACAAGAACAGCATGGGAAATACCCACCCCCACCATTAAATTACCTCCCACCAGGGACCTTCCACAACACATGGGAATTATGGGAGCTACAATTTGAGATTTGGGTGAGGACACAGCCAAACCATATCACCTGGCCTCTGCCCACTGGGTGCCAGTAGCATTGCCCCTGCCTCCAAGTTGAGACCAAAAATGTCTCCAGATATTGCCAAATATCCCCAGAGTGGAGAGGAGGGCACAAAACTGCCCCTAGTTGAGAACCAGTGGCGTAGAACGATGAGATTAGAAAGTGGTTCAGCGCTCAGAGACCCTGAAACTCAAAAAAAAGAAAAAGAAAAAAAAGCAGTCAAAACCAAAACCCCATATATCACTTTAAGACTCTTTATTCATGTTAATCAAGCTGAAAAATCTGGAGATGATTTGAGATTCAAAGCTTTGTCACTAATTATTTTAACAAGTATTTTAACAAGTACCCTTCAGATGCCCATTGTATTTTCAAATTTTATTTTTTAAAGACCCATTATTTTTCCCTCCTAGGACTGTCAGCTCTCTTCTCCACATTCCTTTTTTTTAATGCTTGTCAAAGTTTAATCAACCTGATTATCAGATTTGAAAATGAATGGCTATAAAATGCAAGTTTCTAAAAACAGATCAATCAACACAATTGTGTACGCAACTAATAAAAGGTTTCAGGGGTAGGTTCTCCGTGCCAGGAAGCTGTGACCCCAGAGAGAGTTTCTCAGCATAATAGATTAACCTGCCTATTACCAGCAAAGTCTGATAGCTAATGGCTCACACCCAGATTCAATCATAATAGCTACCTGGAGTGAAGTGATGTATCAGATTCTTAACTCTCATGGATGTGGTGCTTGGAAGTTAGGGGAAGAGTGTTTGGGAATCTCAAGTTAACAGAAATGTTATGGGTTGAATTGTGTCCTGCCCCCGGCAACCTAAAATTAATATATTGAAGACCTAGCCCTCCGTAGCTCAGAATGGGACCTTATTTGGGAATAGGGTTATTACAGATATAATCAGTTAAGATGAAGTCATGCTGGAGTAGGATGGGCCCCTAATCCAATGTGACTGGTGTCTCGTAAAAAGAGGAAATCTGGACACAGACACAGGGAGAACCCCATGTGAAGATGAAAGCAGAGATTGGGGTGATGCATCTACAAGTCAAGGAATGTCCAAACTTGCCAGCAAACCACCAAAGGCTGCAAGAGAGGCCTGGAGCAGACTCTTCCTCCCAACCTCAGAAGGAACCAGCCCCGCTGACACCTGGATCTCAGACTTCTGGCTTCCAGAACTGTGAGAGAATCAATTTCTGTAGCTTAGGTCACCCAGTCTGTGGGACTCTGTGACAGCAGCCTCAGACAATGAATTGAAGAAGCCTATTTCTAGCTCTGCTCTAACTGACCTCTGTCCAGCCACATCCAGGACATGTGGCAGATAATCGTTTTCAAACTGGCGTGGTTAAAATATCTCCCACTAGACTCAAGCAAATGGCATCAACAGAAATTACCTTTTTCAAAGTGAGTACAATTCAAGTGCTGCCCAGACGGTCACATCAGAGGCCTCAAGAACTCTGGTACTTCCCAGCACACTTGCAGGTTTCAGCCGAGGTCACTTATGTACCTAAGCTCAAAACCATTGGCCCTCACAGCTCTGAAACTGGTTTTCCTTTCCTTCTACCAGAACATAATTTTTGTTTCTTTGTATAGGCTCCAGAAGCTTGCATGAAACAGACTTTTTTTTCTTTTTTGAGACAGAGTCTCACTCTGTCGCTCAGGCTGGAATGCAGTGGTGTGATCTGGGCTCACTGCAATCTCCACCTCCTGGGTTCA
>NW_012103643.1:2218431-2222033 GCF_000951045.1 Mandrillus leucophaeus | reverse complement strand
AGAGAGTAAGTGGGGGAGGGACAGAAAAGAAAGTTTACACTGTGAATTGAAGACCTGCTCCAGGATTCTTGAATCCCCTCACCTATTTCAGGAATATAAAGACTAAAGGGAGTGGCAATTTAGAAGGAAGGTGTCTTTGGTGAGAGCTGGTAATATCCTCTAGCTGAGCCCCCAGAGCTGCCATCCTCACCTCGAGTGTGATGAGAAGGGCTTCTACTCTAGGGTGCTTTAAACATGTTTTCTGTAGTTGGATGACTCCAAGGACCAGTGCCCAGTGACCCCAGAAAAAGCTAAATTAAACTGTGAAATTTCAGCTTCTGGCTATGAGAGCATAGCTTGCTTCAAAGCAGCTTTCCCTTAGATAAACTATAAAAGCCGAATTTCTGTTTAAAGTAGCTATTTCAAACCACAGCAGATAAAGCAAAGTAGCCAACATTTGAGGAATCAAGATCCAAAGACAAATAAAATGCACTGATATGATCATAACATTCTCTGCCACATTTCTCCTCCTGGTGTTTGCCAATTTCTCAGTGGCCTGGGAGAAGAGACAAAAGAGTCACTACATACAGTTATCCCTCAGTATCCATGGGGATAGGTTCTAAGACCCACCCCCGCAACTCCAATACAGATATTTGTGGATGCAAGGGACTTAAGAGTCGCTCACAGGCTGGGTGCGGTGGCTCATGCCTGTAATCCCTCGGCCTCCCAAGGGATTGAGCCCCGGAGGTCAAGGCTGCAGTGAGCCAAGATCACACCACTGCACTCCAGCCTGGGTGACAGAGCAAGACCTTCCTGTCTCAAAAAAGAGGAAGGAATGAAACAAGGAAGGAGGGATGGGGGAACACAAGATCAGGAGATGGAGACCATCCTGGCTAACACAGTGAAACCTTGTCTCTACTAAAAATACAAAAATTAGGCAGGCATGGTGTCATGCGCATGTAGTCCCAGCTACTCAGGAGGCTGAGCCAGGAGAATCTCTTGAACCCGGGAGGCGGAGGTTGCAGTGAGCCAAGATCGCGTCACTGCACTCCAGCCTGGCAACAGAGCAAGACTCCATCTCAAAAAAAAAAAGTCCCTCATATAAAATGGCATAGTATTTGCCTCTAACCTATGCACATCCTTCCTTATGCTTTAATCATCTCTAGGTTACTTTTAATACCTAATACAATGTAAATGCTATATAAGTCGTTATACTGTATTGCTTTTTATTTGTGTTCTTTTTATTGATTGCTTTCCTTTTTTGTTGTTGTTTGTTTGTTTTTAGACAGGATGTTGCTCTGTCATCCAGGCTGGGCTGGAATGCAGTGATGTGAACACAACTCACTGCAGCCTTGATTTCCTGGCCTCGAGCAATCTTCCCACCTCAGCCTCCTGAGAAACTGAGGTGCATGCCATCACACTCAACTAATGTTTCTAATTTTTTGCAGAGACACATCTCTTTATGTTCCCCAGGCTGGTCTTGAACTCCTGGGCTCAAGCCATCCTCCTGCCATCAGAAAAATACCAGGCATGTCAAGAAATAGAACCAAGTAATTGTAAAAAAGAGAGGAGGAAGGAAAATGGACAATAGAAAGATACCCCCAGCTCTTCAAAATAAATGTGATTGATGTGTTCAAGAATATAAGATAGCAAGATGGGGAATTTTATCAGAGAATTGAAATCTACTAAGAAACAATATATAAAATTTAGAAATAAAAAAGTCATTAGCTGAAATTAATAACTCAAGAAACAGGGTTAACACCAGCTTAGATAAATAGAAGAAATGATTCATGAACTGATATTGCTCATTACAAAAATAACTATTGAAGCATGAGAGGGAAAAAAAGGAAATACTTAAGAGTGGAATTGCTCTACGGAACAAGGTAAAAGGCCTAAAGCATGAATAAGTGGAGTTCCAGGAGGCAAAGGAAGAGAGAACGAACAGAAGAAATATTTGAAGAGATTATGAATGAGCCTTTTCTGACACTGAAAGGCAGCCATAGACTCAAGAAGTTCTGCAAACCACACGCAAGACAATCACAAAGAAATCCACACCAAGGCATATTATGGCAAAAACTGCTAAGACCCAAAAATAAGGTGAAAAACAAACACACTGACGCTTTCAGAGAAGCAAGAAACTTTCAGAACACTCTTTTCCTTCTGTGATCTGATTTCTATGAAGAGGTGTATATGGTACTCACTGACTCTCTCCTCTCTTATCCCCAATCAGCCTATCCAGTAAGGTGGTCAGGTAAGGAGAATTTCTCTCTTTAGCAACCCAGTCAAACAGCTCACTTCTTGAGTTGGAAGATGCACTCTGCATTAATCTGTGGCAGACAGTGCTAGCTGCCTTCTCAATCATTACTCTCCCCTTCCTCTCTACAAACAGAACGATTGTGCCTAGCTAAAATCAAACCAAAACAACACCTCCTCATTTTCCAGCATCAATTGTAGTTAGAAATGGCTATGGGACACAGTTCTAGCCAATAATAATTAAGCAGCATTTTTTCATGTGGCTACCAGGAAGCACCTTCAAATGGAATAGAATCAGTTGATACACAGTAAATTAGGATTGTCCTCTTTGCTTTCCTTTTCTCACTGATTGAAGTGCAGCTATGACAGCGGGAGCTGCAGCAGACATATTAGAGCTGAAAATGAAAGAAAATCTAAAGAACTTCAAAAATCCATCTGGACATTCTTGAGCTGTTCCACAAACTATGGTCTGACTATCCCAAAACTTCTTGGTCATTTGAAAGGATCATAAAACACTAAGCCACTATTATTTGGATTGTTTTGATATATGCGGCAAAACCCAAACTCTGTTAGAGCTTCCCTTTTCTTGTGGGTTGAAACAAATCTGTAAAAAAATATTCTATTGAGTTCAGCTTGTTGCTACTTTGAAGCTAAGGAAAGCCTCAAAATATCTGACCTACGAAGAAACTAATCAGCTTCTTCTTCTCACATGGCATTTTTTCAACAGGAGAGAGACAATTTAATACAAGATATGTGATCATCAAATTCTGGGCCCTTGCTCAAGGAAAATCTGAGTAGGTAAGTTACAAGTCAATCCGTCTTTGGTCTCTAGTATCTACTTCGCTTCAGAACAGAGAGCACAGTATTTAATTATGTCTCAGATTCAGAACACAGAGGAGAACTGGGGAACCAGTTTCCTTCCAAATCAGAGCCTCTGGTGAAGGGGCAGTTTTTTTTCCAATCCATCACAGAGCTATACTTTTATAAAATACGAAAAAACTAAAGCCAGCCATGGTGGCTCATACCTGTCATCCTGGCACTTTGGGAGGCCAAGGCAGGCAGATCACCTAAGGTCAGGAGTTCAAGACCAGCCCAGCCAACATGGTGAAACCCCACTTCTACTAAAAATATAAAATGAGCCCGGTGTGGTGGTGCATGCCTGTAATCTCAGCTACTTGGGAGGCTGAGGCGGGAGACTCGTTTGAACCCAGGAGGTGCAGTTTGTAGTGAGCTGAGATAGTGACACTGTACTCCAGCCTAGGCAACAAGAGTGAAACTTTGGAAAGAAATAAAGAAGGAAGGAAGGAAGGAAGGAAGGAAGGAAGGAAGGAAGGAAGGAAGGAAGGAAGGAAGGAAATAAATAAAGAAAG
>NW_012103643.1:2214287-2217251 GCF_000951045.1 Mandrillus leucophaeus | reverse complement strand
AAAATATCTCCCACTAGACTCAAGCAAATGGCATCAACAGAAATTACCTTTTTCAAAGTGAGTACAATTCAAGTGCTGCCCAGACGGTCACATCAGAGGCCTCAAGAACTCTGGTACTTCCCAGCACACTTGCAGGTTTCAGCCGAGGTCACTTATGTACCTAAGCTCAAAACCATTGGCCCTCACAGCTCTGAAACTGGTTTTCCTTTCCTTCTACCAGAACATAATTTTTGTTTCTTTGTATAGGCTCCAGAAGCTTGCATGAAACAGACTTTTTTTTTCTTTTTTGAGACAGAGTCTCACTCTGTCGCTCAGGCTGGAATGCAGTGGTGTGATCTGGGCTCACTGCAATCTCCACCTCCTGGGTTCACGCCATTCTCCTGCCTCAATGTCCCAAGTAGCTGGGATTACAGGCGCCCGCCACCATGCCAGGCTCATTTTTTTTTGTATTTTCAGTAGAGACGGGTTTCACCATGTTAGCCAGTATGGTCGCGACCTCCTGACCTTGTGATCTGCCGGCCTCAGTCTCCCAAAGTGCTGGGATTACAGGCGTGAGCCATCACGCCCGGCAACAGATTTTTTAAATGTACTTTTCCTTTTATAAACTGTGTACAGAGCTGTCATCACAAGAAAGCACACTCGAATGCCTTATTTGAGTGGTTATCAGGGGAAAAAATTCAGGAGATGCACAGTTTTCCCCAAAGGGATCCAATTCCCTTTTCTAAATCTTTAGCTTCCTGAATTAACAAGTTTAACAAAGGTAATCCAAAACCAAAGCTTTCACATGAGCTGTGTTCCAGAGATTATTTATAAAATGGCCTCATTACGAAGCATTTTCTCACAGTGATAATATTATGAGTGAAAGAATCCTAGGCAGTTCAAGAAAAAAAAAAAAACTGTTTAATCCATAATGTCACTGAAGTACCATTCCCAAAAGAGCAGGCTGAGTCTGACATCCTGGGAGCAAGCGTTCCTGTACTTCCAAAGGGAAAGCCACTTTTCAAATGTTTTTAGTTCTCATATTTATTTTACTTCCAGGAAGCAGTGGATATTTTCATGTTAAATTTGGTTTGCCTGTGTAACAGAATATAGACTGGGGCTTTTCCTGACTCAGGATTAACTTAGGCACCAATCAGACAATACTCATGTGACTGTAAAATTCAAAGCTCCACCAAGAAAATTGACAGGCTGGATGTAGTGGTTCATGCCTATAATCCCAGAACTTTGGGAGGCTGAGGTGAGAGGATCAGATGAGCCCAGGAGTTCAAGACCAGCCTGGGCAACATAGCAAGATCCCCATCTCTGAAAAAAAAAAAAATTATTTTGTCAGCATGGCGGCACACATCTGTGGTTCCACTTACTCAGGAGACTGAAGTGGGAGAATCGCTTGAGCCCAGGAGGTCAAGACTACGGTGAGCCAAGATCACACCACTGCACTCCAGCCTGAGTGACAGAGCAAGACCCTGTCTCAAAACAGAAAAAGGAAGGAAGGCAGGCAGAAAGGCAGGAAGGCAGGAAGGCAGGCAGGAAGGAAGGAAGGAAAGAAGGAAGGAAGGAGGGAGGGAGGGAGGGAGGAAGGGAAGAAGGCGAGGCAAGGAAGGGAAGGAGAGAGTAAGTGGGGGAGGGACAGAAAAGAAAGTTTACACTGTGAATTGAAGACCTGCTCCAGGATTCTTGAATCCCCTCACCTATTTCAGGAATATAAAGACTAAAGGGAGTGGCAATTTAGAAGGAAGGTGTCTTTGGTGAGAGCTGGTAATATCCTCTAGCTGAGCCCCCAGAGCTGCCATCCTCACCTCGAGTGTGATGAGAAGGGCTTCTACTCTAGGGTGCTTTAAACATGTTTTCTGTAGTTGGATGACTCCAAGGACCAGTGCCCAGTGACCCCAGAAAAAGCTAAATTAAACTGTGAAATTTCAGCTTCTGGCTATGAGAGCATAGCTTGCTTCAAAGCAGCTTTCCCTTAGATAAACTATAAAAGCCGAATTTCTGTTTAAAGTAGCTATTTCAAACCACAGCAGATAAAGCAAAGTAGCCAACATTTGAGGAATCAAGATCCAAAGACAAATAAAATGCACTGATATGATCATAACATTCTCTGCCACATTTCTCCTCCTGGTGTTTGCCAATTTCTCAGTGGCCTGGGAGAAGAGACAAAAGAGTCACTACATACAGTTATCCCTCAGTATCCATGGGGATAGGTTCTAAGACCCACCCCCGCAACTCCAATACAGATATTTGTGGATGCAAGGGACTTAAGAGTCGCTCACAGGCTGGGTGCGGTGGCTCATGCCTGTAATCCCTCGGCCTCCCAAGGGATTGAGCCCCGGAGGTCAAGGCTGCAGTGAGCCAAGATCACACCACTGCACTCCAGCCTGGGTGACAGAGCAAGACCTTCCTGTCTCAAAAAAGAGGAAGGAATGAAACAAGGAAGGAGGGATGGGGGAACACAAGATCAGGAGATGGAGACCATCCTGGCTAACACAGTGAAACCTTGTCTCTACTAAAAATACAAAAATTAGGCAGGCATGGTGTCATGCGCATGTAGTCCCAGCTACTCAGGAGGCTGAGCCAGGAGAATCTCTTGAACCCGGGAGGCGGAGGTTGCAGTGAGCCAAGATCGCGTCACTGCACTCCAGCCTGGCAACAGAGCAAGACTCCATCTCAAAAAAAAAAAGTCCCTCATATAAAATGGCATAGTATTTGCCTCTAACCTATGCACATCCTTCCTTATGCTTTAATCATCTCTAGGTTACTTTTAATACCTAATACAATGTAAATGCTATATAAGTTGTTATACTGTATTGCTTTTTATTTGTGTTCTTTTTATTGATTGCTTTCCTTTTTTGTTGTTGTTTGTTTGTTTTTAGACAGGATGTTGCTCTGTCATCCAGGCTGGGCTGGAATGCAGTGATGTGAACACAACTCACTGCAGCCTTGATTTCCTGGCCTCGAGCAATCTTC
>NW_012103643.1:2165600-2211592 GCF_000951045.1 Mandrillus leucophaeus | reverse complement strand
AAGGAAGGAAGGAAGGAAGGAAGGAAGGAAGGAAGGAAGGAAGGAAAAGAAAATTGAATTACTGGGAAAGTGAACATTTTTAAATCATATAAAATACATATCTTAATATTATCAATTCAAGAGACATAAAGTAATTCTGTCAAATTGCTTTTTTTTTTTTAAGTTTCTTCAGTCTTACTCTCAATTTTAGCACTTGTCTTACTGTGACCTACTAACAGGTCAAGCACCGGCACTGGTCCACAGACCACAAGTTGAACAGAACAGCTATTGCGATATCTTAGTCAGCTGGGGCTGCTATAACAAAGTGCCCCCGGCAGGGTGACTTAACAGAAACACATTTCTCACAGTTCTGGATACTAGACGTCCAAGATCAAGCTGTCAGTAGGTTTCATCTCTCCAAAGGCCTTTCTCCTTGGCTTGCAGGTGGCTGCCTTCTTGCTGTGTCCTCATCTGGCCTTTCCTCTGTGCACTTGTATCCCTCTCTCTTCTTAAAAGGACACCAGTCCTATTGAGTTAGGGTCCTAACCTTATGACCTCATTTAACATTCATTTTCTCATTAAAGTCCTATTTGCAAATGCAGTCACATTGGGGGTTAGAACATTAACATACGAATTTGAGGAGACAGAATTCGGTCCATAAAAAGAGTAATGCTCATATAAGTTTCTGCAATTGCTCTCTGCCTTGGCCTCATTAGAATCTCAAGAGAAAGACCTCCAGATGCCCTCTCATCTCTGAGGGAATTAGAAAGTGCAAAAACGAAAACAGAAAAGTCACTCACAGACAGTGTTCATTTATCCACAGTTCATCTCCAATCAAAAAAGATCATTTTAACGAATCAGCTTGTAAACCTCTCCATCATGATTCTCCCACCTTCTTCATCTGTTCTGTTTATCTTTGTATAGATTTCCTCCAAAGAAGCCCTAACGGGTCAAAAATAGACTTTTTAAATGAATATTTCAAAGTACATTTGAACAAAGCAACAGCTTTTGAACAAAATTATCCAGACCTTTCTTACTGTGACTGTTGGACCTGCTGTCTTTTTCAAGGGTTATATTTTTGTTTACATTTTGCTTAGGTTTCCTTGGGATTTCATTTTGATGTGTGAGTTTTAGTGTGTGTTCCCTTAGCTCAGGGACAAGGATGGAGCTAATAGAGAGCAGAATTGTAAATCAGGTGTTTTCTCTAACACATTTCTAAGAGTGTGCTAGAATACTCCTGTGCTAGTAGCTCTACCTCTTGCCAGCTGTGACCCATCTTGTGTGCATGCAAGCAGATCAAATATTTTGTCAGGAAGCCCATGAACCACAACTGTGTTCACTTTGTCTTGGAGTAATTCTCCTTTGCCTGCAACAGCATACATTTGTACCGTCAAATCGTGTATTTTGTTCCTAAAGATGTCTTCGTTTCTTTTTCTAATTCCACAGCAATCTGCTGATTTAACTCATATGTCTCTAAGAGGTGACAGTTCAAGGCATCTGGCACATACAACCTGATATTTATAATCAGTTCTGCTAATGGCTGCTTCAGTAAGTCTACTCTTGTTGATAATATTTCAGAAAATGAATGATGGTCAGACTACTTAAAATTGCATTTGCAACCAACAAATAAGTATTTGAAAGCCTTGCTGCAAACTATGTACACTGAGAGGCCCTTGGAAGAAAACACCCAGAAAGTCTTTCTTAAATATTTACAATCCTTTTTCTAATAAGATAAATTCAAATTTCTTTTTTTTTTTTTTTTTTTTTGGCGAGAGACAGAGTCCTGCTCCATCACCCAGCATGAAGTACCGTGGTACAATCATAACTTACTGCAGCCTCGACCTCCTGGGCTCAAGTGATCCTCCTTACTCGACCTCCCAAGTAGCTGAAACTACAGGCACACACCAGCACACTTGGCTAAGTTCTTATTTTTTAATTTTTTGTAGAGATGGGGTCTTGCTATGTTGCCCAGGCTGGTTTCAAACTCCTGGACTCAAGCAATCTTCCCACCTTTGCCTCCCAGAGTGTTGGGATTAAAAGTGTGAGCCACCACACCTGGCAAATTCGAATTTTTAAGTAGAGCAAAGATGTATAGACTGCGGAAATAGATTTTATTTGTATGCTAATGTTATATTTCATCATATAAACTTTTGGGTCAGGCGTGGTGACTCATGCCTATAATTCCAGTACTTTGGGAGTCTGAGGCAGGCAGATCACTTGAGGCCAGGAGTTCCAGACCAGCCTACCCAACATAGCAAAACCCCATCTCTACTAAACATACAAAAATTAGCCAGGCATGGTGGCATATGCCTGTAATCCCAGCTACTCAGGAGGCTGAGGCAGGAGAATTGCTAAACCCAGCAGGTGGAGGTTGCAGTGAGCCAAGATCACGTCACTGCACTCCAGCCTGGGCGACAGAGCGAGACTCCATCTCAAAACGAACAAACAAAAAAAAAACTTTTGGATTTTATTAAATCTACAAATAAAGACCAGAAAACTTCCTTGTGGAACCCATGCTCACCTATAACTGTCGTGAATGTTCAAATCACAGTTAACGTCTAGTCATATTTTAAAATGCACATCTAATGTTTTGTTTCCATGGAAACATTTTTGCCTTATTAAGACTTGCTTAAAATGGCCTGTCCAAGCCTTTGTTTCTTGATCTGCAAAACTTAGAAAACTGCAAAACAGTTAAGAGGCATTTTAATTTCTTTATTCTTTTTATTGACCTGCATGTTTATCATCTTGTGATCTAGTTGTTGCTATTCTTGCTTTAAAATTTCACATTGTATTTCTTCAATTCAAATGTTAAGCTCTTGGAAGCAGAAATCATACCATATCTGTTTTATATCTCCGCCTCAGTTTGAGTTTGCTGCTATAACAAAATGAGACTAAGTAATTTACAAAAATAGAAATGCATCTCTTACAGTTCTGGAGGCTGGGAAATCCAAGATCAAGGCACCAGTAGATTCTATGTCTGGTGAGGGCTGTTCTCTGCTTCCAAGATGGCACCCTGTTCCTATATCCATACCTGGCAGAAAAGATGAATGCTGTGTCTTCAAATGACAGAAAATGGAAGGGCAAAAAGGGGTGCAGCTAGTTCCTTCCATCCTTTTTATAGTAATATTAACCTCATTCGTGAGGGTGAAGCTTTCATGACCTAGTCACCTCTCAAGGCCCTATCTTTTAAGACCATCACCTTGGGGTTTACGTTCCAACATATGAGTTTTGGAGGGACGCATACATTTAAACCACAGCAATTCCCTACAGTGGTGCTACTCAAAGTACTTGGCCTCAAACTATTTGTTACTGGTCCCTGATGAGATCAGGAGCTTATACCAAAATATAATTCAACCACACAGTAGATCAACTATGTCACTAAGCACATTGTTTAGTTGAGCCAACATTTTTTTCTGAGAAGGACTTTCTTGAAGAAGAAATCTGTATGTTGATTCACCTTTCTGGAATAAGCTTCGTATCTCACCATAACAAATGGTTCTGGGAAAAACACCAGTCTGTGGACCATACTTTGAGTAGGACTGGTCTACAGAGATTTTCTATAAAGGTCTATTTCAAATTCTCAATAAACATTGGTTGTTTGACAAATGGCTCATCTGTTCACTTAACAGACATTGACAGAGCATTCATGATGGAAGATCGCAGTAAGAGGTCCTATGGTGGGGCAGGATGGGGACACACAAGCCTACAGTTACTTACAGTTTATTAGACAAGATGACATATTTTAAATACGTGGAAAATAGAATCAAAAATGTATAACAAAGGCACAAATAAAACACCATGGAAGTTCAAAAGAGGGAAGGAATTCATCTTACAGGTCACTTGGAAGAGGTAATCTGGAAACTTCTAACTTGAAGGAGAAGCGGAATGTTGAATGATGGAGTTGGGTACAAGGACCATCACCCAGAGCAAACACAGGATGCAAGGAAGCTGCAGACATGTTTAGGAGACCACCCAAGTTTGCTTACTGCTGCCTTTCCTACTATTTGATTTGGGACAAGCATCCAAGCTCTGAACAATACCTTGCCCGCACCTGTTAAAATGGAAATCATAAAAATAGTATTCATCTTATAGGGTGAAGATCAAAGGACTTAATTCAAGTCAAGTGTTTAGAGCAATGGCCAGTGCTCACTAACTGTCAACTCTTGCTGTTCTCATTATCATTCATCACATTGTTTTTATGGAATGTTAACTTTGCACTAGCTCTTTGATGCTTTCAATATCTTTGGTTTCATGCTTTAGAAAATAAAAAGGCTGCTGAAGTCTTTGAACTACCACGAGACCGAGAGTAGAGAAGAATGGATTAAGTCAGAAATGTGATGGTTACCTACAATTAAGGGCAAAAGGAGAAAGCAAAATTAGCAAAGGAAACCAAAAAGCATTATCTGAGAGGTAGGAAGAGAACCAGATAAAGACAGGCACTTGGAATCTGAGCTAGGAAAAAATGTTTTAGCCATTAACAAAAATGGGCCATTAACAAAATCAACTATTTGGGGAAAAAAGAAGCAGCTGAATTTGAGAAGTATGAGGTCATTCAGAGCAACCCTTAAGAGAATTTCTTCAGGGTGATCGAAGCAGACACTAGATTGCAAGAAATAGAGAAGAGAGAAAATAGTGAGGAAGGGGAAGCGGTATAGATAATATACTCATTCTTTTGTGAGTATTTACTTTCTGCGACTGAACATGCATGTGTTTATAGGCCACTGAAATGACAGTCAACACTACTAAAGGCAGCTTCTCTCTCTTAAAAATGGGTCATAGACATCTATTGTTTTTTCTGTCCTACCCCATCCCCAACTTGTTCTTTAAACTACTTCTCCCCATACCTCAAACCTTGAAGGTGACATGAACAATACATGGATTTTATTTTTTCTTTTCTGAGATGGAGTCTCACTCTGTCGCCCAGGCTGGAGTGCTGTGGTACAATCTCAGCTCACTGCAACCTCCGACTCCCTGGTTCAAGCGATTCTCCTGCCTCAGCCTCCTGAGTAGCTAGGATTACAGGCACGCACCACCATGCCCGGCTAATTTTTGTATTTTTAGTGGAGACGGAGTTTCACCATGTTGGCCAGGCTGGTCTCGATCTCCTGACTTTGTGATCCCCCCGCCTCAGCCTCCCAAAGTGCTGGGATTACAGGCACGCACCACCATGCCCGGCTAATTTTTGTATTTTTAGTGGAGACGGAGTTTCACCATGTTGGCCAGGCTGGTCTCGATCTCCTGACTTTGTGATCCACCCGCCTCAGCCTCCCAAAGTGCTGGGATTACAGACGTGAGCCACTGCATCCGGCCAATATATGGATTTCTAAATGAGGTACCAGAGAGAAAGCATGAGTCCGTCCTTCCCGTGTGGTAAAAATTTTAAGATGAAAAACTTTGGTGTTTTCAGATGTCATATTTCTTCCCTGCTGTGCTAAGTCAGTCACTGTGCAAAGATAATGATTCCAGTTCTCAGAGAGAAGCAGATTGAAGAAATGAAGAGCAAGAATCCTAAGGGCAGCTAGACCCTAGTTCCAGTTATTTCGGAGGCACAGCCACATTCTGCCTGCCCAGTGGTTTCCCACGCCACATTTTCTTACTTTCCATGAGCTAACGTACTTACTCTCTTGTCTTAAGTCCTCTGAGTTATATATGTGCCCCCTTGAGACTTTAAATGACCTAATACAAGAAGGGATATATGTAACGAAGGTTTGGTAGATGTTGGAAATATTAGGACAATGATTTAGGACGATGGCATGTTATTCTTAAAATTGAAATGAAACATAAGGCAATAAAACACTTCTCATTAATGTGAAAGAATGAAGACGGTTAAAGACACAGATGAAGTGGGTCTAAATCTCAGTCTTTAACTCAAGCAGGCAATAAATATTGTATTTTTCTATAACTCAACCTAGTTGCTATTATAAGCCCCCATCCCACTGGGTTGGTGGACATTTTATCCTAGTTGGTTCTGGCCTTCCTGCTTTCTTCTCCAGAGTTCTATCAATGTTCTGGGGTGCTTACAGAATCCTGAAACATGGCTGGGGGGAAGGGAGCTGAAATATTGGTCTGTGAAGTTTTCTGCCAAGTCATGCTTGTTTCTGCTTATGGTGACTTCAGGTCTGTTGGCTTATTTGCTGTTTCCATATAATGCCAGTGGCAAGGGACTCTCACTATCACCTTTGTGCCACACCAGGGGTGCAGTAATCTCTACTAGACTAAGGGCCCATCTGCTATACACCACGAGTCCAATTTCTCTCTGCAATTCTGCTAGACAAGGTAGCAGGTGCACTTTCTCCAGGATTTACGAAGAGCAGATCCTCTGTTCTCACATCATCCCAGAGGAATCTTCTAGTTTTGGGAAGGACTGAAGTGGGGCAGGGATGAGAATTCTTCTTCTTTCATGTTTTTCCTCACCATTGGGTCCGTCCTCAGTTGCCCTCTCTTTCTTCAGAGCTTAGAGTATTTGAAACCAAAACCATTAAGACCTATCCTGTCTTAGCTCTCCATTGAGACAATGAACATGGAGACAATTTACTGCTTCTATGGACAGGAAGGAAAAGCGGAAATGTTGGAAGAAAACAAGTTGATAGAGGTTAATATCTCAAAAATATGATCCGAACCCTCAGAGAACTTTAGAAATGAAATAAGAGAAAATGAGAGGAGTTTTCATTAGATGGATTTGATGATCTCGGTAAAGGAAGAGGTGAGAGTTTTCTGTGAGGAGAGGAGAGCTGAGGATTGACAGCTGATTCAGAGGATTGCTGAACAGCAGAAGGAGCTGGGCACCCAGACAACTTGAATTTACCCCCAAGCCCTCAGCACTGTTTCTCAGCTTCCTCTATCAGGTCCTGTCACCCAGAAATGGCATGAGAAAGGGTTCAGTAAGAAGTATCCAGATATGGATGTGACAAATGGGGACAGTGAAGGGCTAAGGGTGGTGAGGGATGCTAAGGTGCTGGCGAGGAAACTGTGCAAAGGAGCCATGGGGTCCAGGCTGGGTAGAGGAACAACTGAGGCTGACTGGGGCAAAGAGTTCAGACAAGAGACCGGAGCTGTGGGAGCAGATGTCCCAGTGAGGATGAAGAGCCACTTCAACACGAATGAGAACATGAGGGTTAGAGAAGGAGAGACTCCAGATCTGACAAAGTCCTAGGAGATGAAAAAGAATACTACTAGAAAGTCCACATCCCCTGCCTATGCTGAGAACCAGGTCTGCTATTAAACCCAGAGACGCCCACTCTAAGCCATCTACCCCAGGACCAACTATATCAATTTCCGTGGACTCTCTAATAATAAGTAGGACCTAGATTCTCTCAAGGAACCTGGAACTATCCCCACCAAGTATTTGCTTTATTCCAGATTTCCAAAGTCTTATGAAAACAGGGACTAAGGACACGACCCATAAGGCACACACTGGGATAGTAGCAACGTCAAACAGCCCTGTGGTGAAGAATGCCACAGAGTCTAAGGTCTACTGCTTGGGGACAGCTGAATGTTTCCACAAAGAGGGCATTAGGTTTTTAATCTTCATTTTGCACATGATTTTTGCTCTCCTTTGGGTAAGGCAAGTCTCATCACTGGTTTTTGTTGTTGTGTTTTGATGCAGAGTCTCACTCTGTCACCCAGGCAGGATCATGGCTCACTGCTGCCTCAAACGCCTAGGCTCAAGCAGTCCTCCCACTTCAACCTCCCAAATAGCCGTGACTACGGGCAGCACCACAATGCCCAGCTAATTTTATTTTTTTTATTTTTTTAGAGATAGTGGTCTCACTATGGTACCCAGGCTGCTCTTAAACTCCTGGCCTCAAGCAGTCCTCCCAGCTCAGCCTCCCAAAGTGCTGGGATAACAGCCATGAGCCACCGCACCCAGTCTCATCATTGGTTTTTATGTTTTAAGTTTCTCTATTTACTGAGAATAATACCTTTCACAGAGCAATATTGTTCCTGGGATTAAAGTGCAAAGTGTACACTTAAAGCTGGGGAAATAGCAAACATCATTATTTTACCATCTCCACTGAAGAGCACTATTTTGCATTTCTAGAGAAATTTGAAGCTTCTGAGAGTTTCAGTGTCATCAGTTGGCTGGTGCCTGTGACCTTCTTATAGAACAGGATGGTGTATGCCACTTTTTGAATAATAAATAGGAACAACAGGCATATTCTCAACAGAGGTGGCATTTGAACACAAGTGTTCTCAGCTTCCTGTCTTTTATTCAGGAAACTCATTTCTAATCCTGCTTTATAAATGTACACGTCTCTATTTCCTTCCTGTTGATGGTATATTTCCATTGTCTCTGCTTGCTGAGGTCCTCAAAACACAAATGCAATCATCTTTATGCCTTGTTTACATTTGCTTCTTGGGAACTTCAATAATCATATAGAAAGCCTCACTACCTTCTATTTTAATATCTGGGACACTGGGCAGCTACTAACTAGTTATACACCAGGCGCGTAAGAAAATAAATCAAGCTTGCGTGGAGGATCCCCGGCCAAGAGAAAGCTTTTTTTTTTTTTTTTGCATTTTTTTAAATTGGATTGGCAAATCATATAATCAGGATCCCTCTAGGATTTTGTACCTGTCAATAAAGGAAAACAATGTTGTGGAAGCTGTTTTGAGGGAACCTGAAATGCTCAAGGGCCTGAGGGGAAACTTCCCAACTCTCACTTTAAAAGAAATAGACAAGAGCACACAGATACTACACTGCAAAAATTTGATTAAGGATTGCAATAGAATTGGCCAACATCTCAATGGAGTTACGGGATTGCCAGAGTCTCTGAATTGCCTCAACACAGAGCCATTATTCTGAGTCTGGGAATGCTAAATGAAATCCATGCCTACTATGTATGCTTTATCAGAAACTAAAAAAGACCTGTTTTATTTCATTGTTGGTAGTGTGTTTTTTTCATTTTCCGTTTATGCTTCTTTTGAAGTACCTGCTTCTTTTCCCTATTAAGTAATCATGAATTACACTTGCAAAGTACAGTATCTTTTGCTTTAAATCCCTCTTCGTGCCTGTTTTCTAACTCATCCTCAATAGACACAGCAGCTCTTGTCCACATTTCACAGATGAAACTCAAAGAGGGAAAATGCAGACTTAAGCAAAGCCTTTGGCAGAATACACTACCCAGAGCAAGGCATAGGAGCAAGATGCAGTCTATGCAGTCTCCCTTGTCCAGGTCATGGGACTACCTTGGGTCCAGTCAACCTTGGACAATTGTACGAAGCCTTACAAAGCAACCACGGGAAGGGTGACACTTGTTTAGTACAACACCGTATTAACCATGTATTTCCGATGCTTTGACATCTTGGGGCCTTGCTAATCTTGGAGACACTGTGACCCCCTGCCACAGACCCCCACCACCACTTCCCCAATGACTGGAAATAGTAAAGAACTCTTTTGCAAGCGCGCTTTCCATATGCAAACCAACCAATCTCTTGAGAGGCAATAGAGCCCATGCTCTTTTACTGGGCTCTGACACTCTAGGCCATTATTTCTTTGCCCTAATCACCCCAGAGCCTGGTACTAGACAAGTGACGACATCTTCTGCGCCTCAAAAACTGCTGAAATTATTCAAACGAACCAATTCTAAGCTGGTTTACCCTGCCTCACCTGCTCTTTCCCCTGGAAGTCACAGTAAAAAGTCTTGCCCATGTTTTCCCCTCTCTCCCTCTGCCTCCTGACCAACGCTGATGCTTCTCTGTGTGCCCCGACTCCCCATGGCATGGCATGACCCCTCTGTTTCAAATCTATGACAAGTCATCTTTTCAATGGCAGTTATCTACTGACCCGTTTGCCTCACTATATCCAAATAATAATGAAACGTACATTTGAAAACATGCACATTTCTTCTCTTGTATTCATTAAACTCTAAAGAAATTAAAAATTAAAAGAAGCTTGGACCAGCAGATGAAGGATAATCCTAACATCTGCCTCTCCCTCCTGAACCCCTGCAAAGCCATCACATGTGCAATCAATATGATTTCTGAATTGGAAGATTGTCTGCTCAGCTTGAGTTATTCCTTCAAGCTGAACAGGCAACAGAAAGCAGACAAGAAATGGCCTAGCTGATGATAAATGCCTAAATCAAAAACGTCGTAGCAGTCCTCCTCTTACACAGTCCTCCACACACGTTCATCATACGGTGATTCCATCAGTTCAGGGCTTGCTCACTGAAGGGATTGGTTAGAAGTGGCTTAACTTCCAATAGGACATTTGCACTGTAATGGGAGCATAGAGCACCTACTGTCTTTCTTTAAGGCCTGTAGTGGAAATAGTTTGGGAACTGAAACAAGTTTTAGAGTTTACTCTGAGGTTGGGAGGTGGGGATGGGAGATAGGACCAGACTTTTAAAAAAAATTCTATTTGTGGTTTTCTCAAGGTACAGAAGACTGCCAGGGAGAAAAAAATAATTTCCTGTACATTTGAAATACAATCTGCCTTTTATAGATTGGTTTTAAGATATGATATTCTTCTTTTTATTTCAAAGAGCAGATGAAAATGGAAAATGGTTAGCTATTCTAAAAATCATATAATCATAATTATCAATTTGAATTCCTATTGCTAATTCTTGCTACTGCAGTGAAATGATTTATCATAAAACACATCTTGGGATTTTAATTGTGTGCACTTGAATTGTATTTGCATATTCTCAGCACACTTCATCATTTTCATTCCTGATAAAGCACTTCCAAAGAAACTTTGTTCTGTCAGTTTCAGAATGTATTGTTTTTTCATATCTTCAAAAACTATGGGTAATTGCTATCACATTCTGAATATGTTTAGGATTAAAGGTAGCCTGGACTTTATGAAATGGTGCCACCAAGCTAAGATTTCAAAAATGCTGGTCTAGGTGTCCAACATTTAATGTTATTCATGTCCACGCCCTGTATAATATTGTTTAAGGATTTCTCACATGATGGTTGAAACTGGACCAATAATATTTCCCTTGAAAGTGAAATTTTCTCAAAACCTGTCTTCTTCCTACATCCTTAAGGAACCAAGAAGCTAAAAAGGAAAGGAGGCTGTTAAGACATTAACCAACTGGATCCTCTTCTATGGTTCCTTCTCTTTTCCTTCTTTCATCCTTGACTCATGGTCCCCAGCATCATGTTTTTCCCCTCTGAGGACAAAATGGACTCAGAGTCATGAACAAGCAAATGCATCACATATGTTTTTAAAAATGATAGTAACCCTATTTAATGAATCCAACAAAAGCACAAACCTAACTCTTCCCACCATTAAAGAGCAAAGCTAATAATTTACACATATCACTTATTTAAGCTTTATTTTATTTGTATACCTCAAATGTACATTGATATAAATGTCTAGACAATGGAGAGATCTTTTGCAGAATTGAGGATTGTTCATTGAAAATTAGCCCTAATCTAGCCAAGTATATATATAGTATTATATACATATACATATATGTATATATAGTATTATATACATAGTATTATATACATGTACGTATATGTATATATACATTTGAGTTAATAAATATATAAACTCAATTCTCTATATATATTGAGTTATATATAGAGAGATATATATCTCTTAGGCATCAATGTCAAAGGTGCTATGATGCAATAAAGCAGTAAATAACATAGCTCCAAAATATTTAAAACAAAAATTCAGAGCAGTACAGAAAAAAATAAGCACTTCTACCATTGTAGCACGATATTTTAACATACTTTTTCCGACAATAGATCAAACAGAAAATAAATTGGTAAGGATACAGATTGAACACTACCCAAAACATTCTTACATGCATATATTGAGCACTATATCTTCGAAATACATTATTTTCAAGAACATGAAGAATATTTATATTTAAAAAAGCATTAAAACTGACCACCTCTTAAAGTCTTTAAACATGTCAAATAATTGATCTCATATAGAGATCACTTTTCAACCAAAAGTCAATTTAATTATTACTTATAATGACAAAACCATACATGAAAATACCCATATGTTTGGTAATTTAAAAGCACAATTGAATAACTCGTAAGTCAAAGAAGAAATCACAAAAGAAATTATATTTAGAATTTAAATAACAAAAATAGCACATGCCCCATAAAACTTGTGATATAAAGGCAAAGTGCTACATAGAGTAAAATTTATAAAGTAATGTGATTATAATAAAAAAGTTAATATGGTGAAAATGTATCTATATGTCCAAAGAGTGGTAAAGGATGTAAAAACTAAAGATAAGAACATGTAATAGAGGAAAGCAAACACAGAAAGGAATGGTGATGTGAGAACTTGGTTATTTGAAAGAATAATAAAACTGACAGCCTTCTAACAAGTTTAACCTAAAAAAAGAGAGAGAGAGAATAAATAATATTGGAATGAACTTTAACCAAAATTATAGACACTATACATATTAAAAAGATAATAACTTAGTATTAATAAATATGAAAACAGATGAGCAAATCATTGAAAAATATAATTTACAAAATGTCTTAGGGAACAGCTAAAAAACAACAAATAGGCGTATTAACATTTTTTTGAATTGAATAAGTCAAAAACAATTTTCTGAAAAGAAAATATTAGTTCCACGTAGTTTGATTAGCCAGCTCTAGGAACAAATAATTCCTGAAAAGGTAAGTTTCTAAGAATAAAAGGAGAGACACTCCCCAATTCATTTTATACAGTTAGTATCACTTTGTATGAAAAACTGGCAAGGGCATTATAAGAATGAAAAATTACAGACCAATCTTCCAAATAGCAATGTAAAAATCATATATGTGTTTATCTGCGTGTTTTTATATATGCCAAAATTATATATATTTATATCTGGTTCATTCAGAAATAAAAAGTAAAATGGCAGGCCATTAGTAGAAAAAGATATTTGCTCTATGTATAGAGACAGTAAATACATTTATTTATATATTTATATATGACAAAAGCGTACATTCATAATTTAATTTTTTAATGTGATGTCTATTAACCAGTAAGAAAAATGAAGACTATCGAATTAAAGTGGGAGGGAAGGCAGGAAAATAGACCTGATCTAGACATCACAAATGAGAATATTAATGATTTATCACAGCATGGAATGAAAATGATGAAGTGCGCTGAGAATATACAAATACAATTCAAGTGCACACAATTAAAATCCACTATCATGATTAATCATAGCAAATGTGTGTGTGCATTCCTAGCAACAAATTAAGCAAAATATGCATGACTATGGTAGACATATTAATTATTAAAAGACTTCAAATAAGTCCTAATTAAATGGAGAGATATACAAGATATACCATGTTCGTGGATTGGAAGAAGCAATATAAAACAAGTCAGTTCTCTGCAAATTCATGTATATATCGAAGGTATTTACAGTGTAAGTTGCAATGAATTTGTGTGCATGTGTGTATATGTAACTTGTCAAAAGAAGTTTCCAAAATATATATGGAAAAACATGGAGCCAGGATAACCAAGACATTTTAAGACAACAAGTTAGTGAAGCTTGCTTTACCAGATATCAAGAATTCTTACAAAATGTTTACATTCATGGCACTATAGAATTATTATAGGGAAAGCAAACAGATCAATGAAACAGACTTGAAACTTGATTTATGTCAGAGCTGGCATTGCAAACCAGTGCGAAAAGTGTAGACTTTAAATAAACATTACTTAGACAATTGTTATTGGTGTGGAAAAAATTAAATCAAAGCCCCTTTTAACTTCTTGCACAGAAACAGATTCCAGACAGATTAAAGATGTAAATATGAAATGCAAAACTGTACAACTTTTAGTCAAAATATAGGACAACATATTTGTAGTATTAGGAGAAGGAAAAAGTCTCTCTTTTTTTTTTTTTTTTTTTTTAGTAGACATGGGATCTCACTATGTTGCTGAAGCTGGTCTCACTCCTGACCTCAAGCAATCCTCCCACCTTGGTCTTCCAAAGTTCTGGGATTACAGGCAGGAGCCGCCACACTGGGCCAGGAAAACTGTCTTAAGATGCAAAAGATGCAAGTCATTTTTTAAAAGTGATAAATTAGCTAAATTAAAATTAAGGATTTTTGGTCCCTAAAAGATATGAAATATAAAAAGACAACCCACAAACTGGAGAAAAAAATGCTTGCCCTATATGTTACTAGACAAAGGAATAGTAACTGAGCAAAGAACTTCTGCAAATCATTTTAAAAAGCAAATGACTTGATAGGAAACTGAAACAAAAAATTTAAACAGTTCTTCAGAGGAGAGAAAATCCAAAGGACCAAAAAAATACAAGTAAGATTCTCAGCTTTGTTAATTACCAAGAAAATAAAAATTCAAACCACAATTAGGTACTATATTATGACTTCCAGACTGACAAAAGTTGAAGAGCCTAACAAAATCTAACGTTGGCAAGGATATGGAATTATCCTTCTGGTGGGATCATAAATTGAGACAAGCATCTATGAAAACTGTTATCAACCAGCAAGTGTTTCTTCTAGAAGACAGGTGTATATTCATAGCACTCGTTTTCATAATAAAAATAGGAAAAATCCGAATGTTCATCAAAGATAGCAGAGGTAACAAACTATGTGAGAGTCATACAATGAAAACACTGCCTTCTTGTGACAATTAATAAATTACAGGTAAATGTAAAAACATGGAGAATCTCAGGGACATAATGTTGAACTAAAAAGGAAATATCATAACACATACACTATAATTTTATCTATATAAAGTTCAAAAATATGCAACATTAAATAATATGTTACTTAGAAAAATACCATCTGGGAAACTAAAGTTAAAAAAAGAGAGAGATAGGCCAGGCGCAGTGGCTCACACCTGTAATCCCAGTTTTGGGAGGCCGAGGCGGGTGGATCACGAGGTCAGGAGATCAAGACCATCCTGGCTAACACAGTGAAACCCCGTCTCTACTAAAAATACAAAAAAATTAGCAGGGCGTGGTGGTGAGCCCCTGTTGTGCCAGCTATGCGGGATGCTGAGGCAGGAGAATGGCTGGGAGGCCATGAATCTGGGAGGCAGAGCTTGCAGTGAGCTGAGATGGCACCACTGCACTCCAGCAGAGAGACAGAGAGATAAACACAAGTTAATTCAGCCAGGGTGGTTTCCTCTGAGTAGAGAGGAAAGGGAATGGGACAAGGACTTCAATTATAATAATAATTTTTTTTTTTTTTGTAGTGGTAGCGGTGGTAACCAGGTGGGATACTCCAGATGTTCATTGTATCATTAGTTTTTATATTTTATACATAGTTTACAAGTATTTTGGGGGTCTCCTCAATAATGAATTTAAAATTTTTTAATGAATGGTCTTCAAGGATTGTCTTTCAAGAAGTAGTGGCATAGATGAACAAAAAGTATTGGAACCTTACCTAGACTGGATACTGTGGCTGAAATACGACAGGAGGGACAAAAAGGATCAGCTGCAGAACCTTAGTCTCAGAGGAAGTGGCATAGCAGATCGAAAACCAGTGGAGAGGCTCAGATGTAATAAAACAATCTGGGGATCCAGTTACTAGAACGAGGTCACAGGAAAGGGATAGATGACATAGAACAAAGCCAGAACCCATCCAGGGCCAACACTCCAAGTGAACCAGCACTAAGGCTGAATCATTTGAATTATTGTCCTGAGTTCTTTTGTCCCAAGGAAAAGCACGGATTCCATCGCTGTTGTACAGGGTTGAATATTAAAAGAGGAGCTGAAAAGAATCAAGTCTTAAATGAGAAGTCAGCAAAGGTGAGAAGCTAAGCAGGTCTTTATATCATTGTCAAGAAAAAAAATGAGTTTCTTCCTATTTTACAGGTAGAGATCCCAAAAGAAGTTTAAGTGACTTATCTGAAGTCGTTTCATCATCAGTTTGGAACTAGAAATAGAATCCATCAGTCTTAGTTCTTTTCGTTGATGTCATCCCTCGTCTACACTCCCTCATTCATAAATTACTTAGCAGCTACACACAGTCTATGTAGGAAGCAGGCCATGAGTCACAGGCTCAGGTGTTTCAGACAAGGTTTTGTTTCTTTATTTTCAGTTCCCATCTTTTTTTTTTTTTTTTCAGCTCTAAAAACAGCAGCTGTGCCCAACAGTACTCAATGGAAGAAAGAACAGAACTCATTTATAGAGCAGAGGACAAAATAGTTTGCCCAGCATTTATACTATGCTCTTTGGAGCTCAGGGTCAAAGATTTCAGCAGGAGTTTTCTTTAATAACCTAAATTTAGTTACTTTCTTTTACCATGTCGAAGTGGTTTTAAGTGTCTATTCACATAACAATGAACGTGAAGGTCTATCCAATGCCAACAAGTTGGATCATTGCTTAGGTGGAAATAGCGTGGCTTAAAGAAATCAGCAGCATATAATTGAGGTCACAAAAAGACATTTTGTTGGCAAAACCCAAGAGGCTGTGGTAATAAAGTACGCCTGAAAATGAGAGTAGAAAAATATTTCCCTACGTAAGTGTTACAACTGCATCAGACGTTAAATTTACCTTCAGAATTATCTTGCTCAGAAGAGTAGACCTCTGCTTCCTAAAGGAAAGAAGAAATTTTAAAATAAATAAAACACATTTAAACAACCCAGGTCTACCACCATTTTTCTTTTTTTGTTTGTTTGTTTGTTTGTTTGTTTTGGTTTTTTTGTTTTGTTTTGTTTTTTGAAACAGAGTCTCGCTCTGCCGCCCAGGCTGGAGTGCAGTGGCGCTATCTCGGCTCACTGCAAGCTCTGCCTCCCGGGTTCACGCCATTCTCCTGCCTCAGCCTCCCGAGTAGCTGGGACTACGGGCACCCGCCACCACACATGGCTAGTAGAAACGGGGTTTCACCATGTTAGCCAGGATGGTTTCCATCTTCCTGACGTCATGATCTGTCCACCTCAGCCTCCCAAAGCGCTGGGATTACAGGCGTGAGCCACTGCGCCCAGCCCTACCACCCGTTTTCTATATGACCTTACATAAGTTTACTCTGAGCTTTGGTTTCCCAACTGGTCAATGGCGATTCCTGGCTCCCCAAAGAGAAACAGTTACCAGAACACCTGGCAGAGCATGAATTTCCAATTCAAATGGTGAATTGGAAATACAGCTGAAATTAGATTCCATGAAATTTTCTCATGATAACCCTAGGAATATATGGGGGAAATGGGTAGAAGATAAGAGAACCAGCTATTTTGATTCATGAATTGCCCAATGAGAGGGGATTCGTGGTTTCCTTTTAATCTGAGAGGATGTATTACATTTCTATTGGTGCCAAACACAATACCCAAAATTTAGCAGCTTAAAACAACACATTTTATTATCTCACAGTTCTGTAGGCCAGAAATTCAGTAAGCCTGGCTGGGTTCTCTGTTTAGAATTTCACAAAACCAAAGTCAAGGCATCAGCCAGGCTGGGCCTTTATCTGGAGGTTCTGGAGAAGAATCTAATTCTAAACTCGTTCAGTTTGTTGACAGAATTCAGCTCTTTGTGGATGTAGGTCGGTGGTTCCCATTTACTTGCTGGCTGTTAGGTGGGAGCATCTCTCTGCTTCTAAGCAGCGCCTGCATCCCTTCATATGGGGTCCGCTTCATCGTCAAAGTTAGCAACAGTGTGTTGAATCTCCTCCATGCTTTGAATCTCTGACTTCTGCTATCAGTACAGGAAACCCTCTGCTTTTAAGAACTCGTGTGATTAGGTCAGACCTAACCAGATCATTGCAAGATTGTGTGTCATGTAACATACCACAATCATGAGAGTGCTATCTTATGCTATTCCCAGTTCCCATGAATCAGGGCAGGGCATTTTTGTGGAGGCTGTTGTAGAAATTCTGCCCGTCACAAAGAAAGCAGTGGATAAAAGTCAATAACACGGGTTTTGGTGAAGACTGATTTGCTTTCAAATTCCAGCTCTGTAATTCGAGTGGGTCTCTGTTTAAAGTCAGGTTAAATTGCTAAACTTCTCAAGCTTCACTTTCTGTAGATTACAATCTACTTAGGAGCAGGGGTACCAACTACCACTTCCCATATACTTTGCACAGGGCCCAAGACATGCCAGTGTTTGCAACTATTTAAAAGGATGAATGAATGAATAACATTGAAAGTTATCCCCAAAACATACTGTAAAGCTATATTTGGGCCTGTTTTGTCAATGTTTCTTTCACTGACATGGGCCAATGAGATTGTGTTAATGAATTTACCCAAACTGACTTGGGTCAATGAACGAAAATGTAGAAGCAATGTACATCAAAGAGATAAGTGAAACAAAGCTGGGCCAAACACTGAGTAACACAGCTGAAATTAAGAAGAGTCATGGCAAACTAAAAAAAAAAAAAACAAGCATTTCAATCAACTAAAATGAAGATTAATTAGTTCCTTAATGACTTTGGCAGCTAGGAAGCTTGGAGCCAGGTTTGTCTTAACTCAGTTACAGTTTTCCCTTAGCCTGGGTTATCTGGCATAGTTGCCCTGCCTCTTGTCCTTTGTCTCTAATGCTTGATGGTTTTAATGTGATACTTTGTTTTACTGTAAATTACCTGAAAGCTTATTAGGAAGTACACAAGATATAAAATATGACAAAATGGAGAAAAGTCTTTTTCTAAAATTTCAGGGGTCCTAAAGAAAAGAGCAGGAAGGGATCTTTCTCAAGGAGATCCAAGAACAGAATCACTTTCTTAAAGATTCACATAATGAATGGGTCACACATGGAGAGTGTCAGCTTGGGCTAAACCAGGCTGGTAGGAATGGGCTCCAAGGCAAGGTGGTGGAGGAAATGGCCTTACCTGATCATTTTCCCATCACACCCTGTGCCCCTCCCACCCTGAAACTTCAGTGAAAGTCCTAATCTGTCAAAATGCTATTATGTAAATGGGATTTTTTTTCTTGGTGCAGATGGTTAAGGCCAGGTGGAGAAAGATGATGGTACAAACGTCAAACGTAGTTACATAGATAGAAATAGGAGTAAGGACAAAAGAGACTTTAAGCTATTACACATCTTTGAATGTTTTTATCATAATTGCTGAGACACAGGAAGACCCCAGATGAAGACTGAACAAATAAATTAATAATTATCAGATAAGCTTTAGTTCCTACCCTTACGTACCCTAAACCATTTGGCAAGGTTACTCCTGAAGAAATTCATCCATTTAATGAGGGATTCAGTGGTCTCTCTCTAGATTTATTTTTAAAACCTAAGATTTTGAAAATAAACACATCTCTTTGTTGTGTTTATAAGATTTAAAATTGAAATATTTTGTTGATTTAATATACAATGATACGAAAGTACATAGATATATGAATTTAGACATTTATTTAAGACTTGGAGTTCCAATAAGGCAGCTTGTACCATTTTAGAGTGACAAAAAAGGTATCAGCCTAGAAAAACTTTCTATCAAGTGTGGAAAATTTACCCCTGGTCTTTCCACATCTCCATCATATGTATGTTTGAGCTACAATAAGTTTAAAAGAGAAATGGAGCAAGGGGTCCCTAAGACATGCAAAACAATCCAGTTCTGGTTGAGAAAAGTAACTGTGGAAAGACCACCAATTCTCCCTTTTCGGGGCACACAGAGACAAAAGGTTGAATACTTGCCACTGGGAACAGGAGCAGAACTAACGTGTTTCATCTCATCCAAAGCAGTCAGAGGCAGGTATGTTTTCTCTATGTTCTCTTCTCGCCCTTTAGTGTGGCTGAAACAACGAGATAGCAGAGCTATAAAACATAGCAGCCGGCCGGGCGCGGTGGCTCAAGCTTGTAATCCCAGCACTTTGGGAGGCCTAGACGGGCGGATCACGAGGTCAGGAAATCGAGACCATCCTGGCTAACACGGTGAAACCCCATCTCTACTAAAAATACAAGGGCGTGGTGGCGGGCGCCTGTAGTCCCAGCTACTCGGGAGGCTGAGGCAGGAGAATGGCGGGAACCCGGGAGGCGGAGCTTGCAGTGAGCCGAGATCGCGCCACTGCACTCCAGCCTGGGCGACAGAGCGAGGCTCCGTCTCAAAAAAAAGAAAAAAAGAAAAAAAAACAAAGCAGCCCAGATCCCTGAGTCACTATAGGAGAGCTCCGAGGAGAACTGACTCACTGAGTAAGACTTAGACAAGAGTCATAAATAACTTTATTGGATTAAGCCTGAGATTTGAGGGTGTACTTGTTATTGCAGTATAGTCTGTATTATCCTAATACCAAAACAGTATTCCAAATCATTAACACAAATATTTCTTGATCTGAAGTCAATTGGGATTCAACTGTTTCAAATTACCTACAACACGAATTAGACATTATAGAGGAACTAGCAAAAACTTACTTCTTTATTATAAATATTTATCATCTATAGTCAACTAATAATAGATAAGAAAATAGCCAATAAATCAGAGGAATTTACAAAATGCACAGAGATTTTGTTTTGTTTTGTTTTACTACTTACAAGCACCTTCCAGATAGTAGTCACCCAAAGTTTAATTTTAAAAATACTTTTTGGACCGAGCGTGGTGACTCATGCCTGTAATCCCAGCACTTTGGGAGGCTGAGGTGGGCGGATCATGAGGTCAGGAGATAAAGACCATCCTGGCTAACACGGTGAAACCCCATCTCTACTAAAAATACAAGAAATTAGCCGGGCGTGGTGGCAGGCGCCTGTAGTCCCAGCTACTTGGGAGGCTGAGGCAGGAGAATGGCGCGAACCCAGAAGGCAGAGCTTGCAGCTGTCTCTTATACACATCTAGATGTGTATAAGAGACAGCCTGTAATCCCAGCACTTTGAGAGGCTGAGGCAGGTGAATTGCTTGAGCTCAGAGATTCAAGACGAGTCTAGGCAACATGGTGAAACCCTGTCTCTACCAAAAATACAAAAATTAGGCGGGCATGGTGGTGCATGCTCCACAGCTACTCGGGAGGCTGAGGCATGGGAATCACTTGAGCCCAGGAAGCGGAGGTTGCAGTGAGCCGAGATCATGCTGTTACACTCCAGCCTGGGTGACAGAGTAAGACCTGTCTCAAAAAATGAAATAAAAATAAAAAATAAAAAAATACTAATTTTAAGGAACACTGAAAAATTATTCCTAGCAAATGTTCTGAACCTTATCAGACCCCGGCTTATTTTGCCACATAGGATTAGTGCTAATTAGGCTCCAGCACAAACAGGTGTTTTTTAAAGCCTCCAGTCCTGGCGTCGTGGGAGGTAGAGAATGTCATCTCTCTCTGGGTCATCCAAATGGTTCTTAAAGGCTTCCTTTCACGTAAGACGTGAGCTTGGCATTCTATTTAGCTAGTGAGTTGGGGATGAATGTACATTTTTCCTCTAAGCCTTGAAAGTTTAATCCATTCTGTGCAAGATAAATCTCAGCAGGCATTTGGGGAAAGTTGAATTTACTGAGAGGTTCATATGTGGTATATTATTTCTGTCAAATAGAAGATACTAGCTGCCAATGGGGTTATAAAAGCAACTGCCTGGTCAAGATTTGTGCTGATCACTATGTTTATCACCCTCATGAGTAACTCCTAGTTCTCAAGTCATTGTTTATCCACATACATTTTTCAGACATATTCATTAGCATGAGGAATGTTTGATATCAACATCAATTTTGTTAAATCTCCAATCTGCTATCCCAAACACATCAGGCAACACTATTGAAATGCTGAAGGCTTTATATAAAATCATGAATACTGTTGCCTAACTAAAATATCCTTGAGAAACACAAAGGATATTATTAACTGTGTATCTTTACTTATCCACACCATTTTAATAAAGTAGATAAATTAATTAAAGGAATGGCAAACACCATTTTTGTTAATAGATTTGCATCTTTCCTATCAGCATAACAAATTTTCTCACGATATTCCAAAGAATAATTTAGCCTATTATGTAATTTTCAAAAATCATCTAGAACAATTTTTAGGTATCAAAATTCCCTTTGAAGTTTTGTCGATATTGAGCTAGACTTGTTTTCTCTGTTAATCATACACATCTCCCACTCATATCACCCACAGCACACTCAGTAAATATACTCCATGTCCATTGAGCAAAATGCACTTCCTATTTAAGCTAAAGAGAGAAACCCATAGGTGAGCAAGTTTCCTAATTCATGTTTTTTACTTGATTTTCTTTGTGGTTACTGTTTAACTTTCTTTAGGTCTTATTCTTTCAGATGTGATTAGATTTATGACTAACAATGCTAATACCATGTGTATATCCTGAAGTTGAGGCTTAGCCACATTAGGAGAAACTTTCCTAATCTTCTCCTAAATTTTGGAATAGAAACTCACCACCCCCTTCTCAAACCTCCCGTCCCCACCTATGCCTCTATTATGGGCTGCTATATTTTGAGTTTCTTGACATCAAAAGTGATAGATCATTCATCTGAAATTTCCATATGTGCAGCCAGCATGTAATACAAAGTAGGTCCTCAAAAAATTTTGAACCATCTGAATTATCTGCTCTTAGAAGGCACTTTTCAAATCATGGAATATTATTAATTTTTAGACTATTTTATATCGAAATATAACAAACATGCTGAAAAACACACACAGCATAAATTTAATGACTTAGAAAGAACCTCCATGTAACCACTGCCAGATCAAAACATGGAACATTGCCTGCACCTCAGAAGCCCCCCTCGAGTCTTCCCGTGAATACTGTCTTCCCAAAGGTAATGACTATCCTGACTTCTAACCCTGTAATCTCATTTTTCTTGTCTAAAAACTTAAATAAATGGGCTCATACTGTATTTATTCTATTATGCCTGGGTTCTTTCACTCCACATTATGATTGTGAGGTTCAGCCAGGATGTCGCCTATAGCTCTAGTTTGGCCATTGTCATTGCTGTGTAATATTCCATTGTAAAAATATACTGCAATTTATTTTTCCATTATAACGTTGATAGACATTAGGTTGTTTATGGTGAAGTCCAAATGTGCATATTTTCTAGTTATGTGGCAAATATCTGTAGCTTGCCTTGAAAGCAAATAATTTTTCATACATGTTTCTTAACAAAATGCAAGGCATTCTGCCTGACCCTGTAAGGTTGTACATATGGAGTGCTACTGTTGAGCTTTTTTGTCAGCTGCTGGGACAAAAATAAATTCCACCTAGGGTGAGAGATGTTTGACCAGAATTTGTGAGTATGTTTGTGTGTAAGAGGAAATGGGGTGAGAAGAGGGTGGAGAGCTGTAAAAGAACACCATTATCCCCAAACCATTGGACAGATTAAAAATGATTTTATGTTATAACACCGATGAGCAAGTTTCTTAATCCACAAATATTCTTGACTGCCTTATACGTGCCAGGTATTGTCATGACCACAGAATATACAATGGTGAATGCACACACACAGACCCTGGAAGCTTGGGTCTGGTTCTGTGAAATGAATCAATAGAAATGAAACCAAGTGTGATATACCAGCCACAGAAAGACAAATACTACCCAATTCCACTTTACATGAGGCATCCAAAAGAGTCAACTTTGTAGAATCCAAGAGTAGAATGACAGTTACCAGGAGCTAGGGGAAGGGGGAAATGGGGAGTTATTGACAAAAAGACATGAAGTTTCAGTCAGACAAGGTGAACGGACTCTAGAGATCAGCTATACAGTATGGTACCTGTAGTCAGCAATAATGTATGGTCAACTCAAAAAGTTGTTAGGAGGGTAGATGTCATGTTAAGTGTTCTTACCAAAATAAAATAGAAAAAAATTTTCAACCAAGTTTGCTCTACTATTAAAATTAGTTTATTGAAATAGAAGAGTTGGTGCCATGTTGATATATTAATAAGGGAAGAGAGGGATTCACAGCTTGAAAGGTGAGATTCTAGGTCATTCTACAAGAAAGGTTCCCCTTGCTGCTGCCACTGTTTCTGTTGTGTTTGTTGCCAGAATGGAGTCTTCACTTTGAAGAGTTCACAAGGCACCCTTTGCTGCTTTGTCTGGTTTATCAAGAAAGTGGCTGTGCAGTTGACAGAGGGGGTAAAAAGACCTGAAAGGAGAATTAAGTCAGGATGATACACAGATTCTAGTGATCCAAAGAATGAGTTCACTCTTCAGTAGAAGCTAGATAATCCATATCATCCATAGTATAATGGCTGGCAGCAGCTGAATCCATAGCCTCCATAGCCACAGCCATAGCCCAGCCTGCGGAAGCTGCCACAACCACAGCCAAAGCCATAGACCCAGCCACCAAAGCCTCCAGAACCACAGCCCAGGCCTCCATAATAGCTGCTGTAGTAGCTCATGGTTCAGCAACTGTAGATGTATTTGGAGGTCAAGGGCAAGTTTCCTGAGTACAACTATCACCAGCTTCCCTGGGACTTTTGTACATCCTCGGTGATGGGTAGGGTAGACTTCTCATGGCGTAGATTCAATTGCATGAAAAAAATCTCATTCACCTTAAAACTGTAGAACAATTCCTGACACTAAGTAAATATGTTTCCATTTGATTTCTGTGCAGTTTGGATTCCACGGGATGGTTATGCTGTCTTCAAAGCCCTCCTGCTTTGACCATCATAGTTAAAGCTCTATAATCAGACATAAGAGCAGCAATCAGCTTCAGTTTTGTCACCTAAAATTGTTCTTTCATTACAGCCCCTTCCCAGTGTCTGATTCTTAATGTATTCCTTTCCCAAATATTTAATGCCCAACTAATGCATCCCAGGCGCTATGCTCAGAGCTAGGGATACAGCTGTAAATAAGAACTGCCCTTCCCAATCCCATGAGTTTTACCCCTTCATCTTTGTTATTTAAGTTACTGAAGTAATAGAAGAGGTACATTTACTGTATAAATCCAACAAAATGTGGCCAACAGCACAATAGGATCACATTTATTTTTTTAAGAGAAATAAAAAAACCCAAATGGCAAAATTTTGTTTCCTTACACATTACTACCCTTTTCCTCAATGCTGTTTATGAAACTTTTGATGGCTCTTAGCTCTTACTGCAAGATTCTTTTCCATTATTCAATGTTTATATAGGAAATGCCACTGGAGGCAAGAGCTGTGGGTGTGATTTTTGCAAAGTAATACCCTATTCTTCATCTTTGTAATCTTCTTCTTTTTTAAAAATAAACTTTTAAGGCCAGGCGCGGTGGCTTATGCTTGTAATCCCAGCATTTTGGGAGCCCAAGGCGGGCAGATCACCTGAGGTTGGGAGTTCGAGACGAGCCTGACCAACAGGGAGAAACCTCGTCTCTACTAAAAACACAAAATTAGCCAAGTGTGGTGGCGCATGACTGTAATCCCAGCTACTCGGGAGGCTGAGGCAGGAAACCAGGAGGCAGAGGTTGCAGTGAGCTGAGATCGCGCCACTGCACTCCAGCCTGGGCAACAAGAGTGAAACTCCATCTAAAAAACTAAAAATAAAAAATAAGAATAATAATCTTCTAAATTATTAGAAGAATCTTCTAAATGTGCATCTGACTCCACAGCCACAGGTGGGCAGACAGCCTTCTCTGCCTTACTGAATTTCTAACACGATCAGGAAAGAGGTTTTAAAAAGTTGTTTTCGAAATTCTGGGATTCCGTCTTCTGTTCTCTAAGGAAACCTTAATTAAACTATAATTTACAGAAATACGTAAAATTAAACATACTTAAATATGACATTTTCTTTTTGAAGAATGAAGCCCACTGAAGTGTTCATGATGAGGGTCAGAATCCTTACTACTTAACCATTGGTATCAAAACCAATTTCAAACACATAAGCAGTAGAATTATTCTATATACTATTAATAATCACTTCAGGTAGAATAATATAATATTGGAACTGGTGTAACCTCTTATTTTACAGATGATGAAACAGCATTGGAGAAGACTGGTCAGATCACCAAGTGAGTGACAAAACCCAGACTAGAACCTAAATCATTCACTTTCACCTCTTTCTTTTCATCATCATATTTTATAGATGTTGAGCAACAAAGGCAAAAGCAAGAAATACTGTATTATCACAACAGAAAAATGAAAGCTCTTCTTTGCTTTCTGGGCTGGTGAGCTTTCTCATTTTGATTTTCGATCTATATGCTGATTGGTCTGTTCCTTTCCTTTGGGCCAGAACTCAAAGGACTAAAATTAGCAAGTGAAAACTGAATGTCACACCCACTTATTCTCGATGTGATTACAATCGAAATGCTTGTTGCACTGATTGTTCAAGAGATGTAAAACAGAGGGGAGAAAAAAGATAGGTTCAAAAGTTTTGAAGTGGAGAGTTGAAGTCCAACTCCTTTTTGTCTTAGAGTTAAAAGTATATGTATTCACCAAGAGATAAATATTAAAGCAAAACAACATGTAAAATAGGACTCTTAGTTTTAGCTGAGGACCTGTATCATCAGTGACAACAGCTCTCATATTACAAAGAAAGGTGGTAATCTACCTGAGAAGGACTTGCAAAGGGAGCTGTAGAAACCTAGATCTGCAGTCTGCAACTAATTGAAACCCTCTTTGCAATAATTTTAACTGAGAAAATTATAACAGTGAAAGAGATCTGAGAAAATTATAACAGTGAAAGAGATCTGATCTAACCGACTGCTTCTTGCTTTTAACCTCTAAGCTGTCCTTGTTCATTCCTGGGTGTAGGCCAAACTAACTTTGGGAGGAATTTATAGTTTAACTTCAAAACAAAGATGATAACAGCCCTTTCCTGAGATAAAGCCCCTTCTTGCATGAGGACCAGTCTGCCTTTGTAGGACTAACAAATGAACTATAAGATTAGAGGCCAGGTGCAGTGGCTCACCTGAGGTCAGGAGTTTGAGACCAGCCTGACTTATATGGTGAAACCCCATCTCTACTAAAAATATAAAAATTAGCCAGGTGTGGTGGTGGGCGCCTGTAGTCCCAGCTACTCGGGAGGCTGAGGCAGGAGAATTGCTTGAACCCAGGAGGTGGAAGTTGCAGTGAGCCAAGATTATACCACTGCACTCCAGCCTGGGCGACAGAGCGAGACTCCATCTCAAAAAAAAAAAAAAAGATTGGGAAGTGTGGCTTCAGAGTCATGCAGCCAGAGGCTCCAGCTCCAAGATTCTCAACCTCCCCGAGTTGCTCCTGGGGATAACATCAGTGTCGTAAAACCTAAGATCAGCACTTGAAATATTTGGCAGACTTTGCCTTCTGATGCACCAAGGGATGCCACCCAAACAAGTAACCTGGCTCAATGAGTTATGCAATCCCACCCAGAAACAGAAGATAACAAGAAGACCCACTTCAACCCGCTGATTTCATCCTGACCCAGCCACTCAGTACCCCCCACTTCCCGATCTCCTACCCACCAAATTATCCTTAAAAACCCTGATCCTCAAATTTTCAGGGAGACTGATTTGAGTAATAATAAAACTCCAGTCTCCTGTACAGCTGGCTCTGTGAGAATTAAATTCTCTATTGCAATTCCTCCATCTTGATAAATCGGCTCTGTCTAGGCAGCGGGCAAGAACCCATTGGCCAGTTACACTAAGCTCCTATCTCCAATCATGAAATACGCTGGAGAGGCCAAGCATTAGGAAGGGGAAGTGATTTCTTTGGAAATGGTTTTCAAGATCCTGGGCATTTTCTAGCCAACTTCCATGGGAAGTGTACTGTATCCCTTGAATTTGGAAGACACAGCCAACTGCTGTCTGACTCAGGGCTGGGAAAGTGACTACAGGTGAGAGACAGGGCTGACCAGTCCATCGCAATGAGCCAGGGCTGAGTTTCAGAGTAACCTTGCCCCCTATCTGTGACTGTTCAAAGATACATGGTTCCTGGCTGCCAGATAGGAATCTGGGGTGGGAATGCTACTGATTTAAAAGGGATCCTGGTCAAGAGGGTGAAGCAACCTCAGCCAAAGCAATTTGGATGGTCCCATGAGATGCAGAAAGTGAGGGAGGATGTGAGCATTCCACTAGAGGGATTGTTATACCAGAGCACTGATGAGAGGCCCATGAGTGCAAGAGTCAGCTCCAAAAGATGCACAATTCGGAGAACCCTCTGGTCAGATTGTCAGAAGCATGCATCTCTCCCCCACTCCCTCTTTTAACCCCAGAAGAGTCAGAGCAGCCTAGAGCTGAGACCGATGCTTAAGAGAGAGGTCCACCCTGCCTCTCTCACCACTGCTGGTTTATAGGTTTACAGAGGAAAGTTGAAGCCCAACTCTTTCTTGCACAAGAGTTGTTAAAAGTAATATATTGGCCGGGCGCGGTGGCTCACACCTGTAATCCCAGCACTTTAGGAGGCTGAGGTGGGCGGATCATGAGGTCAGGAGATCAAGACCATCCTGGCTAACATGGTGAAACTCTGTCTCTACTAAAAATACAAAAAATTAGCCAGGCGTGGTGGTGGGCACCTGTAGTCCTAGCTACTCGGGAGGCTGAGGCAGGAGAATGGCGTGAACCTGGGAGGTGGAGCTTGCAGTGAGCTGAGATCGCTCCACTGCACTCCAGCCTGGGCGACAGAGCAAAACTCTGTCTCAAAATATATATATATATTTAGCAGCACTAGTGTAGTTTTGGTAATAGGCATAAACTATACCTGAGAAAGTACTGATCTGATATTCGTGGTAAAATCATTCCCCCAAATTGAGTTGACTTACAGAGCTAGCAAGATATATGCGTGTGTGTACACACACACAAATATATACATACTTACATATTCTTGCAGAGCTAACAATATATACACGTGTACACACATGTATATACACACACATATACACACATGTATATACACACATATATGTACATATATGCACATGTACATATATACATACACATATATACACACATACACATATATACATGTCTTTATAGTCAGTGATGTAAGGAGGCTATTTTTAAACGTATATAAGCAGAAATTTTGTGTTTATGTAAAAACACTGATATACAGTATAAAAACACTGATATACTGATATACACTTTTATTGTTTCTCTCCATTTATGGGCCATACTAAGTTTTAGGATATAAAAGCACAGCCGAAATCCTGGATGCTATGTGACCCCAAGGTAATACTCTCGAGCTGCTTCTGCCAGAGAGCTGACTCGTGGCATCGCATGTAAGGAGCCCTGATGGTCTACCAAGGGGAGTGTGTCTTCAGCCTGGACACCAAGGAGAAAGTGCCTCCTCCCACTCAAGGGAATCCAAACACCTCTCCTACTGCCACAGCAAGCAGAACCTCCATCACATCAGAGAAACAAATGCAGCTGGAAAAAGAAGACCACAGAGTCAGAGCATTCAGGCCGGCGAGGCCCAGAGCTGCAGTCTCAGGCCAAAATTCTTTAAGGAGGCAGCCAGCTTTTGGCAGGCAGTACAGAAAAATAAATATATCCTTAGAAATCAACTGATAAAGATTGAGTGATTGAGAGAAAAACTGCCTTTAAAGACAGAAAAATAAGCTATCAGAAATGAGGAAAAGAGATCCAATGCAAGAATCAGACAGGGTACAAAGAAGAGATTGGAAGATAATGTTTTTTTCTGAGAAAAAATGGAGACAATCATGATTAAAAATAATCATTGCCTTTACAAAGACCCACTCTTACTTACCCTGTGGAAACCGGGATTTGTAGCTCCTTTATCGTTGTTTAGCTGGCATACTAGTCCTAGGATACCAAGCCGATGTGCTTTCATTCTTGGCAATATCTGCAACCACATGAAAGCACTGGGGTTCTCTGGGAAACCGATTTGGGAAAGGAGTTGTGAGTATGGGATGTTTAGTAAGGAGAGCCCTAGGATCCGCCCTAAGGAAGGTAGCCTGGGCTGACCTCTCAAGTCCTCTGCAGCTAGACTGGCCCTCGCAGTGCTGTGCCAGATGGCCAGGCCTTTATATTCCTATACTGATCAGTCATCAAATGTGGGAAGAAGTGTGAGCTTGGGTGAGCAGCTCAGCAGCTGAGCCAATCCTGGAAGGGGCTCACAGCTGCAGGTTGTGTACTCACCATGCTCCCAGTGCCTGGGGAACAAGTCAGTTCTTGGAGGGGATCTGGCAGCACATCCCGGTGTTGAGCACATGCTACCCCAGGCTCCTGCTGCAGATGCTGCCCGGGCCTCGCCTGTATGGTTAGACCCTCAATGCCAGCAGTCCTCCTGTTACGGTTTGGCTCTGTGTCCCCACCCAAATCTCATGTCGAATTGTAATCCCCACGTGTTGGATGAAGTGCCTGGTGGGAGGTGACTGAATCATGGGGGTGGACTTCCCCCTTGCTGCTCTCCTGATAGTGAGTGAGTTCTTATGAGATCTGGTGGTATAAAAGTGTGTAGCACCTCCCCCTTCACTCTCTGTCTTGCCACCATGTGAAGAAGGTGCTTGCTTCCCCTTCACCTTTCTGCCGTGATTGTAAGTTTCCTGAGGCCTCCCAGTCATGCTTCCTGTATAGCCTGCAGAACTGTGAGTCAATTAAACCTCTTTTCTTCCTAAATTACCCAGTCTCTAGTAGTTCTTTTTCTGTTTTTTGGGGTTTTTTTGTTTTTTAAGATGGAGTCTCACTCTGTCACCCAGGTTGGAGTGCAGTGGTGCAATCTCGGCTCATTGCAACCTCCTCCTCCTGGGTTCAAGCAATTCTCCTGCCTCAGTCTCCAGAGTAGCTGGGACTACAGGCATGCACCACCACGCCTGGCTAATTTTTATATATATTTTTTAGTAGCGTGGGGTTTCACCATATTGGCCAGGCTGGTCTCAAACTCCTGACCTCATGATCTGCCTGTCTCGGCCTCCCAAAGTGCTAGGATTACAGGCATGACCTGGTAGTTCTTTATAGCAGTCAGAGAATGGACTAATACACCTCCCACGGATATAATCCACATCGCTGTGCCTGCCGGCTTTTGGCTGAACCACTAAAGGCAGCTTTGCTCATAAGTGAGAACATTTGGAAGTGCCAGGGAATGAATATCTCCCTCCCTCCCACCAGCAGCCTTTAATCACTGACTCTTGGGAGTTAATAAAGACCCAGCTACCTAACCCCTCCGTGGGCTAGTTCTGATGTATGTTTCCCGCTATTCCTCCAGTTTCCATGGGAGATTAAGTGCCAGTCACCCACTGCAGGAACTGTCTTAGTAGCCCACCCTTTGCTGTCCATCTTCCCCTCCATTTCTCACTTTCCCACTCCCCTACATCTGTTCCCTCCCCCTCCCAAATAAACTACTTGCACTCAAATCTTTATCTAAGGATCTACCTCTGGGAGAAGCCAAACTAAACAGTTCCCATATCATATATATATATATATATATATATATATATATATATATATGCCTGGTAGACACAGATCATAGAGTTTCTCCCATTAAAAAAAAAAACCAATATGTAGAGATTAATGCCAACAGGAAGAAGAAGGATATAGTAAAATGAAATCCTTTCCAAGAAGAAAAAGAACAAAGACAACCTACTGTTTTAGTCCGTTCAGGCTGCTATTTTTTAAAACCATAAAATGGATGGCTTATATCAATAGAAATCTATTTCTCACAGTTCTGGAGTCTGGGAAGTCTGAGATCAAGGTGCCAGTAGATTTGGTGTCTGGTGAGGGTCTGCTCCCTCATTCGTAGATGGCACCTTCTCCCTGTGTTCTCTCAAGGTGGAAGAGGCAAGCTCGCTCTCTGGGTTCCCTTTTATGAGGACACTAATGCCATTCATGCAGGCTATGTCCTCACTACCTAATCACCTTCCCAAAGCCCCACCTCCTAACACCGTCATCTCACGGGTTAGAATTCCAACATAGGAATTTGGGCTGTAGCATTTGGACTGTAGCACCCACTCTGTATAATGCACTGGAGTATAAAACAAAGGGAGGGAGGAAGGAATTGTAGACACAAGTCCTCACCTTCCCCTTCTCAAGATAGAAGTCTGTAGTGTGAAGGGCAACTAGAAACATCCAGGCAGGTACTGTTAGAGAAATACAATTAACAACAGCACATCTCCAACCCAGAAAACTTCCCACGAAGGAACAAGAGGAAGAAAACAATTTCGTTATTGAATAAACATTGAACCAGAATGTGGTGCACATCACAGGCGACCCACTAAGAAATTGTGAAGACAGAAAGAAGTCTCACCTTTTTATACAGCCAAGCAGATACAGCCCGTTACATACATGTTCTCAAAATAAACAACACCTACGCCTCCACAAGAGGACTTGGCAGCACGATTTGTCACACATAGCTCATCCTAGATTCACTGAGTAATTGCAGTGACCATCTGTGTTTCCCAATTGGCTTTATTCAAAGGAAAAATAAACTTCTTATATCCTGATGATAGAAGGTAGTTTGGGATCAAGACACCTGCCAAAGTGACAGAGAATTTACAATGACGAGTTTTCTAAAGTAAATTCTCTAAGAAAAAGGAGGTATCTTCCCTTATTTTCAACAGAGACAATGACACTTCTTCTTCTTCTTCTTCTTCTTTTTTTTTTGAGATGGAGTCTGGCTCTTGTCACCCAGGCCGGAGTGCAATAGCACGATCTCAGCTCACTGCAATCTCCACCTCCCGGGTTCGGGCAATTCTATTGCCTCAGCCTCCTGAGTAGCTGGGATTACAGGCGCCCGCCACCACGCCCAGCTAATATTTTGTATTTTTAGTAGAGACAGGGTTTCACCATGTTGGCCAGGCTGGTCCCAAACTCCTGACCTCAGGTGATCCACCCGCCTCAGCCTCCCAAAGTGCTGGGATTACAGGCCCAGCCTCTTATTTTTGTTTGTATTTGCCCTTACAGTACCTAGAAACCCCTACACTTGAGAGGTTTTCGTGGAAGACAATTTAGATGATGCTCCAGTGAACAAGGTGGAGAATTAAGGAGACAAGAGAAGGGACAAGGGATCCGATCAAACTTTCCCATGTTGTCTGTTATAGAACTTTAGGTTTTCTTGTAAGATGGGGAGTCATTAGAGAGTTTTGCCCAGAGGAATGATACGATTTGGCTTACATGTTAGAGTCACTCATTATTCATAAGTATCTATTAGCAACTCTATTCCTGGGATTATTCTTGGTACTAAAGAAGGTACACAAGAAACAGAGCTTTGTTGTAAGGTTTTTTACTCTCCTGATCTGGGAATAACAGGGAAAAGCAGCCTCTAGTAACACAGGTCATATAAGCAGCTGTCAGTGTACAGAAAAGGCAAGAAGAAAAGAATACAGAGAAAATGGAAGACTAAGGGCTGAAATAGTCACAGAACGCATCAAGGGGAAGACAGAATTTGAGCTGGGCATGAAAGGGTGGTAGTAGTTGGAAGACAGAGAGGAAAATAGTATAACTTAAGGGTCAGGAATGACTCTAAATATGCTGAATTGGATTTGGACAGGTTGGGAAAAACTAACAAGATTGCAGAAGTCTGATGCTGCAAGAGGCCAAGGGTTACTGATAAGGAAGGACAATGAACAGATCATCATGTAACTGGCTAGTAGAAATGTTCCCGTTCTCTGCTCTGATATCTTCAACTGGAGCCAAACAGAGTGGCCATATATTTGCATAATGGCCTCCTCCTTGTTACTTTTTACCAATTAGCTGGGTTTAACAAGAAGCAATTATGACAATTACTTTTAATTACTTCTGCTATTCCCTCCTCACCCTATTCTTCCTTTCCTACCCCTTAGATTAAAAGCTCACCCTCAATGGTGTGTAAAACTTTAAATAACTTAGAAGCTTTGAACAAAATGCCAGTTTACTGGAGGGTGAGGAAGGGTTCTTCAAGAGGGATGAGAACCAAAATTATGATGGTTACTTTTATTTGGCAAACTGACTGGGTCATGGAGTGCTTGATATTCAAGAATATCAAGCAAAATTCAAGGTTAAGTATTTCTCCCGGTGTTTCTGCAAAAGTGTTTTGGATGGATTAACATTTAAACCAATGGACTAAGTGAAGCAGTTGCCCTCCCTAGTGTCAGTGGGCCTCATGCAATCAGCTGAAGGTCTAAATAGAGCTAAAAAGCCAACTATTGCCCAAGTAGAAGGGAATCTCTCCTGCCTGACTGCCTTTTGACTGACATGAGATTTTTTCCTGCCTTCAGACTCACACTGATGCACAGGCTCTTCCTGAGTCTTCAGTCTGCCGGGCTTTGGATTGGTACCACAACACAGACTCTCCTGGTTCTCAGGCCTTCAGATTCAGACTGGAACCAAACCATCAGCTCTCCTGGGTCTCCAGCCTACCAACTCACCCTGCAGATATTAAGACTGCTCAGCCTCCATGATTGCATGAACCGATTTCTTGTAATAAATCTCTTTCTACATATACACATCTTGTTGGTTCTGTTTCTCTAGAAAACACTAATACAGAAATACATCTGAAAATTTCCCTCCTCTTGCTTTTGGGATGTGTGTTGCCAAGGGGTTGAGAACAGTGGAGGCAGGAGAAGGCTGGAAAGGTATCATGATACCGCGACTTCTAAAAGCACTTGTGGGCGTCCCTCAGGCCCACAGCAGGGCATTACCCACTCTCATAGGGTAATAAATATTGGGGCGGGTCACAAAACATGAGCTTCTTCTAAGTAGTGGCCTATTCACCTTGGGACCTAAGGGGCTGCCACTGAAAAAGAAACAGTCTGTACAGTAACAGGTGAGTACAGATTGGAAGCCACCTGGCCACGGCACAGCTCTCAGGGAGAAGTGAGAGACACAGCTGAATTCAGCCCTTGGACACATGCCTAAAGACATTTCCTTATAATAGTCACAAACATAAATACAATTTCTAGTGAATGCTTACTCAGTAACAGACGCTGTGCTATGGGCCTTGGGTCCACTGTTTCATGTAATCTTTGCAACGACTCTAGAGGTAAAAATTACTGTCCTTACTTTTCAGATGGGAAAACAGAGGTCTAATGAAGTGTATTAGTCAGGGTTTTCCAGAGAAACAGGAAAAGAGAATGTGTGTGTATATGTGTGTGTGTGTGTGTGTGTGTGTGTGTATACATATATTTATAAACCTCTCTCTGTCTCATATATATATATATATGTCTCACATATATATCTCATATATATATATGAGACAGAGAGAAGTTTATAATGGAAATTGTCTCATGCAACTTTGGAAGCCAAGAAGCCCCGTCATACGCCACTGCAAGTTGGGGAAGCAAGAAAGCCAGTGGTATAGTTCAATCCAAGTCCTCTGGCCTGAGAGCCAGAGGAGCCAGTGGTATACCAGGCTAAGTCCAAAGCTACAAGAACCAGGAGCTCTGATATCCTTGGTTCTTGAGACACAAGAAGGTGTATGTTCCAACTCAAATAGAGAGAGCAAATTTGCCCTTCCTCTGCCTCTTCATTCTATTTAGAGACTCAAAGTATTGGGTGATGTCTGCCCACATTGGTGGGCGATTCTTTAACTCAGCAGATTGATTCAAATGTTAACTTCTTCTTGAAACCCCTCACAGACAACACAAAAATAATATTTTCTCAGTTATCTGGGCATCCTTTAGCCCAGGCAAGTTGACACATGAAATTAGCCATCCCACGAAGTTAAGAGAAGTTACAGCTGAAGAGACTGAGGGTCCAAGACTCTAAAAATGTGTTGTAGGGACTGAATGAATTGTTCTCAGAAATGTGTGCAGCCAAGTGTCTGGTATGTGATAAGCCTTCAATAAATGAATTTTTTAATGTTCACATTGTCATCATTATCATCACTATTATTATATTCCTTCACTATACTTTATCAAATACTAATACATTTCTCTGGCTCTAATAAGGCTAAAATGCTAAAGGCATCACTCTGTATATGCCCTTTAAATTCAAAGCTACATGAAAGTGTATTTGTCGGCCAGGCCCGGTGGCTCACACCTGTAATCCCAGCACTTTGGGATGCCGAGGAGGGCAGATCATAATGTCAGGAGTTCAAGAGCAGCCTGACCAATATGATGAAACCCCATCTCTACGAAAAATATTTTTAAAAAATTAGCTGGGTGTGATGGCACATTCCTGTAGTCCCAGCTACTCAGGAGGCTGAGGCAGGAGAATCACTTGAACCCAGGAGGCAGAGGTTGCAGTGAGCCAGGATCAATCCACTGCACTCCAGCCTGGGCAACATAGCGAGACTCCATCTGAAAAAAAAAGAAAAAAAGGATATTTGGGCACACTAGAGAAACACTAGGAATGTGCACACACGGAGAGAAGACCACATAAGTTCACAGCAAGGAGGTGGTCCAGCTACAAGCCAAGGAGAGAGGCCTCAGAAAAAAACAATCCCACGGGCCTTGATTTTGGAGTTCCAGCCTCCTGAACTGTGAGAAAACAAATTTCTGTTGTTTAAGCCACCCAGTCTGTGGTATTTTGTTATCGCAGCCTGAACAGACTAATACAAACATTAACAGAATAGTATTATTACATCATGGATAACTTCAATAGACAATGGTAAGTTGGACAGAGCAGACCTCCATCCAGGGAAATACTGTGGGGGATGGGGGTAAAGGACACAGACTTTGCAATCATATCCCAAAGCCTCCACTTGCTCCCTTGGGCATGTTACTTAACCTGCGAATCCATATCCTCTTCTGCGAAATGACACTCATGGAAGGATCACAGGAGATAAGGTTTATAAAAGCATTTTTCATGGTTCTTAAAGGCCACTGCTTAACATATGTCAATGCCCTGCCCTCATCTTCCTGTCCAACTCAGTTACATAGGAGTAGTAAGGCCTCGGTTCTAAGATAATTGGAAAATGCCAAATAGATGAGTAAAAATTACTGAGTGAAATAAATGCATGTAAGCCTGAGTGTGTGCACAAATGCATGGGCGAGGTGCCTAACACGGGGCAGGTGTGGCTGTTCTCTGAGCCTACTGTGTAAGCTTGGGATCCATTCTAATGAGTGGTTTTGTGCTATAATTGTAGTTGGATAGTCTGACTAACACCAGAGGCCACAGGTGACCCTGGTGGAACATTTGGAAGAAAAAGCCAGAATTTGATGGAGTATGTTCACCAGTTTCCAAATGCCAAATAGAACTAAAATCAGATTACTGGCCAAGTAAAGAAGAATCCACATGAATTATTAAGAGCATGGGTCATTCTGAGGCTCCTTGGAATTAACCATGTCTCTGAGATATTCATGTTCTTCTGTAAAGATCTCCCGTAAAGGATTATTTTAGTGTGACCTCTTAAAGTCCCTCGGCTCCTGTTGAGCTGCCAGATCCCAAGGTGATCAAGGAGGACAACAAGCCAAACTGAAAGAAACAACCAGGCCTTTATTCATTTATCACAAGAGTGAAGGCAAGAGACAAAGAAAGAGAAAAAGGAGGGAGGGAAAAAAACTAGGGTTAAAAGGTACTAGGTCAGAGTACCCAATGGAGAGAAGAGTCTTAGTCAAGGTCCCCCCATAAGGAACATCTTGGTGGATGTACCTGAAAAGTGTCCCCGCTCTCGCAGGGCTATAGATAAGGAGGACCCCAAATGGAGATGTCTTGGCTGTGAATGTGAATATCCATAAGTGTATGAGCAGTAAGCGTGGGGGGATTTGAATCCTTGACTGCACCTCCCTCCTCCAGAGACTGCAATGTGGGGAGGTCACCTTTCTCCCCTGAGACCTGCCAGGAAAAGCCTTGCAATTGTCTTTTGTCAGACCTGAGAGATTGTACCCAGGACTTTAACCTGGAGCTGGACTCTTCACTATTGATAAGATCTCCACCACACGTTGGCCTGAAGCCATTGGTCTTTACCTTAGAGTCTGGAATTACTAGCGAATCTGTTTAAAACTACAAATCCTCTCCTCTGAAAATGCACATAGATATATTTGGCATAAAATTTCATGAAATGTATAAAACCATGAAGTCTACCTGTAGACCCAAGGTTAAGAAATCCATCACTAGAGAGAAACAGAGGACTTAGTCAGGAATTTGAATAATATAAAGGCCTGTGTGGCTTCACTGTGGGATGTCACTAGAGGATAAAATCAGGTAACCTGGCCAGTGACTGCAGAACCACTCTGATAGCACCCCAGAACTGGCTTCATCTGTCATAAGGTTTAACCACCATGCCCACTTCTAAAGGTGAATACTGGTATCGTGTGTGTGTGTGTCTGTGTGTGTGTGTGTGTGTGATGTGTGTGTGTGTGTAAAACAACTGATTGAATAAATCTAACAACCCAGCAAATATATATAGCTTGTGAAACTCAATAAATACTTAAGTCGGTGCTCAATAATTGTATTAGTTTGGTTAGGTTGCCATAACAAAATGCCACAGACTGGGTGGCTTAGACAACAGAAATTTATTTTTCACCATTCTAGAGGCTGAGAAGTCCAAGACTAAGGTGCCAGCAAGATATGTTTCATTCTGAGGCCTCTTCTCTTGGCTTGTAGACAATCACCTTCTCCCTATGTTCTTATATGACAGAGAGAGAAAGAGAGAGCAAAGCAAAGCTCTCCCTTTCTCTCTCTCTCTCTCTCTCTCTCTCTTTTTTCTTGAGACGGAGTCTTGGCCTGTCGCCCAGGCTAGAGTGCAGTGGCACAATCTTGGCTTACTGTAACCTCTGCCTCCAGGGTTCAAAGGATTCTCTTGCCTCAGCCTCCCGAGTACCTGGGATTACAGGTGTGCACCACAATGGCCGTCTAATTTTTTGTATTTTAGTAGAGACAGGGTTTCACCATGTTGCCCAGGTTGGTCTCTAACTCCTGAGCTCTCTAACCTAATCTGCCTACCTCAGCCTCCCAAAGTGCTAGGATTACAGGTGTAAGCCACCATGCCCAGCTGGTTTCTCTCTCTTCTTATAAGGACACTAATCCTATCAGTTTAGGGCCCCACCCTTATGACCTCACCTACCCTTAATTGCCTCCTAAAAACTCAATCTCTAAATACAATCACAATGGCGGTTAAGGCTTCAACACACAAATTTTTGAGGGACACAATTCAGTTCATTGTTTTATATATTATATATAAATTATATATTATATACATATATATTTATACCAGTTCTTCACTCTCAATCTCGAAAGGATTTCTCCCACTAAACTGAAAGTCTCTGCACTACTGGACTTGAGCCAACCATGAAACAGTGACAAGTCACTTCCAGAGATACCCAACATCCTTGGATTATGTAGAACATTTAGCCCCTGAAAGCATAGAACCTACCTATTCTTAATAATGCTTCTTTCTGCAAAGGAAAAATAAAATTTTTCCAAAAATTTTATACATTTTTCTGGTGGGCTATATATATTGATGAGGAGTAACCACAAATTCATACCCCACTGTGAGATTAGATTACATTCCCACACTACTTCAGCAAGGTTACAAACCCTACTGAAAGCATAGTGGCCATGCAGGGCAGAAACAGATGTAATATACTTCACCCTCAAAATGTTTCATGGAGGGCATGTAGTCACCATTGACTTTTTTGGCTCAAGGTAAGGTCTTGATGGAAAACTGCCAAGTCACTGCCCTTTTAATATACATGGCTTACATATCATCATTTCAGAAGCATTTATATTAAAATAAATGAGGTACATTAAAATCTGTGTGCTACCCTTTAACAAAACTTTTACAAACATCAAGCTCTCCTGCTTCTTGAACCCAAATTAGCACTAGCAAGGCCCCGTCCTCCTCCAGGGGGTGAGGGTAGTCAGTGCCTCAATGTCCCTTGTATTAGCTCATTCTCTTGCTGCTAATAAAGACATACGCGAGACTGGGTAATTTATAAAGAAAAACAGGTTTAATGAGCTCACAGTTCCACATGGCTAGGGAGGCCTCATAATCATGGTGGAAGGCAAGGAGCAGCAAAAACCCATCTTACATGTAAGGTGGGAGGCTTGTGTAGGGAAACTCCCCTTCATAAAGCCATCAGATATCATGACACTTATTCACTATCATGAGAACAGCATTGTGAAGACCTGCCCCCATGATTCAATCACCTCCCACCGGGTCCCTCCCACAACACATGGGAATCATGGGAGCTACAAATCAAGATGAGATTTGGGTGGGGACACGGCCAAACCATATCATCCCTGAACAATACAGCTTCTCTACTTTCTGGAAAATTCATGTTCTTGGGGTGCTTAAAACACCATGATTCACTGCATTGTGCCTGAAAGGTGATTGAAACACTCATAAGAAATTATCAGAAAAAAACTAGTTCAATTTGGAAAAATAATACATGGATTCAGTTATAGAAACTCAGAGGAATGCACGAATTAGACTGAGAAAACACAATCCCAATAAGAGACCCTCCTCTAGCTCAGCAGCTAAGATTTCTCTGTTTCCATGTCATTAGGTAACATGCTCTAAATAATTTTAATTGTTCATATAGATCAGTAACGGAAGCTTTACAATGCCCTACATGAAAGGTTGTTTTTCCATAAATGCAGGCTTCCATATTAAAAATTCATTCAAATTTACCAGATGAATTGACCACTGAAGCAAATAATTGAAATTATCAGAGTATCAAATAAAAATATGCTTAAGTTCACTTTTTTAAAAAAATCTTTAAAATGTTGCTGACAAAGTCATTTTTAGTTTTCATTTTTAAATTGTCAGTACTTTTTTCCAGATACCATTCATCCTTGAAAAAAATCAAATTTTGGTCTATAATTACAAAAATTATTTTTCACGATTAGTGTCATATTTCTAAATGTTGCTGCATTTTAATTTTTGTAATTCTATCAATTTCATGTCTGGAGTTCTTCCCTGCCACCTCAGCTGAGCTCACATGCCCACTGGTAGGTGCTGTAGGATTTCCTCTCACAAATATAGCCTTAAGTTATTAATGTTTATTTGAGAGAGGGAGAGAGAGAGGAAGAGTCTTATAAATGGCTCTGAGCATCTATTGAGGATGAGAAGACTTTGTTTAACTAAAATCAACTTGGCTCTTGAGAACATATTTCTCCTTGACGATTGAAACATCTTACCTTGTCATTCAAGTTAAACTCAATTGCTACCATTTTAAAATGTAGCGACTCAATATTAAACTCAGTCAATTCAAGCCTTTGTTCCTCAGCTACTTTCTCCCTGGGAATGGTTTTTACTGGTGGGTGGGTTTGCATTGTCCTGGCACCAGGTGTAAGAGGCAACTGGAGTTGGCATCTACAACTGACTTCCTCTAAACCCAATCAAGTTTGCCTTAGGTTCACTAGCTCTGTCCCAGAATGCTGCAACCTACCTCCAATAGGAAAAGAGGACATAGAATGAAGGGATTGGGAAAATCTAAGTGGCTTTTCTTTGCTCTACCTCATACACAGTGAGGTCTAGTGTATTAGTCCATTTTCATACTGCTGTGAAGAAATACCAGAGACTGGGTAGTTTATAAAGAAAAAGAGGTTTAATGGACTCACAGTTCCACATGGCTGGGGAGGCCTCACGATCATGGCGGAAGGCGAAGGAGGAGCAAAGGGACGTCTTACATGGTGATGGGCAAGAGAGTGTGTGCAAAATAATTGTCCTTTATAAAACCATCAGTTCTCACAGGACATATTCGCTATCACAAGAACATCATGGGAAAAAATCTGTCCCCATGATTCAATTACCTCCCACCAGATCCCTCCCACAAACCATGAGGATTATGGGAGCTACAGCTCAAGATGAGATTTGGGTGGGAACACAGCCAAACATATCGGCTAGATTCTGTTAGACTCTCTCAGTTCATTACCTGGACACCTTAGCCATACAGTCTCCGATGCCATGTTGGACATTCTTGGGTCAAGAGAAACAAAGTGTGGTCAGCAAGGCTGAGGAAAGAGGTATCTTCAGTACACACTAGTATCCAAACCATGTGTACTTTCTCCAAATCTCCTCCTCGCTTCCGCTAGATAGACTTTTATCTCCTTTCTTTCACTAAGGTATAACTTACATAGAGTGTATGAACAATTCAATGAGTTTTAATAAATGTATACACTTTTGTAACCTATAGCCTTATCAAGATATAGAATATTCTATCACCCCAGAAATTTTTCTTATGCTTCCCACTCCCCCATCAATTATCACTCCTAGGCAAACACTTTTCTGATTTCTATCATCACAGATTAATTTTGAGTGTGCCAGAATTTCATATAAATGAAATCATGCAGTGTGTGCTATTTGGGGTCTGGCTTCATCCACTCAGCGTCATGTTTTTGAGATGCATGCATGTGGCACTATTAGTAATTTATTCCATTATGTTGCATTGTATGAAATTTTTTTTCCAATTTCTCCCATCCATCTTTATTGATTCTCAAGATTTTGCACAGAAAACTCTTTGGGGGTTAGAAGAGCAGTAATTGCATCACACTGTTTTCAAAATTTCAGGTTTCAAAAGCAAATCACTAAAAAATATATATAGCTCCTGATTTGAGTTAGATACAGGGACAAAAAAGCAGCACATACTTGAAGGTTACATGGTCTACAAATGGTGGCAATATTTTGCTTGGGAGAGTAGTTCTGTTGGTATTTATTTTTTTAAATACTCAAAAGGCTCAACCTCAAGCAGTAATAAACACAAGCAAAAGTGATTTAACCCTTAAAATAAATACTCAGAAAAACCTCTCTGTACATACAAGTGAAAGAATATGTAACACTTTCACTCAAAAAATTATAATAATAATAAAGGATTTGTACATACATGTAGCTGAAATCTGCTGTTCCGGCCCACATGTTCCCAGAAGGGAGTCACAGACATAGGTGACCACTGTGGTTTTCTTACAGCCTTTTTGTACTGGGACACTATTACCACCAAAAATTTATCCCTCTTGTTTTATTTTTAAATGTTTTTAATTTTTTCTTCCTTTTTTTTTTTTTTTATTTTGTTTTGTTTTATAGCATGCCAAATCCTTTGACATATGTGATGGCCTTCAACAATCTCTCTTTAAGTTTTTCTTTGCCTGAATATTCCGGAAGTAAAAGCACATGAAAGCAAGTATGAGATGTAGGTAACCTTTCTGTGTCTGGGCCATTTTTGGCTATAATCTTCTTTAATTTTCCTAGTCCTCCCACAAGTGCTCTGTCTGTGCCCATTGTAAACAGCCAGAAGAGTCTCTTCTGTTCATTTGTAAATGAATTAATGATTTCCCAGAACTCCCTAATCAGAATGGAGTCCCTGGTATAGCCACCATCGTATTCCGTAGTTTCTTCTAGTGCTTGGAAATCTAGATTCTGGCTTCCACATATAAACAATTCAATTTCTTCTGGTCTGAATAAATACTTTAAGGGCGATTCATTGGTCACCATATGAAAACCTCTCCAAAAAGCCTTGAACTGTTTATCTACTGATTTATTGAGAATGTAGTCAGAATAAAGATTGACAAATTCCTTCCTGTTTTCATTTGTCATTGGAATTTTATCACCATTTTCCTTTAGATCATACATCATTGGGTTACCAAAAAGATCTGTCTGTGATACCTGGAAAGTGATCATCATGTCATCTTCCACATTCCCTTCATACGCCAATAAATCTTTTTAACTCTGATACAGAACTGGGTGAGAGTCTCCCAAGTCACGAAAAGTTCCTTTTTTCCCCGTTAGCTTCCTGTAGACAACCATGGGAAAATGTACATCCAGTATACAGTTATTGTAAATAGCAGACCCAGTACTATGCCAATCAGAGTAAACTGACCCTCAGTTTGAAAAGATGGATTAGCTGGGCATGGTGGCTCACGCCTGTAATCCCAGCACTTTGGGAGGCCGTGGTGGGCGGATCACGAGGTCAGGAGATTGAGACCATCCTGGCTAACATAGTGAAACCCCGTCTCTACTAAAGGGTACAAAAAAAAAATTAGCCAGGCGTGGTGGTGGGCGCCTGTAGTCCCAGCTACTTGGGAGGCTGAGGCAGTAGAATGGCGTGAACCCAGGAGGCGGAGGTTGCAGTGAGCGGAGATCGTGCCTCTGTACTCCAGCCTGGGTGACAGAGCGAGACTACATCTCAAAAAAGGAAAAGAAAAGAAGATGGATTAAACCAAAGCAATTTTGTAGGTTCATCGTATGTGAACATACCAATATCTGGATTGAAGATTTCCTCCACAATCAGCTGAAAAAATTATTTGGAAACACCTCCCTCATCAACTCCTTGTTCTCCTTCAAATTTCACATAGAACTGCTTCTTCAAGTCTGCAGGATTTTCCATAGTAATCATCTCTAGCCAGACAAATGCATCATCTATTATATGGTCACATCTAACGATGAGTCTCAAATATGGATTCAACTGCTGTCCTTGAACTAAGCTGTAGAGAACAGTGACTCTTCGTTCACTGTACATGTGAATTCTATTGTCGTAATATGATCCCAAATTCTTTGTGACAGCATACACTATAAAGGGATATGCCATAAAAGAGAATTTGTTCTCTGCTTCTACTTTGAAAACAGTATAATCTTTATGCATTTCTAGAACCTCCTTCAGTGGTTCATTAATAAACTCTTCAAAAGGGGTAAGTGATTTTTGACAATCCAGGGTTTTAACACCAAGTTCAGTTTCCAGAGGGTCCACTCAAGGACCTTTCTTGTTTCTTCTTTCTTCTCCCAAAAGCTCCTGAAGTGTCAGCTCACTGGACTCAGGGATGGACTCTTCATCATCTTCCTCATTGTGGTTTGTGTCCACTTCCCCTCCCACTACATTTGCATAGTAAACCATTTTCAAACACTTCGAAGCAGCAACAATGGCATCATCATCGTTCACTAGATTTCGACTGTTAAATTCATTGCTTATGACTTTGTAAGTAATAAGTTGCTGATATGTCTCCATCATTCTCCGAATCTGGTCTGCATTGTATTTAGACCACAGTCTGATCAGTTTTCCTTGGGCTGCAAGGGGTAGCTTGCTCATTGCTTTGCAAAATCATGGCAAAGCCATTTCCAGATATTCAGGACTGTGGAGATTTCTATTCTCCATTACGACAATGAACAAATTCAGATAATTAGGATCTTGAGAGTATACGTTGTGATACATCAAGTCACATTCCACATTAGGTGACAAATATACAAGTGCATTGAGAAAGGCTGTTTGAATTTTTTCATTAGAGAGCAATCTGGTGTAGACCTTGTTGATGGCATCAATATCCACAGACACATGACCGGGGCCTATTTTTTGCAAATTGTTGTCTCCCTGTGAGCTATCACCTGTCCTTGAGGAAGATGCTTCTGAGTCTTCTTCCATAGTAGCAGCAGAAGATGCAGCTTTTTCATTTTCATTTTCATCCTTGTCTTCATCCTTTGCTTGAAGAGACTTCAGTTCTTCCTTGGTGTGTTAACTTTCCAAAAGCTCTGTACCAATGCCTCAGTACTAGAAAAAAACTCTTCCAGTAACACAGATTAAAGGGGAATAATCCTCTTTCTCTACATAATTCAAGAATTTCATATACCTTCTCTTCTGTTAAGTAAGTCACATCTTTAAAATCCATATGAAAATTTTACAGCTTGTTTATCTAGTCGCCTAACAGACATTTAGATTATTCCCAATTTTTTAATACTATGAATAAAATTGCTATGAATGTTTACATACAAATACTTTCGGACATATATTTTTATTTCTCTTGGGTAAATTGATCAACTAGCACTATGTGTCCCTAGACAAGGTGTAAACTTGCTGGGTCAAAGGGTAGATGAATGTTTCACTTTATTAGAAACTGCCGAACAGTTTTCTGAAGTGACTGTACTTAGTCTTTTTGGAGGGAAACTGCTCTTAGTAATCTCACATCTTCTTCTATTCTGTTGTTTAAGATGTAAGTTCTACATTCTTATCCTCCAAGCAATAGCTGCCTTAAAGCCCCACATATTTTCTTCCCTAAAAAGTTCAGATTTTACAAATACAAAATGCTATCACTCTATTAAGAATTATAAAAGCTCATTTTAGAACAAAAAGCTAAGGATTTGACTCTTTGTTCACGCTGTGTTCTTTTTAGTCTTCCCTTCATTGACAGCCTGAGATTTGTGGCTTAGTTTAAACGGCCAAAGAGCGACAGGATCACAAGTGGTGACGAGGAAGAAAAACACATGAGATCAGATTTTAAAATATCAGCTAGCAATTTGGGACACCGAGCAATGCCCAGTAAACTTGCTGAACAAGTTTATTCTAAAGGTTTGATAACAGCCAATGAGCAGTGCAGGAAAAATAAATACGTTGACCACGGCTGGGGACATTTCATTTACTATTCCTGTGGTATTTCCAACAGAGAAACAAGAGAATGAATTTGCCTTTCACTCAAGAGCTATCACTATCAATGTATTTCTATGATGTTAGGAGAAACCCTGAATATTGCAATATACATTATCCCTCTGTATGTAAATTATAGGTTATAGAGCTATGGGG
>NW_012103643.1:2158850-2165223 GCF_000951045.1 Mandrillus leucophaeus | reverse complement strand
AAAAAAAAATTCCAAAAGTACGTACACTAGTCAGTTGCAGAAGTTCTCAAAGAATTATGCCTCCCAAAATTCATGCCCTGGTGTAGCTCTTGCACCTTCAATTGATGCTGAATAAACCAGGTTACTTTATAAACACTAGAATTCAGTGGAGGTGATGCTCTGCAGCTCTGGAAGTGAGCCTTTAGAAGGGCTGGCATCCCAGCTTTGTTGCCGCTAGGAGCTCTGCACAGCCATAGAAGTACAGCTATTCTTCCAGACTGATGAGGTGAGGATGACACAAACAGAAGGAGAGGATACAAAGGAGAATCAGAGTGCAAGCAACAGCAAGAACTGAGGCCCCAGACGTAATGATCTCAAGTCAGTCATCTGATGTGGTCCAGTCCAGCATATATCACATGGAGCAGAGGCAAGCTGTTCCCACTATGCACCTTGTGAATTCCTGACCCACAGAATAGCAATCAAATAAAATTGTTATTCTTTTAAGCTACTAAACGTAGTGGGTGGTTTTCATGTAACAATAGAAGTGGTCTTGTGGTGAGTTCCTCATTTCAGTTGACTGAAAAGGAAATGTTAGGCCTGATTTAGATGGTTCTGCATGGTATGCAAGCATCACTCAGAAATAGACAACGATAGCACCACAGCCCACCCAGGTGTGGCTGTGAGGGACAATAGGAAGTGAAATCCTCCCAGCAGGTAGAGATCTACACTGATTTATGGGAAGTAGCTTCATATTTGACTGATTGGGCCGAGTCTGTCGGGGGAAAAACATGATTAGAAAAAATGACGACAAAATAATTATTGAGAAAGGGAATATAAATGGAGTTCTCTGAATGCCCACCGTGTAAAATTGTTCAGATTCCATGTGACTGCTCACTGAAGAGTTATCTCAGCAGAGGAGGATCTTATTAATAACATGGACAAGATGACCTAGTATGCGGATATCCATCTGGCTGTTTTCCACGTCATCCCACTTCTTGCCCAACAACCTCATTAATCAATTGGCCGTGGTGGTAGAGTTGAAGGTTATATATGGACTCAGTAAGGTGGATCTGATCCAGCCACTGCTGAGTGCTCAATCTGCCAGCAGCAGAGCCCATCCCTGAATCTCTGATGTGGCTTCACTACCTGAGAGGATCCTTTAGTCATCTGGAGGCACCATGGAAGGGCAGTGGTTTGTTCTCACTGGAAAAGACACTTACTCTGCATGTAAATGTGCCTTCCCCGCCCACAATGCTCCTGCCAAAATCAGTTCTTGTAGACTCAGAAAAGGCCTCATTAATTATCAAAGCGTCACACACAGCCTTGTTTCCAAACCAGAAGATCATATTCTATCAAATAAAATATGACAATAAGCTCACATGTATAGTATTGACTAGTCTTACCACGCTCCCAATCAGCCACTGGTCTGATAGAACAGCTGAATAACCTTTGGGAAACTTAGTTATGACACCAGCTTGGGGACAACACTTGGCAGGGAAGTTATAGCTAGTTATATCATATTGTATAATAAGGAATGAAACTTTTAGTTATCCCACTCGGAAAGAATGATGACCAGCAGGAATGGGCAGAGGAAGAAGGGAATGATAACACCAGTTAAGCCTGTCTGTCCAGTTATAAAAACAAAGACTAGTAATTTTGACTATTGTTTTTCTTACTTTCATGTGAATATTTTTGTATATATTAACCAATTATGTTCCTTTCTTCCCCTTCTCCCATTAAGCTAGTATTGATCATCAGATGTACTAATAGTTGGTTAGTCTTATACCTCAGTATTCAGGCTACAAGATATCAAAGGAAAAGTGTGATGCAGCTTAAAGGGTAATAACATCACCCAGAGATGGATTAGATGACACATGAGACTTTGTATCCTTTTGGGGCAAGAAGGTTAGCAGGTGTGAGGTTGCTTGAGGGGTGGTTGCAACATGTTAGAAAGCTAAATATAAGTTAAAAAGGTATATATGATGCCAAGTTAACAATGGGTTGACTATGTAGTTTTATGCATGCCAACTGGTCTACTAGCACTATGATTCCCAGAATTATCTTCTGGGAAACCTGAGCAAGATTTGGAAGGCAGAAGTGAATGGTAGCCATTGACTCTTCAAAGACCATCATTGTTAGCGCAACAAGGAATAGAGGCTGAAGTGCTGGCAGATTCCAGCTCTCATTCATGTTTTTCCTCCTCTGTATCTAGCTCTTCTTCCTGACTGCAAGCTTTGCTGACTGTGATGGGTAATTTTATGTGTCAACTCAGAGGGTGTTTTGAGATGAGATTAACATTTAAATCAGTGAACTTTAGTTAAAGTAGATTGCCTTCCATAATGTGGGTGGGCCTCATCCAACACATTAAAGGCTTGAACTGAACAAAAAGATCAGCCTCCTTGAGCAAGAGGAACTTCTTCAACAGACTGCCTTCAGCCTTTATCTGCACTACCAGCTCTCCAGAATCTCAGGCTTGACAGTCTCCCTGCAGATTTTAAGACTTCCCAGACTTCATAAACACGTGAGGCAATTCCATAGATAGAAAGATGGGTGGATGGATGGATAGATAGGTAGAGACAGATACACAGATAGATGATAGACAGATAGATGGATAGATATAGATAGATGATTGGTAGACAGATAGATAGATAGATAGATAGATAGATAGATAGATAGATAGATGATACACAGATAGATGATACACAGACAGATGATATACAGATAGATGGATAGATGATAGATAGGTAGGTAGGTAGGTAGACAGATTAGATAGATAGATAGATAGATAGATAGATAGATAGATAGATAGATAGATAGATAGGCAGGCAGATAGATCCTACTGGTTCTTTTTCTCTGGAAAGCCTGAACACACGGGCCAACAGTCTTTCCAGGCCCATAATCAGATGCAGAGGTAACAACAGGGTTCCCAGGCTCCTTCCCAGTTTCACTCCTCAGCTGCTGTCCCTGCCTTCGCATATTCCTTTGTGAACTCTGCCCTTGTCCACTTGCACTAGCATTTCAGAAGGCACGGTTATAGACATTTCTCTGATCCTCCCAACCCTCCTTGTAAACTATACTTCTCCAGCCCCTTCCATAATGGTATAAGGCCTTATTTCTATGATAAATCCCTTATTCTATAAAACTCATAATGGTTCTGCTGTCTTTATTGTACCGTGACTGATACAATATATTACCATTTTGTGCAAAAGAAATTGTGCTAATGTTCTCAGCATAGGCAGTAAAGCACTCACACTGTTAAATGGTTCTCATTTCTTGTCCCATTCATCCACTCATTCATTCACTGAGGAAACAGTTGCTAAGTACCTCCCATCGGCTGGGTGCTGTTCTAAGACAGCAGACTTAAAATAAACAAAAGGCTGCAATGTGAACATGATCAACATCTAGAACTATAACCACTGAAGGGAAAATGCCAGGAGGAGATTTCCGTTCAATATTAAGAACTTTCTGACAATTAAAACTGCCTCAAAGGAATGGCCTCTCTGTTCTAAGGTAGTAAGGGCTTAGTACTACAGAAATTACCTAGCGACTTACTTATTAGGGACACATCAGAAGCCCTGATGCATCAGTTAGTGGAGTTGAAATATTCACCAGGTTCACTTTTAAATTTTATATTTGTATTTGATGATTCCAATATGTTATATGCTATCTGTGAGATTTTGAGACTCTGTATTCTGTCTGTATTCTAAAGTGACTATGAGATATAGTAGGATTATATAGTAGTCTCAGAATAATACCAACAAGGGAAGAGAACAGGTGTTTTTTGTTTACCATATACCAGGCAGGCTTCATTAGTTGTTTTATAATCCTCCCAAAACTCTAAAAAGTGTTATTATCCCCTCTGTATGGATAAAGACACTGAAATTCAGCAAGTTATAGTGACTTATTCAAACATCTCAGCCACCAATCAGAAGAAACTGAAAATTTTCTGACCCCAACCCCATGTTTTTTCTTATATGTATCACCTCAAGTTTCAGCATTTTTAAGTAAGAATGAATATGGGTTGGGCACAGTGGCTCGTGCCTGTAATCCCAGCATTTTGGAAGTCCGAGTCAGGTGGATCACCTGAGGTCGGGAGTTCGAGACCAGCCTGACCAACATGGAGAAACCCCGCCTCCACTAAAAATACAAAATTAGCCGAGCATGGTGGCACATGCCTGTAATCCCAGCTATTCGAGAGGCCGAGGCAGGAGAATCACTTGAACTCAGGAGGCGGAGGTTGCAGTGAGCCAAGATCATGCCATTGCACTCCAGCCTGGGCAACAAGAGTGAAACTCCGTCTCAAAAAAAAAAAAAAAAGAATTAATATGGTTACTCTTCATAATTATTATAAGATTATTAACTTTCACATAATAAAGCATAATTTCTCATTTTTCAGGTCAAATCTTAATGCATGCACATTTTAATATACATCTTAGAATATATACGGTATTAAATATATTAAGACAATAACACTACATCATTTATCAAATGTTTTGTATGTTCCAACCACTCCAAAGTGCTTTACATTCTCAATTCATCCTCACAGGAGTACTGCAAATGGAGATAGTTTTTAGCCTTATCCTACAGATAAGAACAATGAAAATCAAAGAGGCTAAGACATGTTTCCAAAGTTGATCAGCAACTAGAAAGAAAGTGGCAAGGCTGGAATTGCAATTTTGTTCTGGTTGACTTTGAAGCGCCTTTTCCATGTTCTGGGTATCCTGGATTACTCTCTCACTTGGGCTGGGGCAGGGATGGTGATTTTTCTTACCGTATTTTGTGAGATGACTTGCTCTTTCTCCTACATGTTCCAAGATTATTTGTTGCTTCTCCCTCTGGTTGTCTCCTTAAACAGCTTCTTGTTTATTTCTACAACAGTTTCTACTTTCAGCCCCATTTAAAATAAAAATTAGGAAGACTCACCCCATCAATCCATTTCAATATGAGGAATTGGTTGAGCAAATAAAACAAAATATTTGAGAATACTGAAGTTGCTGTGAATGACATATTACTACCATTTATTGTAATTTAGTTGTTCTAAGCCTTTTTTTTTTTTAACTTTGCTCAATCAAGCACTCCTAACTTGATGGCCTTGCTTCTAGCCATGATCCAAATCCACAGAGGATTTCATTTAGACTTTAAACTATAACTGACTTGCTGTAGGAGATGTTTAAGACAACCAGAGATATAAATTGTCTCATCTATCCCCAAGGGAAAAATGATTGTATCTTGTAATACGAACCTCAGGATAGGGATGAACTTGTTGGCTGTGTACTCCTGTTACCAACATCAGCTCCAAAGAAGAAAAATAGAATTGAGGAGAAGAGAATTTGTTTCCAGCTCATTATAGGGAAAGGAAAACTACATTAGTATATATGATTCATACATAAAGAGGAACATATACATAAAAACACAGTGGGAGGGAAGAAAGCTAGCATGTATTAAGGCTTAATATATACCAAGAGCTTCAGGTACCTTACAAAATCTTAAGAGATCTGCTGATTTCCATATTACGAAGGAAAGAATTGCAAAAAAAAAAAAAAAAAAAATCTGAGTTTATAAACCCCTCCAACTCAAAAGTCCACATTTTCTCCACATATTCTATTGACTTTATATACAATCTTATATAAACTCCTCTTAGAAATTCTGAGATCGTTGTAGATCACTTACCTTTTTAAGATTTCAGAATGAAAATAAAGTCATGAGTCTCCAAAGGGGACTTTGGACTCATCTGCAGCCTCTACCAATTGTCCCCTCTTCTTCAGTTTTCATTACCCAGTTTACAAGTGCCCTTGTGTTTAAGTCTTGACAAAAGTTGTTTGGAAGCCTGGACATTTTTATGGAAAGTGAATAGAAAAAAATTTTTCTCCCATTTAGAAAGCATTAGAAAACTTCTAGCTACCTGGAGACGACATCTATTGTTACGAGGAGCCCAAAGCCCATCTCACTTGATTTGGGGGCAACGTCTTGCCCTCCTGTGGAGAATCACCCTCATCCTCGCTGGTGGTGTTGATGGAGTTGTCATTTAGGATGCCTCCCCTTTCCTGATTCAGGGGTAATAAACTAGGTCAGATTCTCCCTGTCCCCAACAACGATTCAAATATTGTGCAGCAAACTCCAAAGACAGAGAACATTTGGAGCAGATTTTTCCCAAAAGTGATGGTCCCAGACACTGTCCATTATTCTTCTTACTCTGCCCACATGCTTGTCCCACTTCTTGCTTATTTATTCATCATTTATTGCTTATTTTTTCTTCAGTTCTGTGTGCTATCCCATATCCTTCCAGTACATTTCTTTATTTTTCTCTCCTTATCATTAGCTAGAGGTAGCTTCTGTTGCCAGCAATCAAAGTGCCGGAGCTGAGCTGACCATCCAACCATTGATAGGATGATAG
>NW_012103643.1:2154981-2157690 GCF_000951045.1 Mandrillus leucophaeus | reverse complement strand
TACCTGTCTCATTTAATGTGCAGGTGAATAGACGGCTCAGACAGCTGTGTTTCCTCAGGGGCTTCCAATTAAAAAGGATTAAGAACATACCCCTGCCCTGAGTTTCCCAGATGTCTCACACAATCACTTTTACTCCAAGAACTTTGGCTACAGCACTCTTATAAATACCAGTCATATTTTGAGAAAGACTCAAATCAGATAACTGGAATTGCATGCATGAAGTCAGTCCTAAAGAGGTTCTGGACCCCAAACACTACAGATTCCCACTTTCCACTTTATTTACCCCAGGCCCCTACCTGGAAAATCCTCCCTCCCCGGAAAATGCTCCCTCCCCTTTGTTCAGTTAAATCCTCCATGTCCTTTGAGGCATATGTCATTCCCTTCCTCCATGAAAGGTTCTGTGACCCACTGATCTCTGGTGCATCCCTCCCCTGGGATCCATGAATCCCCTGAAATTGCAAGAGTCTCTTGAGGCACTTTGCATAGCTGGTCACGCACTCTGACCTCGAGGGAAATCCCAAGGCTTCTCTCCTCCTGTCTGGACAACTTATAAAAAATATCCTTGCACCCTGCCAGAAAGTCCAGGGATATTTTGAAGAACAGAGGTACAACTGGGTCACAGAGCTGACAGGGCACAGGAAGAAGATGTTTAGCTAGAGGAATAAAATTGAGGTAAATAGTCTGCTTTTAAAAAGATTTAAAGGGATTTTCTTCTCTTGTGTGTGGCATAGGCTATAAGTAAAATGTATCAGGTCAAGATCAGCATTTGGTATAACCTTGATCTACCTCTAGTCTAAGTCCAAATTTACAGGGATACAGAGAGCCCTTGAAGCTGGGCATGATTCAGACTAGCAGCAGGGTTGGAGTCTCCAGAGAAACTAGGTCCATAGGTAATAAAGAATTCCTTACTTGCAGGGTTCTGTACATGGCATCTAACTAGGACAGAGGCTGGCAGCTGAAGGGAGATTCAAGGAGACCTGGGTTCTGCTTCTGGCCCAATCCCATCCTATTAAAAATCATACGCCACCTTGTAGAGTTAGTTGTCTATTTTAGACTCTTTTCAATTTTACTAATAGATTGGAAACCCCGTGAAGAGAATCTTTATCTCCCTAGCAACCATTTATCATGCCTTCCACATAATAAATATAAAGTGCTCAATGGTTTAAATTAGAAATGACTTCTTAGTGAAAAAAAAAATTACGTGGAGAAAAAGAAGTATCCTAACCAAAATATCCTATCCACCAACGAAACTAGGCAATTTAATACAGCTATGCACAGTAGAACTCACTAGAATAATTGCTTCCTCAGACTGCAGGCTCCAAGGGGAAAGATTCATCTTTGTGCCCGACACAGAGGAGAAGCTCAACAAATATATTTAACTAATTAAGTACAAGTAACTCAAAAGTTAATATTTCAACACCCCCCCCCACCACATTAGTTTTCTATTGCTACTGCAACAAATTACCACAAAGTTAGTGGCTTAAAATGACACAGATTTATTGTCCTGTAGTTCTGTAAGTCTAAAATCGAATGGGACTAAAATCTAGGTGTAAGGAGGGCTAGGTGTCTAGGTGTAGGGCTAAGTTCATTCTGAAGGCTGGAGGGGAGAATCTGTTTCCTTGCCTTTCTCAACTCCTAAAGGTGGACTGCATTCGTTGGCTCATAGCCCCTCCCTCCATCTTCAAAGCCAGCACGGTAGCATCTTCAAATCTCTCTCTGTGACTCAGACACTTTTGCCTCCCTCTTAATAAGGATGATTGTGATTACAGGCAACCAGAGTAATCCAATAAGCTTCCCATCTCAAGACCCTTAACTTAATCTCATCTGCAAACTCCCTCTTGCCATGTTAGGTAACATTCGCAGATTGCAGGGATGAGGATGTGGACATTTGGGGGCCACTGTTCTAGCTACCACCACTCCCCCATCACAAACACATGCACACACATACACACACACACACAAATGACTGTGTGGCCATGTCAGACATTTGTGAAGCTCCCCGGTGCTGAGATAGAGGATGTTTAGAAGTTTTCACATTGCTCCCACCAGAGAGATAAAAATAGAGCAGACGAAAGATGCCACTACCCCCACCTTCCAGGGCAGAGTGAGTACGTGTCTTCTCCTCTGTGAAGCAGCCCGCAGCAACGGCCAGCCTCTCCCTTCACACGGGGGCTGCAACTGCAAAGTTCATTGCCAACTGAAATATATTAATCAAATAATTTGTATATGTGATAGAAAGTTATGGGAATCTCTTTTATAAAGAAAACAAAGTTAAAACCAGAGGATCACTTAAAATTGGGGTGTACCCACGTTTATTTTGTCAAGCTCCAGCGTCTGTAATCCCAGATATTTGGGAGGCTGAGGCAGGAGGATTGCTTGAGCCCAGGAGTTTGAGGCTGCAGTGAGCTATGATCATGCCACTGCACTCCAGCCTGGGCAACAGTGTGACACTCTATCTCTAAAAAAGAAAAAGAAAGACTATTTTATCAAGTTCACCATCCTGAATCCCACTCAGAAAGCTACTGCCCCACGATTCCTTAAGGCTTTAGCCTCAAAAGTGAACCAATGTGGGAGCCCTCATCAGAAAAATCAAATTTCTATGATTTGGTTTTTGAACAAAATAAGTAATAGAGGAGAAGAAAGAAAAACAGAGAAGACCAGAGGAGAAGAGGAAATGAGAGGGAAAGGAAAGGGAGGAGAGGAGGAAAA
>NW_012103643.1:2151057-2153296 GCF_000951045.1 Mandrillus leucophaeus | reverse complement strand
GCCCCGGTTAGACATTTGCAAGTCACTGCCCTGGGACAAATTGTGACATTGGGCTCCCTGGGTCTCTCTTTCCTGGATGCTTGTGTCTCCTTCCACCTGTGTTTACAGGATGTGCACTTTCATTATCAATTTGCCATGGTCAGCTAATCCCTTCTGAGATGATAATGAATGATAATAGCTAGGGTTGCATCATCCACTAAAAGAGATTTTATTTCAGTAGGAAGCACAAAAAGAACTAGAAAATGTGGCCAGGTGCAGCGGCTCATGCCTGTAATTTCAGAACTTTGGGAGGCCAAGGTAGGTGGATCACCTGAGGTCAGAAGTTTGAGACCAGCCTAGGCAACATGGTGAAATCCCATCTCTATCAAAAAAAAATACAAAAATTAGCTGGATGTGGTGGCACACACCTGTAGTTCCAGCTACTCGGGAAGCTGAGGCACCAGAATCGCTTGAACCCAGAGGTGCAGGTTGCCGTGAGCCGAGATCCCCCCACTGCACTCCAGCCTAGGTGACAGAGTGAAACCCTGTCTCAAACAAAAACAAATAAACAAACAAAAACAAACAAAAAAGTAGAAAATGTGGCAGACACAGAAGAGTGAGACACTAATTGTGGAATTCCACACATACTAAGAAAATATGTACAATAAATCATCCTGTGTAATCTTAGCAGTGTCTTCCAAGACCCTCCACAATTCATGGCATTCCCCACTCAAGGACTCTCTCTGTATCAAGTCTTAATTAACTAGTTACTGAACATGGTACCCAGGACCGTGACAACTTACGCTCAGCCCTTCCATGCTCTTCCATACCCAGTGCAGACACATGTATTGGGGTTTAATTCAAAATGTGTAAAAAGAAAACTCTGCAAATTGTTTTTAAAAAGGTATCATCTACTCTTTCACTGTTAGGAGCAAGTTTTACTGCAGATTGTTCAAATGATAAATTCCTGGGAATTTATCAAATGATAAATTCCATCTGCATTATCTTGTGCTGCTCGTTTTCCTCTGTGCACACTAACAGTGTAATCGGAGTAAACTACTGCAATCCGTACCATCTTGCAGATGTTCCGTTATGTTCTTCTATGAAACAGGTTTCTTAACCAAGGACAAGAGAAATTGTCAATTAGTACCTGTCTCATTTAATGTGCAGGTGAATAGACGGCTCAGACAGCTGTGTTTCCTCAGGGGCTTCCAATTAAAAAGGATTAAGAACATACCCCTGCCCTGAGTTTCCCAGATGTCTCACACAATCACTTTTACTCCAAGAACTTTGGCTACAGCACTCTTATAAATACCAGTCATATTTTGAGAAAGACTCAAATCAGATAACTGGAATTGCATGCATGAAGTCAGTCCTAAAGAGGTTCTGGACCCCAAACACTACAGATTCCCACTTTCCACTTTATTTACCCCAGGCCCCTACCTGGAAAATGCTCCCTCCCCTTTGTTCAGTTAAATCCTCCATGTCCTTTGAGGCATATGTCATTCCCTTCCTCCATGAAAGGTTCTGTGACCCACTGATCTCTGGTGCATCCCTCCCCTGGGATCCATGAATCCCCTGAAATTGCAAGAGTCTCTTGAGGCACTTTGCATAGCTGGTCACGCACTCTGACCTCGAGGGAAATCCCAAGGCTTCTCTCCTCCTGTCTGGACAACTTATAAAAAATATCCTTGCACCCTGCCAGAAAGTCCAGGGATATTTTGAAGAACAGAGGTACAACTGGGTCACAGAGCTGACAGGGCACAGGAAGAAGATGTTTAGCTAGAGGAATAAAATTGAGGTAAATAGTCTGCTTTTAAAAAGATTTAAAGGGATTTTCTTCTCTTGTGTGTGGCATAGGCTATAAGTAAAATTTATCAGGTCAAGATCAGCATTTGGTATAACCTTGATCTACCTCTAGTCTAAGTCCAAATTTACAGGGATACAGAGAGCCCTTGAAGCTGGGCATGATTCAGACTAGCAGCAGGGTTGGAGTCTCCAGAGAAACTAGGTCCATAGGTAATAAAGAATTCCTTACTTGCAGGGTTCTGTACATGGCATCTAACTAGGACAGAGGCTGGCAGCTGAAGGGAGATTCAAGGAGACCTGGGTTCTGCTTCTGGCCCAATCCCATCCTATTAAAAATCATACGCCACCTTGTAGAGTTAGTTGTCTATTTTAGACTCTTTTCAATTTTACTAATAGATTGGAAACCCCGTGAAGAGAATCTTTATCTCCCTAGCAACCATTTATCATGCCT
>NW_012103643.1:2145404-2149807 GCF_000951045.1 Mandrillus leucophaeus | reverse complement strand
TATTTTATCAAGTTCACCATCCTGAATCCCACTCAGAAAGCTACTGCCCCACGATTCCTTAAGGCTTTAGCCTCAAAAGTGAACCAATGTGGGAGCCCTCATCAGAAAAATCAAATTTCTATGATTTGGTTTTTGAACAAAATAAGTAATAGAGGAGAAGAAAGAAAAACAGAGAAGACCAGAGGAGAAGAGGAAATGAGAGGGAAAGGAAAGGGAGGAGAGGAGGAAAAGGAGAGATGGTAGATAAAAATTTTCAGGGTATGCTTCCTTAGGAAGCAAAAACTTAGGCGACGCTTGCATCCAGTTTTCTTAAGGAGTGCAACGCACTGGAATCTGGAGTGGGAGGAAAGGATAGCAGAGTGGCAAAACATAGCAAATAGAAGGGGATCCTCTCCCAGCTGGTCACATCCTCAACATCAAGTATATCTGCCTAGCACATGGACAGCCTCCAGATGCTACACGGAAACTAGAACCACATGGGGAGGGAAGGAGAGCAATTGATCTGTAGGCTTGTTCTTGTCTCGCCTTCTCATCAGTCCAAGTTCATACAAGTTGTGCTACCTGCTCCCTCTGGGAAGCCACTGGGAAGCCAGACCATACTCCCTGAACACAGTCTTTATCTCAGTTCTGAAGGAGTAGGAAGGCCAGAGTCCTGTGAGCCTGGTCTTAGCTAACTCCAAGTTCAAACTCAACTGATCCATTGTCTCTAGGGATGCCTTTGCAGGACAGACCCTGATGGAAGCATGGAGCCTCAAACCCCCCTGGTCTGCCTTTAGCGACTACATTCAAGGCCCCAGGAACCTAGTTAAGACAATTCATCTCCAGGGAAACTAGCTGGGCTTCCATCTTGCTGCTTCTTGGCCACAGGACCAAGACTCTGTATCACTCGAGTGCTGGATCTGCTGTGGTTCTACATCCATGAGCACAGTGGAGGTCACAGCAGCCACACTGCATAGTCGCAGTGAGCTCTGTGATGTGGAGGAAGTGAGCCAGGGGCACAGCTGCCCAGAGAGCCCTTGCCGCAGAGGAAGTCATGGTTCAAGACTTATGGAAAAGAAAAGATATAACATGGGGCACAGAGAGGTGCATAAAATTGGACCTGATACCAAACCAAGCACATAGTAATTTGTACATAACACCAAATTCTGACATGGCGATGAAGTGCTTTGAATTTCAGTGGGAAAAAAATCTCCCGAAGGTGAGGGGACAAAGACAGCATCAGAAGAGCAGCAGCTCTCAAGCTAAGCCATGAGGGAGAGCTTGTAATAAGTAACTCCCAAAGATGGAGGTTGCATAATCATGCTGTGATCACGTATCTGCGTGTATAGGGGTGGACAGCCAGGGTAGAGAGAGGCGAGCTGGGAAAAAGGAGGGAATAATCCAGGTACCCTGTACTGCACCAGCTGCCACTTATGTGTCATCTTATTTAATCCTGATGACGCAGCTCCTTTATGGAAGGCATTGTTTCCTTCCCTGTGTAAATGCAGAAATCGAAGCTCTGGAAGGTAAAATAAGTTGCTCAGTTCAGGAGAAAACGACCAACATGACTATGTATGCATGATTACGTAACATAAGATTGTAACGCCCACCTTGCTAGAAGACTCTCTCTCCTTTGGTGGCTTTGAAGCAGCAAACTGCCATGTTGTGAACTGTCTATGGAGTGGACATGTGTCAGTGGCCTTTGGCTGATAGCAAGAAACTGAAGCCCACAATTCAACAACCTGCCAGGAACTGAATTCTGCCGATAACCATGCATCCTTGGAAGCAAATCCTTCCCCAGTTGAGCCTTAGATGAAACCATAGTCCTGGTCAACACCTTGATTGCAGTTTTACAGAGGATCCAGCTAAGCCAGGCCTGGACTCCTGACCCGTAGATTTGATGAGATGTGTTATAGTGTTTTCTTGGCATGAGAGAAGAAGCTGGAAAGATACGTATCAGACATTACAGGAAGATCAGCATAGGAAGTCAGTTTTCACCAATGACTACTCAATTCTACAGTATTCCCCTGGCTTTTAGGCTCTTGCTTGCTGTTATAAAATCTGTCCCACTTGTTTCTTTTTTTGTAACAGTAATAGCAGTCCATGATCATTAATCAACTTCCCTTCATTTTGAGCCCACACAGTTGTGGTAAAACTATTTTTTGAAGGTGAAGGTGTACAAAGTTTGCAACTCTTTAAAAAACCCTTCACGAGACTAAACCAAAATGGCCAAGGCCCCCTTCACCTGTGCATTTTCTAAAAACAAATCATCTTTAGAAGGACAGCCTGATTAGAGCCTACACATTTCTCTCTCCTCCTGCCACTGCATCATCAGATCAGTGCTATGACGATGCTTCAATCATAGTTCTCAGACCTGATGGACCATCCAAATCACCTCGAAAACCTGAGAGAGGCCAGGCGTCGTGGCTCAGGAGAGGTCAGGAGATCGAGACCATCCAGGCTAACACGGTGAAACCTTGTCTTTACCGAAAACACAAAAACAAAATTAGCCGGGCACGGTGGCAGGCGCCTGTAGTCCCAGCTACTCAGGAGGCTGAGGCAAGAGAATGGCGTGAACCCGGGAGGCGGAGCTTGCAGTGAGCTGAGATCCGGCCACTGCACTCCAGCCTGGATGACAGAGCGAGACTCCGTCTCAAAAAAAAAAAAAAAAAAGCCTGAGAGAAAAACACAGATACCAAGTTTAATGAGACTGCTATATAGCAGCGGTTCTCCAAGTGTCGTCTCCTGGAACTCACGGAAATGCAACTTCCCAGGTCTTACCCTGGTCTTACTCCTAAAACAGGCACTGTGGGGGTAAAGCCAACAATCTGCAATTCTGAAACTCACTCATGTTTGAGAACCTCTGTAGTGTGGAATGCTCACGGCATAGAAAGTATAAGCAATAATGGTAATATGGGAGAAAAGGCAGTCTGCAAAGAAGTGTGTTCAATCCATTTCAATTTTTTAGGGAAAAAAAATCTCCTAGAAATCTATAAACAAAATATCAAAGGTGGTTATTTCTGGATGATGGTTTTCATTTTTTCTTTGTCATCTTCTATATACATAGCTTTTCTAAAATAAGTATGTATTACTTTCAAAATCAAAACAAGTTAAAAGAGAAATAGAACTGTGAGACTGAAAGGCAATTAATTTAAAGTATATAGCACAAAATTTACCATTTTTAATATTGCATTTTTGAGATATTCAAAATTTTTTTCCCTTTTTATTTCACATAGAAATGTAGAATAATTTTCCTTACCCCTCTAATAATAGTGGAAGATAGGGCAAGGGGAAAAATGATGAGTTGTTTTGACTTCATGGAAATGCAGATTTCTCTCGTGAATTCACAGGTTCCAAACTGGAGAATCTGGCTGATGACTATTGTAATTGTGGTCACTGTGTCTTCAGTGAAATCCCCAAGGTAATTTTTGTCAGTTTCTGCTCCATGTCACTTCTTTATCATTACTGACAATCTACTTCAGTAGGTAAAACCAAAACTTAAAGGAATAGACCAGCCAGGTGCAGTGGCTCACACCTGTAATCCCGGCACTTTGGGAGGTCAAGGCGGAGAGATCACCTGAGGTCAGGAGTTCGAGACTACCCTGGCCAACACGGTGAAACCTCGTCTCTACTAAAAAAAAAAAAAAAAAAAAAAAAGCTGGGGGTGGTGGCACGCCTGTAGTCCCAAGTACTCGGGAGACTGAGGCACAAGAATCACTTGAACTTGGGAGGCAGAGGTTGCAGTGAGCGGAGATCGTACCACTGCACTCCAGCCTGGGTGACACAGTGAGACTCTATCTCAAAGAAAAGAAAAGAAGAACAATAGAACACAGGTGGCTGTGTTTCTCAACTTTAATGTGCTCAGCAATTGCCTAGAAATCTCCCCTGGGGATCTCATTCTAATACGGATTCTGATTTAGCAGTTGTGGGATGGTAACCAAGATCCTGCATTTCCAACAAGCTCTCAGGTAGTGCCAAATGCCCATGCTGTTGGCCCTCAGGCCGCCCTTTGAATGGAGCCCACATGAAGGTTTCAAGCCTACCTTGTTGAGTGGTTTTCAGCCTATAACACCAGGTGAATGGTTTGCTCATGTCTTTTGAACAGGACTGCACGGTCCCGGTTCCCTGAAGGAGAGTCAGCAAAACAGCCACCAGTGGAGATCCATTACCTTGGAAGCACCTTCCCCCAACAGATCCCTCTCAGGCTATCCACTTACATTTTACTTATGGCGGGCTTATCTTTCCAACTCGTTTGTAAATATACACTACAAAGGCCGGAAAATGGGCCCAGGACAGTGTTTTTCTCAAAAAGTAGTTTCTCACATTGGTTAATGAGTCACAGTGGAAAATGGAAGATGCTAATCTTGCAAAAAGCATAGGCCAGGCACGGGGTGGGGGTCACGCCTGTAATCCCAGCACTTTGG
>NW_012103643.1:2127639-2140244 GCF_000951045.1 Mandrillus leucophaeus | reverse complement strand
TTGCCCACTTACTGGTAGAAGTAGCAAAGCCGGGACTTGAACCCAGGAAGTCAGGCCCTCCAAAGTCTTCTTTCAATTTATTGATTTACTTTCCTTTTTTCCCCATTCCTGTTCAACTGACCGCTAAGATTTGTGTCCAAAGTCTTTCCATAATCAAAAGAAAAGAAAAAGACCATATTGTATTAACTGATATTCTGTCTACTTTTACTGTAAGGTGAGACAGTTGCTTGGAATAGTGAATCAGAATCTGAACATGGTGCTTCTAAGGCAATAAAGACAGGGAGAACCCTAAAGAGCTGGCATTCAAGAAACCATTGCAGATCACATCATTCTACGTCTCATTGTGTGATTTGGACAGCTAAAACCTTGACAGATTCCGGAACTAGTTCAAGGTCACACACACAATGGAAAATGTAGTTGAAACCAATTTAGGAGGGCCCCTACCAACCTCCTCTTGTTAGTTTGAATAGCCTGAAAGAGAAGGAAAAGCAGCAGTAACACCAATTAGAAGCAGAAAAGCTCATCTGCCTCCTAACTCCCTAAAGATCCTTCAGGCCCTTTAAAAAAAAAAAAGTAGTGTCCAAGACACAAATACCAAGCCCACTGAAGGTCTCAATAACCAAGTTGTGTGATGAGGCACTTCTGCAGAGGAATATTTCTTTGGAGCTCTAAATCATCTCATCCTTAAATTAAATAATTCTTCCCCCCCCAACCGCCCCCACAAGGTAATTTAGAATAAAGAAGATTGTGTTTGTAACCCACCTTTCCTGCCCGCAACACACATGCACCTTGATCCCCTCATCTGTCGGCTACAAAGTTCCTTTTAAAAAATATTTTTTCTAATTGACAAAGTTGTATTTTGCTTGTTAACTCTCCCAGTTAAAAGGCTGGATACTTTTTAAAGTAACATAGATGGAGATACTGGAAAGCAAAGATCAAAAACATTGGTGAAAGCACTGAAATGTTTCTTTTCTAGAAAGATTCATTAGTGATCAGAGAGAAAAAAAGAAAGGAAGGAGGGAGGGAGGGAGGAAGAGAGAGAGAAAAAGAAAGAGAGAAAGAAAGAAGGAAGCAAGGGAAGAAGGGAGGGAGGGAGGGAGAGAGAGAAAGGAAAGCAGAAAGAGAAAGAAAGAAAGAAAGAAAGAAAGAAAGAAAGAAAGAAAGAAAGAAAGAAAGAAAGAAAGAAAGAAAGAAAGAAAGAAAGAAAGAAAGAAAGAAAGAAAGAAAGAAAGAAAGAAAGAAAGAAAGAAAGAAAGAAAGAAAGAAAGAGAAAGAAAGAAAGAAAGAGGAAGAAAGGAAGAAAGGAAGGGAGAGAGAGAGGAAGGAAGGAAGGAAGGAAGGAAGGAAGGAAGGAAGGAAGGAAGGAAAGAAAGAGAGAGAGAAAGAAAGAAAAAAGGAAAGAAAGAAAACCTAAATTTCTTTTCAGTTGCTTAACCAAAGGAACTTCTGGAAAGCTATAGTCTCCATGCAGAAAATGAGTTGTAGCTATCAAATGTCAAAATCTAAATAAATGCTCTCCAGATTTGACAATGGATTTTTCTAAACAACTCCCACATTGCCCTCTCTGGGGCCAGGGCAGACTAAACTGTGAAAATGAAAGGTTAAGGAAAGGAACACTGAACTCTGCCATGTGACTGTTCAACTGTTTATCTACACCCAAAAATGAAAGTCCATTTCCATCCTTAAAAATAGTAAAGGGGAAGGAAAAGTATCTTTTCCATTTGATCCATTTTCCTGGAAAGTTTGTTATTAAACAGTAAGCCAGGCATGGTGACTCACTCCTGTAATCCCAGCACTTTGGGAGGCTGAGGCAGGCGGATCACCTGAGGTCAGGAGTTCGAGACCACCCTGCATGCATGGCAAAACTCCATCTCTACTAAAAATACAAAACTTAGCCAGGCATGGTGGCAGGCGCCTGTAATCCCAACTACTCGGGAGGCTGAGGCAGGAGAATTGCTTAAACCCAGGAAGCGGAGGTTACAGTGAGCCAAGATCGTGCCATTGCACTCCAGCCTGGGCGAAAGAGCTAGACGCCATCTCAAATAAACAAACAAACAAACAAGCAAAGGAAACAGTTATTTGTCGGGGAACAGGTGAATAAATGTTCAAAGAATGTGATGAAGAGAAATATCCCCTTCCTGTTATCACATCTGAGCTGACTTATTGAAATAATAGGAGGAGAAGGAAATGAAAAAGGGAAAGGAAAGGAGGAAAGGAGAGAGAGGAGGGAGGAAGACAAAGAGGGAGTATGAAAATAAGAACCATAATTTTGGGTCCTAGCAACATGCTTGAGTTTGCGTTTGACCCTAAAAACATTCATAGTGAAAGAGCGGCCTCCTCTGGTCACAGGCAGGAAATTCAAGAACTTCTCTTTCTCAACCAAAGTCAATTTTAAACTGAAAATGGATGGATTATTACATTGGAAAAGAACTGTATTCAGCATTTACTAAATCTGCCATTGTGCACTAAAATCTTATAAACTAGAAAACTCAACCCAAAATCAGTGTTCTGAGGGTGATGAGTTCCAGCAAAATCCTATGAGAAATTAGAGTTGGATAGGATCTTGTTCACATTTAGTCTATTCTCCCTCACAGTGATCTTCGCCAGTTCAGTAAAAACTCAAAATTATCCTCCAGGGTGAAACACTTTTCCCAAAATGGTCACCAAGGTCTGCTTGTACTCCGTTTGGAGCCAGATAGACCTAGATTTGAATGCTGGATTTATAGAGCTTCATAACTGTGGGCCAGGACTTAGTCTGTTTTTCCACCTAAATAGGCCCCGTAGCACCTCTCAGGGCTTCTCTGCAGATGCAGTGAAAGCACACACAAAGCACTAAGCATGTAGGAAAAATTTTGACAACGTCAGGGCCCCTTCCTGTTGCTACTGCTGAATCCAATATAGCTGGAAGCTCATTGAGTTGTATGTCTAATATTTGTGTATTTGTTCTTCTTTTTTTATGTTTTACTTATTTATGAAAGTAAAGATCATCTTGATAACTTTTATTGTGGTAAAACATGTGACATTTGATAAAATATAATTTGCCATTCTAACCATTTGTAAGTGTATGTTTCAGTGGCATCAATTATATTGGCAATATTGTCCAACTATCACCACTATCCATTTCCAAAACTTTTTCATCACTCCAAATAGAAACGTTGTATCCATTAAGAAATAATTCCTCCTCCCCGCCTCCTCCTCTCATTCCTGGTAACTTCTAATCTACTTTCTGTCTCTATGAATTTGCCTATTTTAGATATTTCATGTAAGTGGGATTATGCAATATTTGTCCTTTTGCGTGTGTCTTATTTCACTTGCCATAATATTTTTGAGATTCATTCATGTTGTAGCATACATCAAAACTTTATTACATGCGGTGCAGTGGCTCACGTCTGAAATCCTAGCACTTTGGGAGGCCAAGGCAGGCAAATCACCTAAGGTCGGGAGTTTGAGACCAGTCTGGGCAACATGGTGAAATCCTGTCTCTACCAAAAATACAAAAATTAGCCAGGTGTGGTGGGCCATATCTATAATCCCAGCTACTTGGGAGGCTGAGACATGAGAATCGCTTGAATCCAGGAAGCGGAGGTTGCACTGAGCCAAGATCGTGCCATTGCACTCCATCCTGGGCAACAGAGCAAGACCCTGTCTCAGGAAAAAAAAAAAAAAAAAACTATTCGTTTTTGTTGCTGAATATTTCCTTACATAGATATACATTTTGTTTAGCCATTCATCTGTTGATAGACACTGAGTAATTTCCACCTTTTGGCTATTGTGAATAATAAGCATTGGTGCACAAGTACCTATTCAGGTCACTGCTTTCAGATCTTTTGGATGTATATCCAGAAGTGGAATTTCTGGATCATATGGTAAATTCTATGTTTCATTTTTTTCATTTTTTTATAGACAGAGTCTCCCTATCTTACACAGGCTGGTCTCCAACTCCTGGATTGAAGCAATCTTCCTATCTCAGCCTCCCAAGTAGTTTGTATTACAGACATGAGCCACCACACCCAGCTAGGCTTCATATATATATGTGTGTGTGAATTTTGGAACCACCACCATCGTGTTTTCCACATCAGGTGTACCATTTTACATTCCCACAAGCAATCTACAAGGGTTCCAATTTCCACACATCATTGCCAACGGTTGCTGACAGGGGATTTTTCATTGTGCAAAACTGAAACTCTGTATCCATTAAACAGCTTTGTTTTCCTTCCCCCTACCCTTAGCAACCACCTTTTTCCTCACTTCAAACAGAAACTTCCTACCCATTAAGCAATAACTCCTCCTTTCCTCTCTCCCAGCTCCTGGTAACTTTCAATCTACTTTGTTTCTATGAGTTTGGCTACTTTAGATACCTCATATCAATGGAATCACGCAATGTTTGCCTTTTTATGACTGGCTGGCTTCCCTTAGCACAATTTCCTCAAAGTTCCTCCAAGTTGTCACATGTAACAGGATTTTCTTCTTTTTTAAAGCTGAGTAGTATTCCTCTGTATGTATATTGCATTTATTTTATCCATTCTTCCATCAGCGGATATTTGGGTTGCTTCTACCTCTTGGCTACTGTGAATAATGCTGCAATGAACATTGGTGTGAAAATATCTCTTCAAGATCCTGCTTTCAATTCTTTTGGCTATATACCCAGAAGTGAAGTTGCTAGATTATATGCTAAATCTGTTTTTAATTTTTTGAGGAATCTCCATATTGTTCTCCATAGCAGCCTGTACCATTTTACCTTCCCACCAACAGTGCACAAGGGTTCCAGTTTCCCCATATCCTCTCCAACACTTGTTATTTTGTGGTTTTTTTTTTTTTTATAGTGGCCATACTAATATGGGTATGAAGTGACATTTCATTGTGGTTTTGATTTGCATTTCTCTAATGATTAGTGATGTTGAGCATCTTTTCATATGCTTGGTGGCCATTTGGACACCATCCCTGGAGAAATGTATATTCAGGTACCTTACCCATTTTTAATTGAGTTAGTTGTTGTTGAGTTATAGTCACTCTTTATATATTCTGGGTATTTATCCCTTGTCAGATATATGATTTGCAAATATTTTCACCCATTCTGTAGATTTGCTTTTCACTCTGCTGACTCTTTCCTTTGATGTGCAGAAGTTTTTAAGTTTGATGTAGTCCCATCTGTCTGTTTTTGCTTTTGTTGCCAAGCTTTTTGTGTCATATATAAGAACTTATTGCCAAATCCAAGATGATGAAGATTTATCCCTATGTTTTCTCCTAAAAGTGTTATGGTTTTAGCTTCTATATTTAAGTCATTAATTTATTTTGAGTGAATTTTTTTTCTTTCTGCTTTTGGGTTTTAAATAAAACAAAATTTTAATGAGCTGTAAAATTATTTATATACATATTTTTGGCTTTCATTTATATGAGACATCCACTCCAAATGAAATTTCAAATGAAATTTTTGACATTTTATTTCAAAATTATACTTGATTTTCTGTATATTTACACGTAGTTTTTTTTCTCTTATGATTTTATTCTCAAACTATAAATACTGACTTAGATACCTTTAATTCATCATAATATATCAAACATTTTCTGATTTTATTCCTCTGTGTTTTATAGAGGATATGTCTCAGGTTTGGGATAGTATCTTAATAAAGTAACCCCTTCAAAAGGCAAACATTCAGATAAAGTCTTACCAAAAAGCAATAATTTTTTAGTCAATTTGATAAGAAAGAAGAATGAACTATAGACACCCTGAATAAAAAATGAAGCATTGCTATTTTTTTACTCATCATTAAGACATATGGGTTTTAATTAAATATAATTTATATAATTAACTATTTAAAATTCTTTTTTCTCTTCTATAGTTTTTTATTGATATATAATAATTACACATAATTATGGAGTACATGTGATATTTGGTTAAATGTATACAATGTATAATCAAATCAGGGTAATTAGGATATCTATCACTTCATTTATCCTTTCTTTGTGTTTCTAACAGAGAAATGCCAGATCTTGTCTTCTGGCTATTGTGAAAGGCACAATAAATTATTATTAACTATTGTCACTTTATTGCTCTACCAAACATTAGAACGCATTCCTTCTATTTAACTGTATTTCCTTTATTGGGTAAGGAAACACATCCCCAATCCCCACCAGCCTTCTCACCCTCTGGTAACCATCCTTCTATGTTCTACTTTCATAAAATCAACTTTGATTGAGACATATGAATGAGAAGATGTGATACATGTGTCTTTCTGTGCCTGAATTATTTCCCTTATGTAATGTCCTCCAGATTCATCCATGCTGTCACAAATGACAGAATTTCATTCCTTTTAATGGCTGAACAGTATTCCAGTGTGTATCTGTGCCTTATTTTTTAATTCATTTATCCACTGACGGATACTCAGGTTGTTTTCATATCTTGGCTACTGTGAATAGTGCTGCAATAAATATAGAAATGCAGATATCTCTTCAACATACTTTTTTTTTTTTTTTTTTTTGAGACAAGGTCTTGCTCTGTCACCCAGATTAGAGTGCAGTGGCGCAATCTCGACTCACCACAACCTCTGCCTTCCAGGTTCAAGCGATTCTCCTGCCTCAGGCCCCTGAGTAACTGGGATTACAGGCCTGCACCACCACTACTGGCTAATTTTTGTATTTTTAGTAGAAATGGGGTTTCACCATGTTGGCCAGGCTGGTCTCAAACTCCTGACCTCAAATGATCCACCCACCTCAGCCTCCCCAAATCCTGGGATTACAGGTGTGAGCCACCACACCCCGCCACTGATTTCTTTTCTTTTGGATATATACCCAGTACTGGGATTGCTGGATCCTACAGTAAATCTATTTTGAACTTTTGAAAAACCTCTATACTGTTTTCCATAGTGGCTATACTAATTTACATTCTCATCAACAGTGTACTGGCATGCATTTGTCATTTCTTGTATTTTTTATAATAGCTATTTTTACTGGGGAAGATAATATCTCATTGCATATAATATCTGGTTTGCATTTTCCTGATGACTAGTGATGTTGAACATTTTGCCATATACCTATTGGCCATTTATATGTCTTCTTTTGTGAAATGTCTATTCAGATCATTTGCCCATTCTTTAATCAGATTATTCAGGTTTTTTGCTGTTGTTTGAATTTCTTATATATTTTGGTTATTAATCCTTTGTCAAATGGATGTAAATATTTCCTCCCATTCTGTAGGTTGCCTCTTCACTCTGCTGATTATTTTCTTGCTGTGTAAGAAGTTTTTTAGCTTGATACAATCCTATTTGTTGATTTTTGCTTTCGTTGCCTGTACTTGTGAGGTTGTACTAAAAAAAAAAAATCTTCGCCCAGACTAATGTCCTGAAGCATTTCCCCAGTGTTTTCTTCTAGTAGTGTCATGGTTTCAGGTCTTACATTTAAACATTTAATCCATTTGATTTGATTTTTTAATATGGTGAGAGAAAGGGTCCTAGTTTTATTCTTCCACGTACAGATAGTCAGTTTTCCCAGCACCATTTATTGACGAGACAGTTCTTTCCCCAATGTATGTTCTTGGCATCTTTGTCAAAACTGAGTTGGCTATATATGCATAGATTTATTTCTGGGCTCTCTATTCTGTTCCATTTGGTCTATGTGTCTGTTTTTGTGCCAGTACTATGCTATTTTTGGTTACTATAGCTTTGTAGTACATTTTGAAATCTGTTAGTGTGATACCTCCAGCTCTGTTCTTTTTGTTCAAAATTGCTTTGGTTATTCAGGGTCTTTTGTTCCAAGTGAATTTTAGGATTTTTTTTTCTCTTTCTGTGAAGAATGTTGCTATAGTTGGATATTTGACACCCCCACCCCACCACCAAATCTCACATTGAAATGTGATCCCCGATGTTGGAAGTGGAGACTAGCAGGAGGTGTTTGCATCATGGAGGCAGATTCCTCATGAATGGCTTGTTGCCATCCGCCTGGTAATGAGTTCTTGCTCTATTTACAAGATCTGATTGTTAAAAAAAGGCCTGGCACCTCCTTACCTGCTCTCTTCCTCCCTGTCTTGTCTGGTGATCTCACCGGATCCTTTTCAGCTTCTGCCATGAGTAGAAGTAATCTAAGGCCCTTGCCAGAAGCAGATGCTGATGCCAAGCTTCTTGTACAGCCTGCAGAACCATAAGCCAAATAAACATCTTTTCTTTACAAATTAACCAGGTATTCCTTTACAGCAACATAAACAGACTAAGACAAGTGTCACTGGTATTTTGATAGGGATTGCATTGATTCTGTAGATCATTTTAGGTGGTGATATGACTTGCTTGTGTCTCCACCCAAATCTCATCTTGAACTGTAGCTCACATAATTCCCTCCTGTTGTGGGAGGGACCCAGTGGGAGATAACTGAATCATGGGGGCAGTTTCCCCCATACTGTTCTCGAGGTAATTGATAAGTCTCACGAGATCTGATGGTTTTATAAAGGGAAACTCCTTTTGCTTGGCTCTCATTCTCTTCTCTTGTCTGCAGCCATGTGACATGTGCCTTTTGCCTTCTGCCTCCTGCCATGAATGTGAGCCCTCCCCAGCCACCATGGAATTGTGAGTCCATTAAACCTCTTTCTTTTGTAAATTGCCCAGTTTTGGGTATGTCTTTATCGACAGTGTGAAAACAGACTAATAGAGGTGGTATGGACACATCAATATCAGTTTTTCCAATCCATGAGCATAGGATATCTTTTCACCTTTTGGTGTCCTCTCCAATTTCTTTCATGAGTGTTTTGTAGTTTTCACTGTAGAGATCTTTCACTTTGTTGATTAAATTTATTCCTAGGGCTTTGTTTTTGCTTTGGTAGCTAGTATAAATGGGATCGCTTTCCTTTTCAGATTGTTCTCTGTTGACATATACAAATGCTACTGATGGCCAGGCATGGTGGCTCATGCCTGTAATCCCAAAACTTTGCAAGGCCAGGGTGGGAGGATTGCAAGAGCCTAGGAGTTCAAGAACAGCCTGGACAACAAAGTGAGACTTCAATCTCTACAAAATTTTTTTTAAAAATTAGCCAGGTGTAGTGGCACATGCCTTTAGTCCCAGCTACTTGGGAGGCTGAGGTAGAAGAATCACTTGAGCCTGGGATGTCTAGGCTTCAGTGAGCCATGATCCTGCTGCTGCACTCCAGCCTGGATGACTGAGCAAGACCCTGTCTCAAACAAACAAATAAACAACAAATGCCACTGATGTTTGTATATTGGTTTTGTATTTTGCAACTTCACTGAATTTGTTCACTAGTTCTAACAGTTTTTTGGTGGAATCTTTAAGTTTTTCTAAATATAGAATCATGTCATCTGTAAACAAGAATAATTTGACTTCTTTCTTTCCCATTTGGGTGCCCTTTGTTTCTTTCTCTTACCTAATTGCTCTGGCTAGGACTTCCAGGATTATATTGAATAAAAGGGGTGAAAGTGGGCAACCTTGTCTTGTTCCAGATCTTAGAGAAAAGGCTTTTGATTTTTTTCCCCATTCAGTAGAATGTTAGCTATGGGTTTGTCATATATGACTTTTGGCCATATAAAAGTCATATACGGCTTTTATTGTTTTGAGATATATTCCTTCTATATTCTGTTTGTCAAAAGTTTTTATCATGAAGGGATGTTAAATTTTATTGAATGCTTTTTCAGCATCTATGGTAATTATACGATTTTTTGTTCTTGACTCTGTTAATGTGATGTATCACGTTTATTGATTTGCATATGTTGAACCATCCTTACATTCCTGGGATACAAGTGATCATAATGATTGATCTTTGTAATGTGTTGTTGAATTTAGTTTGCTAGTATTCTGGTGAAGATTTCTGCATGTATATTAATCAGGAATATTGGCCTGTCATTTTCTTTTTGTTGTTGTTGTTGTCTCCTTATCTAGTTTTAGCATCAGATTAATGCTGAATCACTTTGAATTAATTTTTGTATATGGTGTGAGGTAAGAGTGCAACTACATTCATTTACATTTGTCCTATATGCCTATCTTTGTAACAGTGTCACATTGTTTGATTACTGTAACTTTATATTAAGTTTCGAAATCCAGAAATGTTAGCTTTCCAATTTTATTCTCTTTTTAACTTTTATTTTAGGTTCAGGGGTACATGTCCAGGTTTGTTACATAGGTATATTGAGTGTCATGGGGGTTTGGTGTACAGATTATTTCACCACCCACATAATAAGCACAGTACCTAATAGGCAGATTTTTTTGTTATTTTTCTTTTTCAATATGTTTTTGCTATTTAGGGGCCCTGTGCAATTACGTATGATTTAACAATTCGCTTTTTCACTTCTGCAAATAAGGCTGCTGGGGAAACTATTTTTGAATAACTAAACTGAAAAGATCTTAACACCCAATGCAACATTTTTTTCAGATACTTATAAGTTTTCTGGAAAACCTAGTGACTGTACATGAAGAGTCAAGTTAGTCAGAGAACAGATACTACCCATGACAGAATGTCTAAGTAATGAGACTATTCCTGCTCTGGAAATAAAAGAAAAAAAAAAACAAAAAACCTGTCTCATTTACATGTTCAATCAATCTAATCAATCACCAGTGGTTTATATTTCTGTTAAACCCCCATAAAAGACCAAAGCAGAGTTTCATTTTTACTTTGTAAAATTCTAGTATCTTTGCTAAAAACAATGCCTGTGAAATAATGTCTTTGGCAAGGATGTCACCCAAGCTGACACAACCAAATAAGTTTTGATCCCAAAAGTGATCCCAAAGAGGGTGATTTTACTTGAAAATTCTCTGTGGCAACTACTGCTCTCAGGATAGGCTTAACACATGCATACATACATACATCCACACATCTACACACACACATTCTAATTCCAATCGGGTCACATGTTGGTTTGGAGTGAAATTTTTTAAAAGCATGTTAGCTACTTGTTTACTGTTTCCTACATCAGCTTTGTTGTCTTATATATGAGGTTGTGTTTCCAGTCAGAGCTTGTGTATGTTTCTGCACAGGCCTTCAGAGCACCCAGCACAGCCCCAAGCCCCTGTGGCAGCCTCACCAGCTCATCTGTTCTACCTGTGGCCTTAGCTTGTTCTGCACCAAGGCAACAGTTTTTGTGAATCCGAGTTTGAAAGCCTGAGAAATGGCTGGGCGCGGTGGCTCACACCTATAATCCCAGCACTTTGGGAGGCTGAGGTGGGCAGATCATGAGGTCAGGAGATTGAGACCATCCTGGCTAACACGGTGAAACCCCGTCTCTACTAAAAATACAAAAAAATTAGCCGGGCATGGTGGTGGGCACCTGTAGTCCCAGCTACTAGGGAGGCTGAGGCAGGAGAATGGTGTGAACCCGGGAGACGGAGCTTGCAGTGAACCGAGATCGCGCCACTGCACTCCAGCCTGGGCGACAGAGCAAGACTCTGTCTCAAAAAAAAAAACAAAAGAAAGAAAGCCTGAGAAATCCAGCACCACCATGTGTTATCTCTATGTCACCCCGGGTGTATTAGCCGCGGTCCTCTAGAGGGACAGAACTAATAGGATAGATGTATATATACAAGGGAGTTAATTAAGGAGTATTGACTCACACCATCACAAGGTGAGGTCCCAGAACAGGCCATCTGCAAGCTGAGGAGTAAGGAAGTCAATCCAAGTCCCAAAGCTGAAGAACTTGGAGTCTGATGTTTGAGGGCAGGAAGCATCCAGCACGGGAGAAAGATGGAGGCGAGAAGACTCAGCCAGTCTAGTCTTTCCATGTCCTTCTGCCATTTTTTATTCTGGCCGAGCTAGCAGCTGATTAGATGGTGCCCACCCAGACTGAGGGTGGGTCTGCCTCTCCCAGTTCACTGACTCAAATGTTAATCTTTTCTGAGAATACGCTCACAGACACACCCAGGAATAATACCTTGCATCCTTCAATCCAATCAAGTTGACACTCAGTATTAACCATCACACTGGGTCATAGCCCAAAATGTAGTTCCCCACAATCATCTGACATCTCCTTTCTCCTCGTGTTCCTTCTGCTCTGTGCCCTTTGCCTCTCTTCCTCCCAAATCATCCCCTTGTGCCCTCCAGGATGTTTAAACCCTGATGAAAGGCCAGCTCCATCCTCAGGCTTCATCACGTCACTCACTTCCATATTGCAGCTTCCTGGGTTTGCACCTAATTGGGTAAAGCCCAGCACACACGTCTACATTCCAGTTGCAAGGGGTATGTGGGAGGGCTGGGAAAGGAAGCTGACCAGATTCTACCTTGAGAAAGCAGGACAATGCTCCCGAGGTGAGATGCTATCTATGCAGGGAAGGTGTTCACCATTTGGACAGCCACAGCTGGAAGATGCCCACTACCCAGGTTTTCATAGTCATAGGTAAGGAGAAGTTTTGGCAGTGGAGGATTCAAGATAATTTTTTAGATTATTTTTATTTTTTTGAGACAGTCTTGCTCTGTCACCCAGGCCGGAGTGCAGTGGTGCGATCTCAGCTCACTACAATCTCCACCTCCCGGATTCAAGCCATTCTCCTGCCTCAGCCTCTCAAGTAGCTGGGATTATAGGCGCCCACCATCATGCCCTGCTAATTTTTGTATTTTAGAAGAGATGGAGTTTTGCCGTGTTGGCCAGACTGGTCTCAAACTCCTGACCTCAAGTGATCTGCCC
>NW_012103643.1:2119576-2127589 GCF_000951045.1 Mandrillus leucophaeus | reverse complement strand
CATCCTTCAATCCAATCAAGTTGACACTCAGTATTAACCATCACACTGGGTCATAGCCCAAAATGTAGTTCCCCACAATCATCTGACATCTCCTTTCTCCTCGTGTTCCTTCTGCTCTGTGCCCTTTGCCTCTCTTCCTCCCAAATCATCCCCTTGCGCCCTCCAGGATGTTTAAACCCTGATGAAAGGCCAGTTCCATCCTTAGGCTTCATCACGTCACTAACTTCCATATTGCAACTTCCTGGGTTTGCACCTAATTGGGTAAAGCCCAGCACACACGTCTACATTCCAGTTACAAGGGGTATGTGGGAGGGCTGGGAAAGGAAGCTGACCAGATTCTACCTTGAGAAAGCAGGACAATGCTCCCGAGGTGAGATGCTATCTATGCAAGGAAGGTGTTCACCATTTGGACAGCCACAGCTGGAAGATGCCCACTACCCAGGTTTTCATAGTCATAGGTAAGGAGAAGTTTTGGCAGTGGAGGATTCAAGATAATTTTTTAGATTATTTTTATTTTTTTGAGACAGTCTTGCTCTGTCACCCAGGCCAGAGTGCAGTGGTGCGATCTCAGCTCACTACAATCTCCACCTCCCGGATTCAAGCCATTCTCCTGCCTCAGCCTCTCAAGTAGCTGGGATTATAGGCGCCCACCATCATGCCCTGCTAATTTTTGTATTTTAGAAGAGATGGAGTTTTGCCGTGTTGGCCAGACTGGTCTCAAACTCCTGACCTCAAGTGATCTGCCCACCTCCCAAAGTGCTGGGATTACAGGCATAAGCCGCCGCACCAGGCCTAAATTTTACAGGAAGCAGGACTCAGTGATGGATTGGATGTGGACTACAGAGAGAGATGACTAGCTGTCCAGCTTGAGCAACCTGAGAGCAGGTGAGGCCATTTATTGAGATGAAACATGACGGAAGAAGATAAAGTGAAGGCGGAAATGATAAGTTCAGTTTGGGACATATTGGCCTTGAGGGGCTTTGTAAATTGCCAGGTTCTGAGGCTCCAGTGGTGGCAGCAGCAATCACTCGCGGCCTTTGTGTGGCACCCAGCATTTGTTCTAATTCCATCCATCGCCAGCTGATTCTCATTTCTCAAGCCTTTGTTCAGGCTGTCGAACGCCAGGGATCTGGGTTACCCTCTCCTAGTCCTAAACACTGTCCCCTGCCAAACCCCATTTAACCTAATTACTAGGCATGTGAACCTGGGCAAACCACTTCACTGCTCTAGGCCTCGGTTCCTCATCTATAAAACGATAGGGTTACAAATGATGACGTCCAAGGGTCCTTCTAGGTCCACACTGGTTCTAAATAAAATGCGGCACTTCGCTGATCCACCGCGAGAGGGCACCAGAGAAACGTCCTCGCACAGGACTGCGCTGGCAGTGCCCCGAGCCAGCCAGGGAGGGTACCAGGTGGGATGCAGCGAGGGAGATGGAAGTAAGGTGGAACGCCATCCTTCCGCATCCTTCACACTCGGGCAAACCCTTAGATCTAGGAAAAACGTTCAATCAGCAGCAACCGCAGCCAACATTCTATTTATTCCCTTTATTTATTTATCAAGACAAAAAGCATTGTCCGGCTCTTCACTGCCAGAGTGTTAGTTAAATGCATGAATTTTCGAGGTAAATTAGATCCAACTGGCCCATTACAGTCACCTGGACGCTCTTAAATACACCGATGCTTCGCTCCCAACCACAGCAGCGCGAGGGGCCACAGCCCTCCCATCAGCTAAAAGATGAACGCGGGACAGATTCCTGCTTGGGACGGATTCCTGCTCGCCTCCCACTCCTGGCCCCCGGAAACTCACAGCCTGGTTGCTAAGTCAGATTTAGCTCCTTTGTGCACATTGTCAAAAAAAAACTTGAGACAATCCTACAGGTTTCCAGCGGGGAGCACTGGGGCACACGTGGTACCCTCAAAGCTGGTTCATCGAAAAGCCCTTGATATGTGGCGAGCTTGCTCTGTTATCCTTACTACGAGAAGCAGGGCAGAATCTTGATCCTTGGATTTCCAGCACACGGTCCTGTTATAATAGCTAATCGATAAACCTTGTGGCTTGGAAGTGCATGGCTTTGCCAGTCTTTCCCTCTGTGTGCAGTCTAATTCCGGTCATGAACACGGAACACAAAAGCTGCTGTTTGTGGTAGGAGCCACACCTTCCTGTCTCACCTCTAAGATGGTGAGAAAAGATAAGCATATCTGCCCAATTCATCTGATGGGGTTTGTGAGGACCAGATAAATGTATATGTACATGTTCTGAAGTGTATAATACAAATGCAAACTCCAGGTGGAGTTATTTTAAAGGTGTGATTAATTATACCATGAATAATGTAATTATACAGGGGTGTCATTATTTTCAAGGCAATGTTCACATCACAGTGTTTTATTTACAATAGCTAAAATGTAAATGATCTAAATGTCCAAAATTATCAAATATCAAGTTGAGACCCTCTTTTTGTCAGCAAGTATTTGAGGACCTATAGCGTGTTAGTCTGTTTTTGCATTGCTATAAAGGAATATCTCAGCTGGGCTCAGTGGCTCACACCTGTAATCCCAGCGTTTTGGGAGGCCAAGGTGGGCAGATCACGAGGTCAGGAGTTCGAGACCAGCCTGGCCAATATGGTAAAACCTGTCTCTACTAAAAATACAAAAATTAGCTGGGCATGATGGTGCACGCCTGTAGTCCCAGCTACTCGGGAGGCTGAGGCAGGATGATCGCTTGAACCCGGGAGGCAGAGGTTGCAGTGAGCAAAGATCGTGCCTCTGCACTCCAGCCTGGGTGACAGAGTGAGACTCTGTCTCAAAAAAAAAAAAAAAAAAAAAATACCTGAGGCGGGGTAATTTATAATAAAAGCAGCTTAATTGGCTCATGGTTCTGCAGGCTGTACAAGCATGGCTCCAGTGTCTGCCTCTGGTGAGGCCTCAGGAAGCTTCCAGTCATGGCAGTTGGAGAAGGGAGAGACGGTGATGTCACATGGCAAGATCCAGGGTTGCCGGGAGGTTCCAGACTTTTATACAACCAGGTCTCATGTGAACTCACCGAGTAAGAGCTCACTTATCACCTGGTGATGGTGCTAAACCATTTACGAGAGTCCTGCCCCATGATTCAATCACCCCCACCAGGCCTCACCTTCAATATTGGAAATCACATTTCAACATGAGATTTGGAGGCGACACACGTCCAAACTCTTTCATATGGTGTGTCATTCCAAAGGGAATCTTTGTAACCATTAAAAAATATGTTATAGGAAGATGCTTAATGATAAGGTGAACTACTCATGATGGATAATAAATGAAAGAAGGCAGATGATACTACAATAAGGTACAATATGATTCTATTTAAATATGCATTCATATATGTGTATAAGTTAGACATGTGTATACATACGTAAATATGGGAGCAATACCCAAATTTTAGCAATGGTTATATAAGGGTAAATAGGATCTGCCATATAAGGCTGGAAAATTAAGATCTTAATTTTCTTTTCTGCAATAGATAATGAGGTAACAGGAAGAGGAAGAAAGAGTCATTGTTCTCCTTGGTGGCTCTGTGTATTAGTCTGTTCTCAGGCTGCTAATAAAAGACATACCCAAGACTGGGTAATTTATAAAGGAAAGAGGTTTAATGGACTCACGGTTCCACATGGCTGGAGAGGCCTCCCAATCATGGCACAAGGCAAAGGAAGAGAGCAGAGGCACATCTAACATGGTGGCAGACAAGAGGACATGTGCAGGGGAACTGCCCTTTATAAACCATCAGATCTCATGAGACTTATTCACTATTGCAAGAATAGCATGGGAAAAACCCGCCCCCATGATTCAATTACCTCCCATCGGGTCTCTCCCACAACACATGGGGATTATGGCAGCTACAATTCATTTGGGTGGGGACACAACCAACCTATATCAGTTTGTATCTTAGGCAGATAAAGGAACTTCAGTTTGTTTGGGAGAGATCTTGGGGGTAGGTGGTCGGAGACTTTGAGGCTTCTTCAGTTCAGCATGGCAAAAATGCCATATTGTGAGGTATTGCTTTCTGAGCCCCAACGAGGTCAAACTTGTAACCTCCAGCTAAGCCCTACCTCCAGATTCTGTTGCACTGGGGACTAATTTTCCAACACATACTTTTTGGGGAATACATTCAAATCATAGCAGTCACTAAGATTGTCTTAGTGTGTTGGTGAGTTCGGCCATACCTGAAGCATCTTTACCCATCTGCTATGGTTTGAATGTGCCCCCTTCTCAAATTCATGTAGAAACTTGTATTAGTCCATTTTCATACTGCTATGAAGAAATACCTGAGACTGGGTAATTTATAAAGAAAAAGAGATTTCATGGACTCACAGTTTCACATGGCTGGAGAGGCTTCACAATCATGGTGGAAGGCTAAGGAAGAACAGAGGCACATCTTACAGGGTGACAGGCAAGAGGGCATGTGCAGGGGAACTGCCCTTTATAAAACCATCAGAGCTCATGAAATTTATTCACTATTATGAGAACAGCACAGGAAAAACCCATCCCCATGGTACAATTACCTCCCACCAGGTCTCTCCTACAACATGTAGGGATTATGGGAGCTACATTTCAAGATGAGATTTGGGTGGGGACACAGGCAAACCATATAATTCCACTCCAGCCCCACCCAAATCTCATGTCCTCACATTTCAAAACCAATTGTGCCTTCCCAGCAGTCATCCAAAGTCTTAACTCATTACAGCATTAACTCAAAAGTCCACATTCCAAAGTCTCATCTGAGACAAGGCAAGTCCCTTCCACTTATGATCTTGTAAAATCAAAAGTCAGTCAGTTACTTCCTAGACACAATGAGGGTACAGGCATTGGGTAAATATACCTGCTCCAAATGGAAGAAACTGCCCAAAACAAAGGGGTTATAGTCCCCATGAAGTCCAAAATCCAATAGGTCAGTCATTAAACCTTAAAGTTCCAAAATGATCCCCTTTTGACTCCATTTCTTACATCTAGTTCATGCTGATGCAAGAGGTGGATTCCCATGGCTTTGGACAGCTCCACTCCTGTGGCTTTGAAGGGTATAGCCCCACTCCCAGCTGCTTTCAAGGCCTGGCATTAAGTGTCTGCAGCTTTTCCAGGTGCATGGTGCAATCTGTCAGTGGATCTACCATTCTGGGGTCTGGAGGATGATGGCCCTCTTCTCACAGTTTCAATAGGCAGTGCCACAGTGGGGACTCTGTGTGGGGGCTCCCACCCCACATTTCTCTTCCACACTGCCCTAGCAGAGGTTCTCCATGAGGGCCCTGCCCCTGCAGGAAACTTCTGCCTGGACATCCAGGCATTTCCATACATCCTCTGAAATCTAGGCAGAAGTTCCCAAACCTCAGTTCTTGACTCCTGTGCACCCACAGGCTCACCATGTGGAAGCTGCCAAGGCTTGGGGCTTGCACCCTCTGAAACCAAAGTGTGAGCTGTACCTTGGCCCCTTTTAGCTATGGCTAGAGCAGCTAGGAGAAAACACGGCACCAAGTCCCTAGGCTGCACACAGCAGGGGAGCCCCAGACCTGGCCCAGAAACCCATTTTTCCCTCCTAGGCCTCAGGCCTGTGATGGTACGTGCTACTGTGAAGGTCTCTGACATGCTCTGGAGATATCATCCCCATTGTTTTGGTGATTAACATTTGGCTCCTTGTTACTTATGCAAATTTCTGCAGCAGGCTTGAATTTCTCCCTAGAAAATGCATTTTTCTTTTTTTGTTGCATCATTAGGCTGCAAATTTTCCAAATTTTTATGCTCTGCTTCCTCTTGAACGCTTTGCCACTTAGTAATTTCTTCCGCCAGATATCCTAAATCATCTCTCTCAAGTTCAAAGTTCCACAGATCTCTAGGGCTGTAGCAAAATGCTGCCAGTCTCTTCGCTAAAGTATAACAAGAATCACCTTTGCTCCAGTTCTCAACAAGTTCCTCATCTCCATCTGAAAACACCTCACCCTGGACTTTATTGTCCATATCACTATCAGCATTGTAGTCAAAGCCATTCAACAAGTTTCTAGGAAGTTCCAAACTTTCCCACATCTTTCTGTCTTCTGAGCCCTCCAAATCCCTAGGAAGTTCCAAACTTTCTCATGTTTTTCTATTTTCTGAGCTCTCCAAACTGTTCCAAGCTCTGCTTGTTACCCAGTTCCAAAGTCACTTCCACATTTTCAAGTATCTTAATAGCAGTACCCTACTCTAAAGGCACCAATTTACTGTATTAGTCCATTTTCATACTGCTATGGAGAAATACCTGAGACTGGATAATTAATTTTTTAAAAAGAGGTTTAATGGACTCACAGTTCTACATAACTGGGGAGGCCTCACAATCATGGCAGAAGGCTAGGGAGGAGCAAAGGCACATCTTACATGGCAGAAGGCAAGTGTGTGTGTGCTGGGGAACTGCCCTTTATAAAACTGTCAGATCTCGTGAGACTCACTCACTATCATGAGAACAGCAAGGGAAAAATCCGCCCCTGTGATTAAATTACCTCTCACTGGGTCTCTCCCATGACACAGGGATTATGGGAGCTACCATTCAAGATGAGATTTGGGTGGGGACACAGCCAAACCATATCAAAACTTAATCTCTATTGTGGTGTGTAAGAGGTGGAGCCTTTTGGGAAGATTAAGTCATGAGGGCTCCTCGTTCATAAATAGATTAGTGTCTTATAAAAAGGACTGGAGGGAATTAGCTTAGGCTTCTTTGCTCTTGGGCTCATCTGCCAAGCAAAAAAACCCTTACTAGACACCAAATACCAGTGTCTTGATCTTGGACTTCTCAGCCTCCAGAACTGTGAGAAATAAATTTCAGTTGTTATTTATTATCCAGTCTGAGATGTTTTATCCAGTCTGTTTTCTTTTTCTTTTAGCAACATAAATGAACTAAGTAATCATGTCTTCCCACTGTAACATAAGCTCCCATGAGGACAAGGATTTTATCTTGACACCTGCAGCACAAAGAACAATGCCTGGTGCTTCACAAATACACTACGTGCTCAATAAATATTTGTTGAATAAGTGAATAAATTGTCCTAGGCAAGCAGTGAAGCCTGGTCCCATTAGTCACTTTGTAGCCTGGATGGTGGGTGCCATTGCTTCTCTTGGGCAGCCTGTTTAAAGATCCATCACCAATGAAGAGACACATTTTGGGTTGTTCATACAATGTAATACAACAACAGAGAAAGAACATACTACTCGAACATTCAGATGAAGCTCACAGGTTTAGGATGAGTAAAAGGAGCCAGTCACAAAGAATACATTTTACCTGATCCCATTTACGTGAAGTGCAAAAACAGACAAAACTAATTGATCATGATGGAGCAGACACAGGGGAACTTTATGGGGTGCTGGAAATGTTCCACCTCTTACTCTGACTGGCAGTTGCATCAAGGTGCCAAGGTGCACATATTTTAAAAATCACTGTAGGAGACCAGAGTAAGCCACCCCAAAATATGCCTCCTTGGCATAAGGATTATTTTGCACTGATTATTTTGAGAAACAGCAGACACAGGAGAAGCTCTAAAAACAAAGTAGAAGTTAACCTTTTGTATGGGAAATATACCACTATAAAGGAAATCTCCATTTGTAAGGGTGTCTCCCTCTCTAACAGGAATAAAAGGATGACTAAATCACACGAGACTGCTATCAATGGAGAAGGCACTGACTTAAATCTGCATAACAAACCTTATTCTTGTTTACTGTGCCTCCTTTCCTGGTCACCTTCCTATAAATTGCCTCCCCCATAGCCCTCTTGTTTTTGTTTTCTCTGGTGAGGCTATATAAGCCAGGGTTCTATGCCATGGCTTTGAGATTTACTCATTTCTCTGGGTACCTCCCATGTATATATGAAATATAATATTAATAAACTTCAGCTTGTTTTCCTCTTATTTTATTTTATTTTTTTTGAGACAGAGTCTCGCTCTGCTGCCCAGGCTGGAGTGCAGCAGTGCGATCTCGGCTCACTGCAAGCTCCACCTCCCAGGTTCACACCATTCTCCTTCCTCAG
>NW_012103643.1:2115397-2118711 GCF_000951045.1 Mandrillus leucophaeus | reverse complement strand
AAAGAGCCTATTCTATCAGTAATTCCAAAAGGGAGGAGAGTATAATGAGTATAATGTCTGGCTCCCCCTTCCCATCACGGCCTGAACTAGCTTTTCAGTTAACTTTAACATGCCCTGGGCCAAGAGGAGGGGTCTATACAGATGGTTGGGGGGAATGGAATTTGATTTTTGGTTTATAGTATTCACTTATGTAGTACACTTCGGTGTATATATACCTTTTACCTCAATTTTAAGTCATTTTAAAAAAGATCCCTCTCCCTCTCTTGAAATTCCCTCTAATTCCTTTTTCTCATCCAGTTATCAGTAAATTAATGATATGCTTTGGATTTGTGTCCCTGCCAAAATCTCATGTTGAATTGTAATCCCAAATGTCGGAGGCGGGGCCTGGTGGGAGGTGATGGGATCATGGAGACAGACTTCCCTCTTGCTGTTCTCATGATAGTGAATTCTCACAAGATCTGGTTGTTTAAAAGTGTGTAGCACTTCCCTTTTGGGCTCTCTTCCTTCTGCTCTAGCCATGTAGGACATGCTGGTTTTCCCTTTCCTCCCACCATGATTGTAAGTTTCCTGAGGCCTCCCCATCCATGTTTCCTATACAGCCTGTGGAACTGTGAGCCAACTAAACCTCTTTTTATTTTTTAAATAAATTACCCAGTCTCAGGTAGTTCTTTGTAGCATTGTGAGAATTAGCTAACACAGAAAATTGGTACAGAGAGTGTGAGGCATTGCTATAAAGGTGCCACATTCCGCCTGAAAATGTGGAAGCAGCTTTGGAACTGAGTAATGGGCAGAGGTTGGAACAGTTTGGAGAGCTCAGAAGAAGACAGGAAGATAAGGGAAAGTTTGGAACTTCCTAGAGAGTTGTTAAATTGTTGTGACCAAAATGCTATAGTGATATAGTCAATGAGGTCAAGGCTGAAAAGGTCTCAGATGGAGATGAGGAACTTATTGGAAACTGGAGCAAAGGTGACTTGTGTTATGTGTTAGCAAAGAGGTTGGAGGCATTGTGCCCCTGCCCTAGAGATCCGTGGAATTTTGAACTTGAGAGTGACGATTTAGAGTATGTGGTGGAATAAATTTCTAAGTAGCAAAATTTTCAATATGTGGCCTGGTTGCTTCTAGCAGCCTATGCTTATACTCATGAGCAAAGAAATAATCTGGAACTGGATCTTATATTTTAAAAGGTACAGAGTGTAAAAGTTTGGAAAATTTGCAGACTGGCCATGTGGTAGAAAAGAAAAACCCATTTTCTGGGGAGGAATTCAAGCTGGCTGCAGAAATTTGCATAAGCAAATAAGCTGAATCTTAATAGTCAAGAAAATGGGGAAAATGCCTCAAAGACACTTTAGAGACCTTTGCAGCAGCCCCTCCCATCACAGGCCTGGAGACACAGGAAGGAAAAATGGTTTTGTAGGCCAGACCCTGGGCCCTGCTGCCGTGGGCAACCTCAGGACACCACTCCCTGCATCCCCACTGTTCCAGCTCCAGCCGTGGCTAAAAGGGGCCAACGTACAGCTCAGGCCACTGCTTCAGAGAGTGCAAGCCATAAGCCTTAGCAGCTTCCATGTGGTGTTAAGCCTGTGGGTGCACAGAGGGCAAGGGTTGAGGTTTGGGAGCCTCTGCCTAGATTTGAGGATCTATGGAAATGCCTGCATGTCCAGGCAGAAGTCTGTTGCAGGGGCAGAGCCTTCATGGAGAACCTCTTCTAGGGAACTATGGAGGGCAAATGTGGAGTTGGAGCCCTCACACAGAGTCCCCACTCAAGCACTGCCTAGTGGTGCTGTGAGAAGTAGGGTCACCATCCTCCAGCCCCTAGAATGGTAGATCCACCGACAGCTTGCACTGTGAGCTTGGAAAGGCCACAGGCACTCAACACCACACCACGAAGACAGCTATGGCAGTTATACCCTGCAGAGCCATAGGGGTAGAGCTACCCAAGGCCTTAGGAGCCCACCCATTGCATCTGTGTGGCCTGAATGTGAGACACGGAGTCAAAGGAGATTATTTTGGAGCTTTAAGACTTAATGACTTCCCTGCTGGGTTTGAACTTCATGGGGCCTGTAACCCTTTTGTTTTGGCCAATTTCCCCCACTAGGAATGGGTGCATGTAACAGATGCCTGTACCTCCATTGTATCTTGGAAGTAACTAACTTGTTTTTCATTTTACAGGCTCATAGGCAAAAGGGACTTGTCTTATCTCAGATGAGACTTTGGACTGTGGAGTTTTGAGTTAATGCAGAAGTGAGTTCAGACTCAGGGGACTGTTGAGAAGGGATGATTGTATTTTGCAATGTGAGAAAGACAACAGATTTGGGAGGGGTCAGGGTAAAATGACATGGTTTGGATTTGTGTCCCCACCAAAATCTCATGTTGAATTGTAATCCCCAGTGTTGGAGGAGGGGCCTCGGTAGAAGGTGATTGGATCATGGGGGCGTACTTCCCCCTTTTTGTTCTCGTGATAGTGAGTTCTCACAAGATCTGGTTGTTGAAAAGTGTATAGCAGTCGGCTGCGGTGGCTCATGCCTGTAATCACAGCCTTTTGGGAGGATGAGGCAGATGGATCACTTGAGGCCAGGAGTTCGAGACCAGCCTGTGCAACGTGGTGAAACCTGTCTCTCTCCTAAAAATACAAAAATTAGCTGGGTGTGGTGGTGCATGCCTGTAATCCCCAGCTACCTGGGAGGCTGAGGCTGGAGAATTGCTTGAACTCGGGAGGTGGAGGTTGCAATGGGCTGAGATCGCACCACTGCACTCCAGCCTGGGTGACAGTGCAAGACTCCATCTCAAAAAAACAAAACAAAACAAAACAGTATGTAGCACTTCTGCTTCTGCTCTCTTCCTCCTGCTCCAGCTGGCCTCCCCTTTGCCTTCCACCATGACTGTCCATACTTCCTGTACGTCCTGTGAAACCGTGAGCCAATTAAGCCTCTTTTCTTTAATAAATTATCCAGTGCCATGTAGTTCTTTATAGCAATGTGAGAATGGACTAATACAATTAATAAAATGTTTCAGAGTCAGTTCAGAATCTAACAATGACTTGCATGTTTCCAGCTTGTGATGCCAGCTTTCCTCTTGCCTCCCCAACATAATTTTACTTTTGCCATGTCAAAATTTCTTAAACGTAATATCTGCCAAGGTACAATAGGAACATTTCCTTCTAGAAAGCACGACCATTTCTTAACTTATAAAAACAAGCTCCAAGGCAGACAGGGATCCCCTCTGAGGCCCCACCACATGGTAGTGGCAGCCTGGGATCCCACTCCCGGGATTAGTGATATTGCTGGAGTCTGTAGATCCGAAACATAAGAGATTAT
>NW_012103643.1:2085610-2113627 GCF_000951045.1 Mandrillus leucophaeus | reverse complement strand
AAAAAAAAAAAAAAAGGTACAAAAATTGAACACACTTTTGAGGTAGCTTTTCCATTGTTAAAAAATTCAATACAAAAATGTTTATTTTTATTCTAATCACTGAGATCACTTTTAAGTCTAAATTGACTTTTATATATTTAACAGGGTGGTGCATAAGTTTACAAATGAATAGAAAACCCTAATGAGAATAAAGGCATTTTCCAGCATCTTCTCTACAAATGCCAATTTTCACTTGATTAGTCAAAACCAGAGCTAGAAGCTTCCAAAGCGAACTTGGCACCATCTCATCATCTCAGAACACTGGGAACATTGAGGCCCTGCTACTCCCTCGATGTGGGCTGCGGGAGGGAGAGGGAGACAAGCAGGTGGTGTCCACTAATTGGTCACGTGATAAAGTAGGTAGTATCATCCCCACGGTAGAGGTGCCGAAACAGACGCAGAAGGATTGGTGGTTTGCCCAGGTTCACACAGCTGGTCAACGGAAATGCCAAGGTTCAAGCACACAGCGGTCCCACCCCAAAGCCCATGCACTTCCTCTCCATTCAGATGCCCTGTTCTCAACAGAGAGGGGAAGAGTGAGAGCCTGGACTGCTCTCGACAATAACTCCAACTTCTCAGCAATAATTTCCAATTTCTCCTCAGAAACTCCCTAAGATAATTTAAAAAATATATTCCCTCTGACAGCTAAATGTCATCATAAATGTTTTTATCATCAATTCAAGTAGTTTCAAAGGATGCTATGGTAGATTACTGCAGTGATGATCCCTAAGGAGTCACACTTCCCTGGATCCATGACCCTGGAGCGTTCCTTCCCAATTGGACACACGGCTTGCTTTTGCCAAGGGTTATGAAAAGGGGAGTCAGGAGGAAGCCTGAAAATCACTTGTGTTCTGGGACTTGCTCCTGCTACTCTTTGGAACCTGCGGTCACCACGTAAGGAAGCCTCTGCTAGTCTACTAGTGGAAGAGACACCATGTGAAGCAGAGACAGCTGTCCTGGCTGAGGTTCCTAGACCAAGCAGCCCTCCAGCTGACATACATGTGAGGCCACAGGGTGTGAGAACATGTGGCGCGGGCTGAGCTGAACCACCAGCTGACCACAGAGATCCAGCAGCTCAGCCAAGTCCAGAACTACCCAGCTAACCCCCAGATTCATGAACATTATAAATGCTTGTTGTATTAAGCCACTAAGCCTTAGGGTGCTTTTGTTACCTAGCAACTGATACACTTACATATTATAAAATTTGAGATTTTCAAATAAAACTATTATGTCAGTTTCAATGTACCCAGTGAATCCAAAATCCCAAATCAATTTGATGCCCATCATCCATTCAAAGGATACATTTAAAAACTCAAAAATTTCACATCATTCCTTTTTTCTTTTAGCCCCATTTTTCTAATATCCTATTATATCCTATTACCCTATGATACTTCTTTAAAATAAAGATATCTGGATAAATGTCTATGTTAAAAGTTTTGGCATTTCCTATGCCATAAAGCTCCAACTATTTTTTTAAAAAATCACTTATGGATTGTGTTACCATAAAGTAAGTATTATTGGTACATGATTGACCAATATAAAAATATATCAGCTAGGCACAGTGGCTCATGCCTGTGATCCCAGCACTTTGGGAGGCTAAGGGGGGAAAACTGCTTGAAGGTAGGAGTTCCAGACCAGCTTGGGTGACATATGGAGATCCTGTCTCTATAAAAATTTTGTAATTTTTACAAAAAATGTAAAAATTAGCCCTAGGGTCATGGTATGTGTCTGTAGTCCCAGCTGTTCTGGAGGCTGAGGTGTGAGGATCGTCTGAGTCCAGTTTGAGGCTGCAATGAGCTATAATTGCACTCCTGCACTCCAGCCTGGGTGACAGAGTGAGGCCCTGTCCCCCCCTCCCCCCGCCAAATATGTGTGTGTGTGTGTGTGTGTGTGTGTGTATATATATTTTAGTAAAATGTATCAAGGTTTATTTCAAGTGAATGACACTCCATCCCTGCCTTGACTTTCTACCCATTCCCCAAACTAAACAACTCTGTTCCTGGAGCCATTATCACTTTCCCATCTGCTGGAGTTTATATATATACACATATATATGGAGAGAGAGAGAGAGTTTGTGTGTGTGTGTGTGTGTGTATATATATATATATAGAGAGAGAGATATAAAAATATCAAATATAAAGAGTAAAACTTCACTGGAAATAATCTCTTAATGAAAAGGATATTTTTATTTTTCAATTAGTTCATGTATCCATTCAGTGGCTCTTATTTTTAGCTAGGCAGAGTTGTGCATCAATTCTATTTCTATTTTTCATTTTTGTAGCTGCAAGCACAGAAAAGCCTTGTTTGAAGACTACTGGGAGTGAAAGGAGTTTAATTACGGCAGTTTTATGTGTCACTCAATTCTCTGACCTCTTGAATTATCTGCACCAAATCAGAGATATCATCCATAATTAATGACTTATCACCTGACGACTTGATTAGGTCCTTCTTCAAACTGATTAGGAGCAAATAATTAGAAACCACCTGACTCACCGAAGGATTAGCTCCCTGGTCGGTGGTGTCATTTACTTTCTGAACACGCCATTTCTCTGTGACCGTTTGTTTGGTATCCCAGAGGTTCTTCCCCCTAAGTACAATCCAGGACAGGACAGCTGAGAGGAGTCTCTCTCTCTCTCTCTCTCTTTTTTTTTTTTAATAAAATGGGAGCAAGATGACTGTGAAAAAGGAGGGAGGGAAGACAGCGTGCACTTTATCACAAGCACATTCCCAGGCAGATCAGTTTTAGGAAAGGGCACTTGACACTGAGTATCTAGATATGGATTCTCCTTAAACTATTTGCATCCTGGAACCCTTGGAAAGTCACATTTTGGTTCAAGGATCATTGCTCTTTCTGGTCCGATGCACCTTACTCCAGCTGGTGGCGAGAAACTCCCTGAGACTTGAAAGTTTAATAGGAGACCTGCCAGTCATTGTGTGTTTCCCTGATTTTCCACAAAAACGCATCTTTTATGCAAGGGCTTTTAGCAAAAGGTATCAAGATTTGTTTCAAGTGAATGACACTCCATCCCTACCTCGACTTTCTATCCATTCCCCAAATTAAACAGCTCTGTTCCTGGGGCCATTACCACTTTCCCATCTGCTGGAGTTTAGGAGTGAATTATAACATTACGGTCGCTTAAGCCACAACCTAGTCCTGTGACATCGCTGGTCCAACTATTAAGTCTATTCAAACCTTAAAAAAAAAAAAAAAAAAAAAAGGCAATAAATGCTTATTCCTCAAAATGGCCATGTCTGTCACATAAAACTGATTTTATCAATATCGTAAAAAACTCAACCTTCATTTAAATCTGGAGGCATGACATCACACAGCATGTATGAGGTGGGGGAATATTTAAAATCTCTGAAACTTTGAAGGGGAGTGCATGGATGCTATTCCTATCACCAGAAACCCTCAATACCCTGAAGACTGACAGTAAAACTGAGTGTGCCTGTAATCCCAGCACTTTGGGAGGCCGAGGTGGGTGGATCATGAGGTCAGGAGATCGAGACCATCCTGGCCCACATGGTGAAAACCCACCTCTACTAAAATACAAAAAAATTAGCTGGGACTGGTGGCACACACCTGTAGTCCCAGCTACTCAGGAGGCTGAGGCAGGGGAATTGCTTGAACCCAGGTGGCAGAGGTTGCAGTGAGCCGAGATCGCGTCATTGCACTCCAGCCTGGTTACAGAGCGAGACTCCATCTCAAAACAAAACAAAACAAAAAACTGAGTGTGAACAGAGAAAGGATGACAGAAGTGGGAGAAGGCCCAGCCCACCAAGCATAACCAGCCAAAATAATTGAAATGCAAACTCAGGTGGAAAAGCCATTTCTGTGACAAAGTGGAGACATTAGACAGGAAGTAGATCTTGACATCTCACCAGAAGACAAACAGGAATACAGCATCCTAGAATTTAGAAATGGCCATCAGGATTTAAAATGTATAAAAGGTACGCAAAGCTACCTCTTCAGTATTCCCTCAGGAAGCAACTGGACCAATGCACAGAAACATCCAATACAGGTGTTCATCGTGTTTTCTTAATAACAAAACCCCTGGAATCCTTAATGCCCATTGGTTATTGGTTATGTGAAGTGGGAATTGGTTATGTAAATTACGGTGAACTATGACCATTATGATGGATGTGACCATGTCTTACAGTGATGCAGACCTTTATAGAATGTCATGAAAATGTCTACAACTTGTATCATTAAGAGTAAAAATCAGGTTAACAAAACAGTATGTTAACAAAATATAAACTCATTTTTAAGTGTGTGTATGCATGCACAACCCATGCCTGTATTCAACAAACCCATCAAGGACAATCAAATGTTACCGTCTTGATTGAAAGTGAGGGGCCTATAATTAACCAACCATTAATGTTTAAAATACAAGGTAACGTCACCAGGCAGAACACACAAGCACAGAGCCGAGTAGAACAGAACACAGGACATCCTGTAACCAAATCATTCTTGGGAGCAGCCCAGGAAGCCCCGGGTGGTGTTCAACAAAAGAAACTAAGTATTGAAGTCAAAAAGGATGAAGCTGGTGCCCAGAAAGGTGAAAGCAATCCCACCAGGGCCTCACGGGCTAAAAAAATCTAACTTTGGCTTGACCTGGGTATGAAGTATGTTGAAGAACAAGGAAAAAGAAATTCTGAAGCATTATGTGATTCCTGAATTTAAAAAAAAATATTAGGGACCCTGGATTTGCGTTTTTTAAAAAAGTGTCACACCTCCCTGACTTCAGGGTAGTTGACTGTACAGAAAGTGCAAGGCGTGCACATATAGTCTAAATCCCTTGTCTTTTTTCTTTTTTTTGAGACGGAGTCTCACTCTGTCGCCCAGGCTGAAGTGCAGTGGCACGATCTCGGCTCACTGCAACCTCCGCCTCCAGGTTCAAGCAATTCTCTGCCTCAGCCTCCTGAGTAGTTGGGATTATAGGCAAGTGCCATCATGCCTGGCTAATTTTTGTATTTTTAGTAGAGACAGGGTTCCACCATCTTGGCCAAGCTGGTCTTGAACTCGTGACCTTGTGATCCACCTGCCTCAGCCTCCCAAAGTACTAGGATTACACGCATGAGCCACTGCACCCAGCCAATCCCTTGTCATTTTTAATCCCAAGGGACCGCCTGTAATCACAGCACTTTGGGAGGCCAAGGTGGGTGGATCATCTGAGGTCAACAGTTCGAGACCAGCCTGGCCAACATGGTGAAACCCTGTCTCTATCAAAATATACAAAAATTAGCCGGGCATGTGATCCTAGCTACTTGGGAGGCTGAGGCAGGTAGAACTGCTTGAACCTGGGAGGCGGAGGTTGCAGTGAGCCGAGATCGCAGCACCACACTCCAACCTGGGCGACAGAGTGAGAAGAAAGAGAGAGAGAGAGAGAGAGAGAGGGAGATCCCAAGTGACTAGACAACAGCAGAGGATCCACTGCACACAAGTTAGAAGCCATCAGCCCAGTTTGACAGCAGTGACATGAAGACGTGCATGAGTCACATCTCACTCAGGAACATGGTCGAGGTGGTGGACTCAGTGACAGTAGAAATTGACTTACTAAAACAGTAGAATGTATAGGCTAAAGGTTGCTTCATGATGTAGCAAGAATAGACCAGAATAAACTCCATTGTTGATGAATGAGGGTTTCTACAGAATGCATTCTGTTGGTATATGGTGGGGGTGGGGAGGCATATGACAGGCAGAAGAATGGAAACAAGGCGATCCCAGGAACACGACCTGGGAGGGTTTCTACTCCTACACTGTTCAGCAGAAGGCAGTATCTTGCCAACAGTATCCATACTCCATGTGTTTACAGAAGCCTTACACATTCATGATTTCTGTTCTGAGTATTCCTTTTTCCTTCTTCCAACGACTTCCTTTAGAGAAGCCTAGGGGGATCGTGACACTGCATTTTTTTTTTTTTTTTTTTTTTTTTTTTCAGATGGAGTCTCACTCTGTCACCCAGGCTGGAGTGTTCCTGGAGCCATTACCACTGTCCTATCTGCTGGAGTTGAGGAGTGATAGGACACTGGAGTGCAGTGCGGCAGTCTCAGCTCACCGCAGTCCCACGTCCCGGGTTCAAGCGATTCTCCTGCCTCAGCCTCCCAAGTTGCCGGAATTACAGATGTGTGCCACCACGCCCGACTAACTTTTGTATTTTTAGTCAAGATGGGATTTCACCACGTTGGCCAGGCTGATCTCGAACTCCTGACCTCAAGTGATCCACCCGCCTCGGCCCCCCGAAGTGCTGGGATTACAGGCACGAGCCACTGCACCCGGCTGTCGACACTGCAATTTTGATCTCACACATTCTCTATGTAAGTGGCTGAATATTTTGACTATTTCTTTCTCTCCTTGTATTTGCACAACTTCCCCACAACCTGCTCAGCACCTCCCTTCTAAGGCAACTGTCACAGAGGTTCCCTATCCTGGAATAGGTTTGCGCCAAAAAGCAGAATTGCCTGTAAAACTTGGGTATCAACAAGCTTGCAAAAAAACACAAGGGCTCCCCGCTGCAACCCAGTTTCTCTGTCATCATCCCCATAACCACCCACACACAGAAAAGGCAATAGCCAGCAGGGCACGATGGCTCGTGCCTGTAATCCCAGCACTCTGGGAGGCCGAGGTGGGTAGATCACAAGGTCAGGCGTTCGAGACCAGCCTGACCAACACAGTGAAACCCCGTCTCTCCTAAAAATACAAAACAAAATTAGCTGGGCATGGTGGCGGGCGCCTGTTATCCTAGCTACTCAAGAGGTTGAGGCAGGAGAATCCCTTGAATCTGGGAGGCAGAGGTTGCAGTGAGCCGAGATCATGCCACTGCACTTCACCCTGGGCGACAGTGCGAGACTCCCTCTCAAACAAACAAATAAACAAACAAAAACAGTACTAGCCCCTGGCTGGGGATACAGGCAGGAGAGCTGTGGAAGGGGACGGACCAGAACTTGGGCAAAGCATCCTGGCAACGTCCCAGAGAGGAGACAGAATGCCGGGGACCAGGCTGCAGACGTGTCCTGGGTGAGCAGAAGGATACACTAGAGAGCCCACCATCATGCGTGAAGGAGCCCGTGGATGGATGAGCACGCTGGTCACTGCTACAGTTATCTTTGCAGAAGGGAGCTCCCCGCCCCCAAACGTCACGAACAGAAAGGGAGAGGAAAACTGAGGATGTTTTCTACCAGCCTGGTGGGAGATGAGCCTGAAAATAAACAAAACTAGTGGAGAAAGAGGTATGATTATTCCTCTATAGTCGACTTTGAGCACTCATTTCCTCCGCACACATAGGCTCAGCTATTGGTGAGGAAAGCAGCCCAAACTGCTAAATCTCATTTACACCAGAGTTCTAACTGCTGGAAGAACTTCATGGAGCAGGTGTTAAAGCTGGCTTCAGTCATCCCCCAAGACGGATGCATTGGCTACAGAAAGAAATCTTGTGTCTTACAGATGTACATATTGTTGCTGTAATGCCTGAATATATTTACAAGAAAGAGGAATGTGCTCCAAATCACTGCTCAACATCAAAATGTTTGGAAGCCACCAAATGAATGTGACTCAAACATGAACATGGATGAGTCATCAGAGGATCCCGTTAAGATGGAAGTTCTGGTTTAGTGCCTCTGGGTGGGGCCCAAGTTTCTGCATTTTTCTTTTCTGAGACAGGGTCTCTCTCTGCTACCCAGGCTGGAGTGCAATAGTGTGATCACAGTTCACTGCAAGCCTCAAATTCCTGAGCTCAAGCAATCCTCCCACCTCAGCCTCCTGAGTAGCTGGGACTAAAGGTGTGAAACACAACGACTAGCGAAGTCTTTTATTTTTCATAGAGATGGGGTCTCACTATGTTGCCCAGGCTGGTCTCGAACGTCTAGCCTCAAGTGCTCCTCCTGCCTCCCAGTTTTTTGCACTTCCAACAAGCCCCCAGCGACATGATGACGCTGCCGGTGTCAGGACCTCCACTGCAAGGAGCAAGTAGCTACACCACAGGGCTTGCCATGCGCCAGGGAGAGGCCGTTCTAGAGACAGGAGACAATGTTTTCACTGAGGGCAGGGACGGATGGGGTAACGCTGACAGGTAAGGTTTGTAAGGGACTCAGGAGGGTCAGATCTGGGGACTCTGACGGGAAGAGAAAGGCAGAGACACTATGTACCTTGTTTTGTGATTCTGTGAAAGGCTCAGGCAGCGGATCCCCGGTGATAACATGTGGAGTGATTCAAGAACTCAGTCAGGCCGGTCGGAGCTCTGCACTTCACCCCACTATTTTCATGGGAATCCCCCAGCCTGCTCCCAGTGGGATAGGCAGGAGACTGGAAAAGAAACAGTACCCAGTAGGGTAACGTTAGGTCAAGCTGCCAAGCAACTGTAATGCACCTGTTTTCCTGTTAAAGCTTCAAGCACCACCACAACAGCGTCCTCCTGATGATCACGAGTTACTTCAACGCACGGCATTCCCAGGAATCTTCTCCCATGGCCTCTCTCCCGCCAACAATTCATACTCATCCTCCCATCCAAAAAGGCACAGAACCGCCCAGACACTTTTCAGTATTTTTATTGTTTGACAAGCATTGACAACGTTCCATTCATAGACCTAAAAACATAAAAATAGACCTTCTTTCAGCTTATAAAAGAAATATATAAGAACTTTTGACATAGACACGTCATGACCTTATGTACAAGAGACAATGGCACCCTCTCCAAGCACCAGACTTCCGAGTGTTTTCACATGGATGTGTTGCACTGGAACCAGTAAATGCGACGATTAGAAGCCTCTGCTTCCGTTTTCCATCTGGACGCGATCGAACCGGAGATGATATGGAAAAATGCAGTGGTACAAAGGGTATAGAAACCATTCTAAAGCTTTTTAAGAAAACCAGAAGATATAGCAAAAATTTAATAGAATAAAACTTTCAAAAGATCAAGCTCGAAGCCCTGGAAACCCGAAAGGCGGGGGGACGGGGATACAGGGTGGGAACGCAGGAAAAGCAGGCAGAGGCACAAGAGCATGATGTACTGAACTCTCTATTGTCTGGAAATATAAAGTCATAACTGATTTTTATAAAATATAACTCCTAAAGCTACTATAAAATTCAGGTCTAAAGTACCTACTGATGTGTCAAACACCAAATAGATATTTTCCCCAAAAAGAAAGTTTTCATAGTATTTTAAACCCTTCTTAGGAAGTGGACATTGTGACATGGGAAAAGAAAAAGCTATAAACCTTTTTTATTTAAAAAAAAAAATTGAAAGTGCTATAACTTGTTTTTCTTCTTAGTATTTGGATATCTGTTTAGACCATTAATGTGTTGAGCGTGTTTACCCTGTTTCGTTGGCATGAAGAAAGTGTTCAACACAAGAGAAGTTTTTAAAGAGGCTGTTCTGTTTAAAGGTTTGGTTATGAACTGTCAGGGAAGGGGAAGGTAATCTATGGATGAAGATGCAATTTTAATGGAAAAACCAATGATCACCATGGCAACCCCATGAGAAGGAGGCTCCCCTCCCTGCCATGTGCAACAGACACACACCCCCGCCCACCTGGGTGTCATGTTTAATCCAACCAAACTCCCAGCTCAAATACAGATTCAAACATTAAAAAGAAAAAAAAAAATCCGCTTCTTGGAAGAAAAGTATATCCTTAGCATGAGCTTGTTGGCCTTTCATGTATAAATATAAAACCACCACACCTCACTCTCTCTGTAAAAGGTTATATCCTCATTTTTTAGGCTCAGGGTTACACTAACACTGTAAAATCCTCATCTATTTGTGCCCCTGTATCTCAGGTAAAATACAAAAAATAGTGTTTCTTCTTTCTCTCAAGCGATAAATTTGGATCTCTTTTCAAAGAGTTTGGCATCTCTATAATTCTATGCAAAACTAGAGCTTCCGAACATGGACACAGAGTAAGACCAGCTATAGACCAAAACAGGAAGGGAAAAAAAAGGCTCATTGAAACATGAATTGCCACCCTCTCCTCACACATTCTTAAAATACACAGAGATTCTGAGACATGGAAGAGGGAAGGGTACAGTCAGAACACTGCAAGCTGTACACATTTCATTTCATTTTGTGTTTGAAAGAGGTTTCCCAACTAGGGACTGATTTCAGATAGAAGGATCGTGTGTGTGCTACTATCCCTTAAATTAATCTGCTGTACATCTGTTAACTCCTGGGGGTGATCTGCTTTCCAGTGCTATAGAATCTTTTTTCTTTTAATTGTTCAGGCCCTGATTAACTGAGAATAAATAAAAGCCCTTAGTAATATACAGAAGATAGGACTCAAGCTTATTTGGGATTCTGAGGAATTATTTCTGATGTCGTTGAAAATGACAAAGTTGGGTGGCTACATGGCTTCAGAACCAAGTCAGCTGCCAAAACCGTGTGTGCAAGAGCGCGACCTAAGGGGACATTCTTGTCGACGGTACAGGAGGGTGGGCAGAGTTAGGGCAGGAAGTATCTACACACATTCTCTACGGGGCAGGTGACACAGTCAGATCTCAGTGTTCAGTTTCCTGGAGGGGGCAAAGTCTTCGCGCCTAACCCAAATGACTTCCTCGCTTGCGCTCTCCAGGCCTCCATTGATCCCCGACAGGGCAGCTTGCTTCTTGAGCTGCGCCATGCGGGACGCGTGACTATCCAGGGTTTTCCGGCCTCTTTCCCGCTGACTGATGGAGGCAGCCTGAAGCCGCTCCTGCAGGTCTCTGTCCACTGAGGCGCCCTTCACGGACTCACAGAACTCATCATCGTCACTGAGGATGTCTGTCTCCTTGATGTCATCTTGCTCCTCATACTGAGCAAGATCAAACTGCTCCTCTACCCATCGGTCAGTGTCCCCACCACCGGGGGGCTGCTGGGACTCTTTCTCCGGGCTGCTTGCGGAGACGGCATCAGAATCAATGGTAAACCTGTTTCGAGCCAGCCGCCGCCTCCTCCTCCCAAGAGACTTGCTTGGGGCAGACACTGCACACACACACAAAAATATAAAAATAAAACCCCCACATGCTTTACGTGAGATGAAAATCCAGAAAGCAAAGGACAGGAGAAAATAAAAACCGAAATGGTATGCACTGAATGCCTTGATGTCTTTTGGGGCTTACAGTCTAGATATCACCAGTCTGTCTCGCAGCATTTACCTTGTCGAGGTATCTGGACTTAGAAGATGTTCTAGCAACTGATGGAAGGGCAAGGGGGAACCGGGGCACACAGCAGAGGTTGTAGGTTATGGGCAAAGGGGCACTCAACTCCCTGGGAAATAATCTACTATTCTAACCCGTGCACCTAAGAGATGGGTAACATAGACTACAGCTGCTCTCAAGTAGACAGACCACTGATTTGGGGATGAGTTAGTGAGTTAGTGTCCTCAATCCTGGTCATGTCCCATGGTCCAGTGCTATGAAGATCCCCAGCGCTGTCCCAGGGTTGTTTAGCTGGAATAGGTTCTTAGTAAGGGTGGGGGTGCCTCTCTGGTTTTGCTGTCTTTGTAGAAAATGCATCAAGGAGGCAGAAGCACCGGTCTAAGTTACTTGTTTTCTGGGAACTTGAACGTAACATTTCTTGGGATCTGCAGTTAGATTAACGGCACCACATCCCTCTTAGAGAGCCTATGAAAAGAGAGTGGCTCTCAAAGACATGGAATCTTCAGTTATTTCCCTGTCTTCTTTCTGACAAAGTCCCACGTCCGGTAGGAGGCTAAGCAAACGTGAGCCTTAGTCTCCCCCAATTACAGTCGGTGCATCGCTCACTCTTCTACAAAGCAATTAACGTTATCAGTGCCTCAGTGGAATGAGAAATAAAAAACCGATGATACGCAAGCAGTTTGATCAACAAAGTGCTGTATAAAGTGACTACCAGTTACGAAAACTTCATTCTTTCACCTACTGCCCTCTAGGAAGCCAGAATTAAAAACAAGCAAACAAAAGACACCATCCAATCAAGCCAACAATCCCACCACACGCCTATGCGACTGTTCACAGGGAAGGCCGCTGCTTCTCCCTCGAGAGTGAAGCGGCTGTTGCATTAGACACGAAAAGGTGAAATGCAACACGGGCTTTCCAGTGGAGGGGAAGAGTCTCAAAGTCAACTGGGAGCTGCTTTCCTGAAACCAAAGCCCCAGAAACCATCTAATTGCTTCCGTGCTACTAGAAGATGCCTCGTGTCTCAGTTACTGCCAAACGCAGCCTTGACTTCAAACGCGGCAGGCGCAAGGTTAGAGACGTCAACGAGGAGCTGAACTGGCTCCCACTGCAGCCAGGCTCTGCCTCAGACCCCTGCGTGTCCATCACTATTCCTGAGAGTTCTACCATCTAAAACCGTGGAACAAATGGACACTACTGTTGGTTGAGGATGGGAATAAAAGCCATTTCCAGGCAAAATGGAAAAAGGGAATAGAAAAGAGGAGAAAAAAGAAACAAACAAAAAAACCCCGACTTCTATTGAGAAGAGACAAAAATTCTTGTTCACTTTTATCTCAGCACCAGCAAAATACAGCATCCCTCTCTCCAATCACTACATTAGAACTACCTCAGCTCAAAGCCACTGGAAATATCTGTTCATGATTTGCATGCTGAAGTATCTAGGGGTAAAGTGTGTTAATGTCTACATCTTTGAAATGTGTCAAAAATAAGATGAGGTGACGAATGATAGATGGATTCTAATAGATGAGTGATAATGAGAAGATAGAAAAATATAGAATATACATGGTAGGTGGGAATTCTTTCAGCTCTTCTATAAGTTTGAAAATTTTCTTAGAAAGTAGAACAAAGAAAAAAATCTTTTAATTCAGTTATTGGCAGATGTATATAGCACTTTAGGCTTAATACGGAGGCAGAGTATTTGGCTTTATTATCCTAGCCACACAGAACAGAGGGAGAAATAAACTAGCTGTGTATTCAGGACAAAGCAAAATGAAGCATGAGTATCTGTTCCTAGTATGCTTAGGAATCCGGCTACCATTACTGGGTTCTTCCCAGTCTTTTAGGGATGCAATCCTTGACTATTTCCAGTGTTCACTGTTAAGACTGCCGGGTATTGCTGTGCTGTTCTACTCAGGCACCATTTTAAACTCCTCTAACATGAAGATTCTGAGGACAGTGAGATGCCTCCGAAGCAAAGTGATACAGACTTTCTTCAGCCAAAAATGAGCCATCAGGCAGAAAAATCTCTCAATCAGCTAAATCCAAAGGCTATGACATCAAGGCTTTCTCTTGGTAATCATGATGGATGATGGTGCTAAATTGTGGGCTGGTTTTGTTTTCTTTCCACATGCATCTCAGCCCAAAAACTGAGTGACAGACTAACCATGCTTAGTTTCAAAGTAAATGCAGCCCTGAATTTAGGTTCGTTGATTAACAACTGAAACAGGTGAGTTCCCTGAGGTTGAGACACGTATTTCCAAACCTTTTTAAACATTTCCCTAGCAAACAAGAAGGGCAGATAAGACAAATCCAAGATAAAAATCTCTTAAGTGAGTTATAAAGGACCAATAAACTATTCTTCCATGGGGAGCCCATGAGAAACTGTGCATATGGAGGTATACAAGACTCTTAGGATACCTCAGAAAACTTAGCAAAGTGCTGGGTGTTCACTGCACTAAGCTTTCAATAAACACTTATCAACTGATTGGAGAAGAGGTTTACACTAACTAGTCCCCGAACATTAGTTAAATTTAAGGTTCTTTTTCTTTTTTTTTTGAGACGGAGTCTCGCTCTGTCACCCAGGCTGCAGTGCAGTGGCCGGATCTCAGCTCACTGCAAGCTCCGCCTCCCGGGTTTACGCCATTCTCCTGCCTCAGCCTCCCGAGTAGCTGGGATTACAGGCGCCGCCACCTTGCCCGGCTAGTTTTTTGTATTTTTTTAGTAGAGACGGGGTTTCACCGTGTTAGCCAGGATGGTCTCGATCTCCTGACCTCGTGATCCGCCCGTCTCGGCCTCCCAAAGTGCTGGGATTACAGGCTTGAGCCACCGCGCCCGGCCAAATTTAAGGTTCTTAAAGAACGTAATATCCCATGTCAAGCCAGGGAGGTTTTGTCTATGAAAACCTTCAGGCGTTCATACTTCTGTCCATGCCTCTTCAACAGGTAGAATGGTAATGGGGACAAAGGCCAGACACTTTTCTGGCAAGTGCAAAGGGGGCCTCTTTTAATGAAATCCTCCTCCCTGCAAAATTCTAGGCTGCCTGTTAAGAAAGTTTTGATAAAAATGTTAGTATCTTGATGTCATTAAGTCCCTAAGTATGAAAACAGCTTTATCCCTAGACAAATTTTGCTACCATTAACGGGTGGTCGTATTTATTTTACTTCTCCACTGCTCCACCGTAATGGATTAAGTCCTACAAGAATATTTATGCTAGGGCCATTTAAACTCTAGATTCTTGTTTCCAAGAATAGTTCGAGGCTTCCCCAAATTAACATGGAGACTAAAAATAAAGCTGCAGGCACAAGGCCAGCATAAAAACTGGAAGTGTCATGTGGGCTACCAAACCTAGAACCCTTACTACTCAGAGCAGGCATTGCTGTGCTGCCAGACCGTGAAGCCACCATGCTCTCAGAACAGAGGGCTGTGACCTTGCTGAAATGTGACACACGGCTTTCTGCTAGACAAAGCTGGCCGTCATGCAAAGCAGCGACTCTCATTCTGCAAGCAGGCGGAGACAGCCTCTCCAGAAAGAGGATGTGTCTGCATCCCGGCTTGGCAAATGAGAGAGGAGCTCACCAGCCAAAAGGAGAAGGGAGGCAAAAGGAAGGCTTGAGGGAGGACAAGAGGAATGTAGATATAGGGCGGATCCCCAGGAGCCACCAGGAAGGAGGCAAGGGCAAGGAACCTCACACCAGGGAAGAACCGTCCTCCTACATCAGTCCCCACCAGGCCACACCTCACCCCCACTCAACAAGGAGGTCAAGCTCACTGGAGTTCTACTGCGGAGTAGGGGTGACGGGAATCTTGAACGTCTGAATCCCCACAGTACCTGCCCTGCTCATGGCCGGCCTGGCCCCCTTCAGTGCACACAATCTTTTCCCTCCAAAAGGGACATATTGCTGGGATGAGGGAAGGCTCTCGGTTTTGAGGAGCTGTCTTCTGTGCTTATCGCGCAGGATTGAATGCACGGCCTTCAGGAAATCCTTTCGGCTCTCCGGGGAGCTAGGAAAAGATTTACAGATGTTAGAGAACCAGGGCTTAACACATGGGGAACTTCTAAGGTTATCAGGTGCAACCAAACAAATAACCCTTAGGGCCAAAGGCTGAAGACTGAGGCCTTGACTCCAATTTCTATGCTGAGTGGTGATTTTACAGCCAGGGAGAAAGAGCACATAATTCTTTTCCCTTCATGCTTTGTGATCCATCTCTTGTCACCGATGTGGGGCAGAGCAGCCCATTAACGAACAGGTCTATGGACAGTGGGAGTTTGTACCACGAAGCTGCCAAAGTCTGCTCCTGGCACTTAAGACAGAGCTTTTCACTGTAAAATGTTTTTGAGGGCAAATGAACCACAAGATTCTTGCAGCTCTGCAGAGCACCCAAAGGCTGATGTCTCAACGTTCCTAATGTCCTCTAGAGCTGAGCTCCCTCCTGGTAAATATCAACGATTCCCATGACACATTTCAACATGTATATATTAAGGCTGTAAAGAACTATCAAATCTTCCCAAGTCCCAATTCCCATGGTTTAAAAAAAAAAAAAAAAAAAAAAAAAAGAGAGTGCTTCCTAGGTGAGAGTTATTTTTCTTGTTATATTCCCAATATTTTTACCCAGGTAAGTTTCATCTGGTATTCCTTATTAACAATACATACGGCATCCGTGTAAGTAGGCTTACTGAACTCCACGGACCTTACCAACAAAATCACAAACAGATGAGCCAAAACAGACAGTAAAGGTGGTGCTCAAACCCCATGGGGTTATACAAACAACATTTCACTTGTAGTCCTGACAGCTTTCCGGGGATCTGACCTTTGTTGACCTCTGTCACCCAACACAGACAGATCTGATGTAGCAACACAAAACATGGGTTTTGAGGTTAAACCCACCATTCATTTTCTTTTTGTTTCTTTTTTTGAGCCAGAGTCTCGCACCCAGGCGAGTGGTATGATCTTGGCTCACTGCAACTTCCACCTCCCAGGTTCAAGAGATTCTCCTGCCTCAGCCTCCCAAGTAGCTGTGATTACAGGCACCTGCCACCATACCTGGCTAATTTTTGTATTTTTAGTGGAGACAGGGTTTCACCATGTTGGCCAGGCTGGCCTCAAACTCCTGACCTCAAGTAATCCGCCTGTCTTGCTGGGATTACAGGTGTGAGCCACCATGCCCGGCACCAGCATTCATTTTCTCTGAGGCCTTAGGCAAAGTATCATCTCTAAGCCTTGCTTCCCCATTTGTAAATTGGAGTAAGAATAGTACTAGGCTGGTGCAAAAAATAATTGCAGTTTTTTCCATTAAAATTAATGGCACTTTTAATTACTTTTAATGGTAAAAACTGCAGTTTCTTTTTGTACCAACCTAATACCCTGGTCTGACTAACCGAAATAATGAATGTAAGGTGTTTAGCAAAGTTTATGCTTGGTAAAGGTACCTTCTTACCATACTAACATTATAAAATATTGCTACTAATCATACAATATTGATTCTATCGTCTTTTGTAGATAATCCATAGTATATTAGTACTCACTGTGTGAGGTACTGGGTAATTTACTGAGTAAATCACTGAGTGTCTATGATTAAATTAAAGCATGATTCAATATGGGCACATTTAAAGCCAAATATATTAAATGCCATCTGTTGGGGTCATCCATCTTATATTTTTAGAAAAACAAATGGTTGCATATGCGGGAAGACCTCAAATTCTCATAGGGGAGGGAGAGGAGAGAAGGAAGGAAAGAAAGAGGGTGGCAGGGTAGAAGAGAAACAATAACAAATAAGTAGAAGCCCACATGAGCCCAGCTTCCCCTCAAGACGTGCAGGTGATCAACACAGGGCGACCTCCCTATGTGCTCCAAATCATCAGGAATCCCAATGACACCTTCACATGCTGTCACCTCCTCCCAGCTGACTCTCCGTTTACTGCATCTCAGCGATGTTACAGTACAAGCAATGTACCAAACACCAGAATACAACATAAGACACCAAACCATTCCAATCTGCAGAACTGTCATCACGGCCTCGACTCACAGGCCCAGGCTCACCTGCAGCACAAGTGGAAGACCCTCTCCGGCCTCCCTTCAGACTCGGATTTGACGTGGACAATTTCACACACGGCATTTGCGTCTGCGTCTAAAGACATTAAAACAACAGGAAATCAGGGTATGTTTCTAATGGATTTATTTACATGTTTACAAAAGCATTTTCCAGCTGTGATAGAGAATTAATAATGCAGAAAAGTACAAGATCAAAGATATTTTCCTACTATTCCACGATCTAAAGAGATGAAGTGACTGAAAGCTTAATGGATGCTAAGAAGAGAACACTTGGAAAATTTCCAGTTGGTAAAATCTTCTAGACGGTCTAAAAGGCCAGTCAATCAGCCAGTGACTGAACTCACTTTTTTTTTTTTTTTGAGATGGCATCTTGCTCTGTCATCCAGGCTGGAGCGCAGTGGCATGATCTCAGCTCACTGCAACCTCTGCCTCCCGGGTTCAAGCGAGCGATTCTCCTGCCTCAGCTTCCTGAGTAGCTGGATGTACACCACCATGCCTGGATAATTTTTCTATTTTTGGTAGAGACAGGGTTTCACCATGTTGGTCAGGCTGGTCTCGAACTCCTGACCTCATGATCCACTCGCCTCGGCCTCCCAAAGTGCTGGGATTACAGGCGTGTGCCACCACGCCCGGCCTGAACTCACTCTTTCAGCCATGCAGTCTGTTTAACTGAACTGTGCATTTCAATTAAATGATTAGTTGTTTTGGCAACAGTTGGACTAAATGGAGCCAAAGCCTCCTATGCAGATTTCATCTGGCCAGTGATATGACAGGTAAGCCCTTGCTGTCTGTTAAGGGAGTCTTCCCCCAGGTGGCTGGGCCTAAAGCCCTGGAGACCTAATGGGGTTTCTCGCCCCCCCGCCTCCCCCTGGAGTCTACTTTGAACACAGCAGAAATGGTATGCCAAGAAAGGAAGGAACAATTTTAAAATAATTTGGAAGCTCTGTAGTGCCTATAATGGCATAGTACTTTAAGTCACGAATAAAGTGTTTGTGAAAGGAACAATTCACTGCAGACATTCAGGCCATACACTGTGAAGTCTCACTTTTATCCAGTGGCTCAGAACCCTGGTCACAAACCCTCACTGTGGTTGCATGATTTAACCCTAACCAGAATCTATCTGCAAAAAATTTTACAAACTTTCTGAACTAAGATAAAAACCTAAAATTCCGCATTCTGATTCTCAAATCCACTAGAGTGGATTTCATAATGAAAAACATCTTGACGAGTCTTTATAACTCAAGTAAAATAAGCTTTTATCTTGATGGTTTTAAACTTGATTTGAATGAAAACTAGAGAGTGAGAATGGAGCGTCGTATTACAAAGATGGCATTGTCTTCAAAATTTGAAGTCTTTATGTGTTTACTCCTCAATGCAGGCGAAATTCCTGGCTTAGAAGCTGTCAGTCTGCTACAAAAATAAACTTTCCCATTTGTAAACCTGGCATGAGGAAACAAAGGAACTGGATAATTCATAACCTACGATTCCAAAGTAAGACTTTAGTATTTAAGTGCCCAAACCTCAAAATGCTATTTGTAGCTGCCCTAGACTCACGACTTACAGGTGCCTGCAAATGTACGTGTAAATCAATTTTGCAAATCACATCGTAAGTAAAAGGGCATCCAGCAAATCACTGCTGGGAGATTAGAGAGAAATCTTCTAAAACAAATAATCATTCCAAATATATTTGCCCTACGTGGTTTGTGCATTGGAGATTTCCTCCTATAAGGCAGAAAAACTGTGAAGGGAGAAACACCTTTAATTTGGAAGAGTAACTCAAAGTGGACACAATATGGCAAGAGGTTCTCCTCATGATGTTGGACTAGTGTGAGTTGGTTTTCTGAGGATCAGATCCAGTTTTACTGCTTATGGCAAGTGGAAACAAGGAGAGGCTACACAACAGAAATTGGATAGTAAGAACTTAATGTTCACTTTAGATGCCAAAAGTATCACACAGAAATTCACTTGATCACACACCTGCCGGTCTCCACCGCCGGGGCTTTTCTTTACCAAAGCTGCACCTGCTGTCCAAGTGGGACAGGGAACAGGTGTGGCTACAGCGTCCACTTGACTCCCCAGAGATGCTCTTTCCAGGGTGCGCCTGGGAGAGCCACACAGCCCCTCCCTCCTCTCGAGAACTTGGCCTCAAATTAGGCCCAGGATGGGGAGCTTCTGAGTCACAAAAATATCACTTTTCTTAGTCAGTACCCTGCTACTCATGTGTTTAAAGCATCGTCTAATTATATTATCAAGTATACTCACAGCTACCCAACAACTTACTTCACGGCTATGTGGATCACAGAAAAAGAACCGACATTTCAGACTGGGCGTGGCAGCTCACGTCTGTAATCCCAGCACTTTGGGAGGCCAAGGCGGGAGGCTTGCTTGAGCCCAGGAGTTCAAGATCAGCTTGGGCAAAATAGCAAAACTCCACTTCTACAAAATATTTAAAAAACTAGCTGGGTGTGTTGGCACACGCCTGTAGTCCCAGGTACTTGGAAAGGATAGCTTGAGCCTAGAAATTTGAGGCCACAGTGAGGTACGACAGCACCACTGCTCTCCAGCCTGGGCAACGGAATGAGATCCTGTCTCTAAAACAATTAAAATAAATTTAAAAAAGAATCAACATTCAAAAGCCTTCACACTAATACCAAAGATAAAGATTTGTAATACTTTAGGGAAAAAACGTGTAGTCAATGCTTTTTAGTGCTTTGGGCGGTATATTTGGATCTCTCCGTTGAAAGGCAAGGGAGTAGTTTACCTGGACTTTGTCTGCTCACAGTCTCAAGGATTGTTTCGAGAAGCACAGGCTCACTGTACTCAGATGGCAGTCGCTATAGTATTGATGTACAGAATGGAATAACTAGAATCTCTTCCAGGAATTTTGAAGACATTACACATCCATTCACTCAGTTCATTCATTCATTCATTCATTCATTCATTCATTCATTCATTCATTCAATATTTAATCAATGGCTGGGTAAATAAGAGGCCATAAAGAGACTGAGAGACAAGAGAGTTAAGCATAGAAAAAAAAAGGAAAAAAAAAAAAAGACAGTAGAAGGGTTAGACCTAGAGTGTGGATTCAAACAAGTAATTCCTACACACACCAGAGATAAGTGTGTGAAATACCCAGCACAGGTGAGAGTTTACCTGCACTCGCCAGAGCTCGAACCTGCAGCGCTTCCGTGGGGATCATGTGTCGAAATCTGCAGGGGTCCCAGTCCTCATAAATGGAAAGCCTGTGGGATCCCACCTGCAGGGGAGGAGGAGTCAGCTGCGTAAGAAGAATCTAACCTGCCCCGGACCAGTTCCCTGCATTTGCTAAACCAGCGACAGACTCTCACGCAGTAACTCCAGGCGTGCCCAAAGGATCTTCACCCCCACGAGCTCCTGTTCATCCAGCAGGGCGTGAGAGGCTGCGTGATAAATACGTTGAGGGGAGGGTGGGCAAATACGTTTGCTAAGCAAATGCAGTGAAGAGAGACACACACAGGGAAGAGGAGAAAAGGGATCCCAAAACAAGAACAGGGGCAAAAGTAGGGGGAGAAGTAGAAGGGGAAAAGTAGCGTTAGGAAGGTTCTGGGCCATGGCAGACCCAATCAGCAATTGAGTCCAATTGGTTCCAATTCACAAAAATGAGACCAATTCATTTTTGTGCTCTAAACATAAGCCTGCCTGAAAAGAGGGCAGGATGGGTGATCTCAGGCATCCTTAGCAATGCTTAAGAAATAAACAAGATCATAAAAAGGCTCATACTGACAAAATGGTAGAATTATGCAGACATAACTGACAAGCAGATAGAGAAATAGTTTCAAACCATCAGGTGACAAAAGAAGTCTTACAAGTTTCTTCTTCTGTTTGGAACCATCTTTATACACAAGGACCACAGCAGTTTTGAAGACTGGAAAAAATAAAATAAAGATAGTTATGGCATGTTATGTGTAGGGTTTTCCTCTTGACATCACTAACTTGTGGTAATAAACACTACAGTTATGCAGAGGACGTTGAGATCCCAGTTAACTGACTCCCACACACCTCCCATTCATTCATCACATCAGTGAAAATCAAAAGCCTATTGAGACACGCAATTTTCCAGGTTCAAAATAAACACAGAAAGCCTACATCAATGGAAATAACCTATGCCTCAAAACACTTTTGGGTACAATACGTTAGGTATACTATCATTTCAAGGTTAAAACTTCAGCTGATACATATTCAACAAAACTGTACTAATTCAGTCGATGGAGGAATAATATAAATGTCTTTCACAATAACAATGCAATTGCTGAAGATGATTTATACTTATGCAGATTAAGGTAATAGTGCACATAGACAGCGATAATTTAGGAAATATAACTCATCGTTTCACCTGAAGAAACAAAAATGAGTTTATGAAATAGAATTCAACTGTACTTCCTCCAGAATGACTGAATCAGAGTCAGCTCTCTAGGAGTGGTAAACATGTAGTAGTTTCATTCTTATATTCTTTCGGGGGTGGGGAGATACAACGGAGTTATGCATAATCTTCCAGAGAATTCGTTAAGCAATGCCAAGCACATTTAATATGCAGTGATTCTGATTCTTCCTAGAAGGGGAAGTAGAGTTGGCACCCAGAAGGACTGGAAGGGTGACCGACTCCTGCCTGTCCTTCGTTCTCTGTGTCAGGGTCTCTGCTATGGTCCACATGTTTGTGTTTCCCCAAAATTCATACCTTGAAACCAATCACCCTTGTGGTTTCAGGAGGTGGGCCTTTGAGAAGTGATCAGGCCGTGAGGACTCTGTCCTCATGAATGGGATTAGTGTCCTTATAAAAGAGACTTGAGAGAGATGCCTTGACCCTTTCGCCATGTGAAGCCACAGCTAGGAAGTATGAGAAAGCAGGATCTTGGACTTCCAGCCTCCACAACTGTGAGAAATAAATCTGTTGTTTGGAAGCTGGCCAGTTTATGATATTTTGTTATAGCAGCCCAAATGGACTAAGATAGTCTCCATTATCCCTTCATACTCTGACCCCAAGGAATACCCCAGTCACACAGCAGCTGAAGGAGGCACAGCCTTGTATACCAGACACAGAATTACAAAAGGAACAAGCACTCAGAGAATTCTCAGGGATGGGCCACCAGGCTCACAGGCCCTTTGGAGGCCAACCGGAAGTATCTGGTTCAATTTCCATCCTACGTAGGGCAAGCCGGTCTTGTCTCCTCTTTGTGTAAGATCATGCTAATCTCCACTGCAGGGAAATAAGCCCTGAGATGCAGAGAAACTGACTCCAGCCACTAGGTCTAGACTGCCCATAGCCCTTCACACCTCACAGCATCTGACCCCTCCAGGTTCCCAGAGCACAGACTGGCAGATTCCCTCCAAAGGTTCACACTGACCTGAAGCGGCCACACCAGGTTCTTCATAGTAGCTAAGCACAAGCAACCTGAGAAGGCCCTTCATTCCCACTATGAAGCCTTCAGAAATCACAGAGGCTGGGACAGCTAGGTCCTCTTAGAAATGAAAGGGCTCTACCCCAATGCCTCTCATCTCAGAAGTGCCACCCTGCCACTGGGACCACAGCTCAGTGGTATGACTGCCCCCATGTCCCTCAATCTTAACCATCGTGGATCACAGCAGGAGGGCCAGAGAATGAGCGTTAGCCTGGCACCGGGACCTCCGCTTCTCCCTTAAACTTCCCCGAACCCTCGGAGATAGTGTTCCTCAAGTGACTCCACAGCGTTGCCCAATCCCTTCAGACACGGCCTTGATGATCTCCAAAACTCACGCTACCTTTGCCAGCCTAAAGCTTCCACTCTGTGCCCAAAAACGTGAATGTCAAATACCCTTCAAGGCAGAAGCCTGTTTCTATTTGTGTTTGTTTTTTGTTGAAGGCAACGATCACCAACATTTGGTACACATGAGCCAGCCTGTGAGTGAAACATCAAGGTGCTTCGTTGGCAGCAAGTCGACTTCGGTTTCAGCAGAAAGCTGCACTATTTCCTGAGGTTAGAGGTTTAAACCAAAACAAGATGACAACCACATTTTAACCCCAAATCTGCCGACTGAGGGGAACCGTGATCCTTCCTTCACAGCAACTCTTCCTTATTTCAACTCCTTGCTCAGCCTCTCTGCTAGTTCTGCCTTACTACTTGAAATCACACCCAAACCATCAAACTTGTCTCTTTAACGACTGGGAATCCACAGAAGCTCATCATGACTACAGCCTTTGTTCATAATCCCAGTTTTAATCCTTCCCCTTCTCTTTCCCTTTACTCTGGAGAGGATTCTGAGTAATGACAAACCTGTCTTGTATCTCAGAGCCTTCAGTTTTTCTCTTGTGAACTACGGCCCCTGCTGAGTTTGCTGATGGTGTGATGCTCTGAAGCTGGAGTATGCAGTCTCCATTTACACCTGGGACAGGTGTTGTGGGCCCACCTTCCTGGAGGCAGCTCCCACACCGACCTCTCATAAACAGCCCAGGAGGCAGGGAACAGAGTAATGCAGAGTCCACTATCTGAGCCTGTGCAGAAAGTGGCACCTAAATCCCCAACCTCAAAACCAGCATTTTCCTGAATCACTTACACCATGGGCTGGCAAACAAGGGCCCTCAGGCCAGACCCAGGACTGCTGCCACCTGTGTGGTGCAGCTGCTGATCCAACCGCGGATCCAGCCATCTCATTCATTTACACGTTATCTACGGCTGCTTCTGGCTCCAGTGGAAAAGCATGTGGCCTCCTGGCCCAAAGCCTAAAATGTACCACGTAGCCTTTAAAAGAAAAGAGGGCCAGGCACGGTGGCTCATGTCTGTAATCCCAACACTTTGGGAGGCCGAGGCAGGCAGATCACAAGGTCAAGAGATTGAGATCATGCTTCAATATGGTGAAACTCTGTCTCTACTAAAAATACAAAAATTAGCTGGGCGCCATGGCGCACACCTATAGTTCCAGCTACTCGGGAGGCTGAGACAGACGAATTGCTTGAACCCGGGAGGCAGAGGTTGCAGTGACCTGAGAATGCACCATTGCACTCCAGCCTGGAGACATAGCGAGACTCCGTACCACCCACCCTCCAAAAAAAAAAAAAAAAAACAGAAAAGAGTTTGTCAACCCATTTTCTCCTACTTAAATTATTTTCTTATTCTAAATCTGTTGATTTCCAACTGCAGTGAATCTGTAAAATTGAGGGCAAAGCCATAATGAATCTAAATGTTGACCTCTAGTCCTACATCATGGTGTGGGTCATTTATATCAATATCCTCCATCCCATGAATGACCCATTAAGCAGCATCAGGGAGATCCCAGACTCCTCCAAGAAGAAATCACTATAGAAGAAACACAAGTGGTAATGTTGAAAAGAAAGCAAATACTACTGCCCCCCTCCCCCAAAACACCTACCCCATCAAAAACTAACAACTTGTTAAAATACCCCCAATATTCCTTTGAATGGCCTATTTAGTCACATGCTTTCTCTGCATTTATATATTTTGTTTTGTCTTCTTTTGTTTTAGACAGAGTCTTGCTGGAGTCCAGTGGCACAATCTCAGCTCACTACAACCTCTGCTTCCCGGGTACAAGCGATTCTCCTGCCTCAGCCTCTCAAGTAGCTGGGATTACAGGTGCCTGCCACCACATCCAGCTAATTTTTGGATTTTTAGTAAGGATGGGGTTTTACCATATTAGCCAGGTTAGTCTTGAACTCCTGACCTCAAGTGATCCGTCCGCCTTGGCCTCCCAAAGTGCTGGGATTACAGGTGTGAGCCACCGCACCTGGCCTCCTTTGTTATTTTTAATGAAATGGCATCAACAGCTACAGGGGCTCTTTGCAAATTCTAGGAATATCAGTAACTTTTCAGTGAAGAATAAGTGATCTAAATAGAAAGTCCAATGAATCTTTGCATGAAATACTTTGATTTTAAAATCACTAGGACATTCCGATTGGGGATACTTTGTTCACATCATGGAGGAAAAAAAAAGTTTAGTTAAGAAGGAGTAAGCAACCTCCGTTCCCCACAAGCCCACACAAATAATATAAGGCAAGAGAATAAGCCACATTTCCATTATATTATGTTCCTACCAATGAGTCTTTTAGCAGGAGGCTAGGACAAAACACAACCTAAAACAAAAGCATGGAGTGTTGATAGTTTTATATTCATGAACAACACAGCAATATGCCAATAAGCATTTCCATTGCAACAACAAGCCGTGTTTCCTAAATTATACATAATTCCCAGTAAGCCAACCCATGTTTTTTCTCTCTCTCAAAAAGCGTATTACAATACAATCACATGAGATCTCTAATTGCAGCAATTGCATCCATCTAAACTGGTTTATTAAAGAATAAATCATTCGCAAACATCTCTAATTTCACTAGCATTGAGTGGCAATGCGATTGAGATGCACCTCACAGCTGATCCAGGCACTCCAGAGTTTGCCACAACAGCTCAGCTGAGAACCAGCATCCTAAATCCTGGTTTTAAAGTCAGGAAGAAAATAAAAGATCTAGGATTTGGGGGTCTCAGAAACAGAGGCCATTTTGTCTTGATTTTTCACTTTATTTTTCCTTGGTTTATAATTAACCCATTATTTTGAAAAGATACTCAGAGCAGCAGCCCCCCCCCCCCAAAAAAAAAGAAAAAGAAAAAAAATTCTTTTCCTGCCTGTGTGTTTATGTCTGGGATAGACTTGGGCACAGCCACTTCCGCCCACCCATGTGGCTGAGTGACCACACAGTGTAATTTAACTCGAAGGTTTCATTTAGTGTTTGCGAGATGTTGGTGGCTACGGCAGGAAGACCCATTCAAGTAACTGCAATTAACTTTATTTTTAATCAGTTGGGTCTTGAAAAAGAAATGTTCTTGTTTTGAAAAATAAGCTAGACTTTTCCCCCTCCGTAAAACTCTTTTCTGATACACACCAAAGGCTGCCAGCTCTGGTTCCTTTTTCCACTTGCCCAGCGAGGCCGGCGGGTTCAACCAGATCACGGTGGTGTGCAAAAGCAGGTCCCCCATGCTCAGATCTGCAACCTGAAAGCCAGAGACGTGACAAAGCTTACTGGGCAGTATTATTAACACTCAGATTTTCATGACGTCTGAAAATTCAGCACACTGGTATTAATTTTACTTCAAGAAAATACTGCTCCTAAAAACATTTCCTTAAATATACGAGATAATGCGTAAGTTAAACTGCTTGATTTAGCCATTCCACAATGTAACATATCAAAACATCACGCTGTACACCATAAATATATAAAATTCTTACTTGTCAATTTCATGTTTTTGAGAAAAGAAATAGCACCAAAATGACAGATTACATTTTTAAAAAACACTTTCGATTTGTGACTGTCTCAATCACCACCAGCAAACAGGCTGAGGATACAATATCCCATCAAAACAGGCTGAAGATACAATACCTTTCCAATGGGAAATAATAGTATCATTATGTTCTAGCCATGTTTGAGCTAGGAACAATACAATGAAATTTTAACAAGAAAATCCTTTAACTCATATGAAATCTCCTAATTGAAAAATAAATCCTCTCTATTCCCAAAGAAACACACGGAATACAGGGGAGAGAAAAGGCTCGTCTTTTTTTTCCCCTCTTTACGCCATGTTTGTCTACTAGAATTTCAGAATAAGATGGCAAATAGGTACAAACTGGGGCTCTGAAATTCACATGCAGTTAGTCTGTTAAAACTGATCTACGAAACTGGAGATGTTTTGTGTTCAAACAGAGAGAGTTTCCCAAGGAGATGCTAATGGTTGTCTACGACAAAGATCCACCCCCAGATAACTGCAGACATTTCCACCAGTGAGTATCCACTTTTTGGAAGTGTAAGCAAATTATTTCTTCTTCCAATCCATTTCAAAGATGACTTTATTTCACTTTAGATGAGGGAGAGAGAAGCCAAATGAAGAGTTTGAAGATTCCTCTATTGGCACGGGCAGCGTGAGTGCTGGAACCCCAACAGACCATGAGGTGTATGTAGTCACTTGCCCCCAGCGGTCACATGCTAAACTGTCTCAGACAAGTGCTGGTTGCAGAGCCATCTAGACACAATGATCCAGAGAGCCTGATGCAAGTTCAATGTCTGCCTCACAACAGTCACATCTGCTTTTCTCACTGGAGTCACTGACCTCCTTCCAAACTGAGCTGAGTTTCCTATATAGTAGCAACCTGGCAACCCTCCACTGAACGCAGTGCAGTTGGGATGGCCCTTCTCGAGCCACCAAAATAGGCTACCATGCTGAGATGTGGCTCCATCAGTACGGAGTACAAAGCATTACTGCCTCCCTTGATTGGGATTATTATAATCATCACTGTCATTATTACTGAGCTGTAGTACCATTAGTATAACCAAGGGTTAAAATAATTTTTAAGCAGCTATATTATTTTGTCTATAGGTATTAAGTAACTCATCAACCAAACTTCCAGGATATTATCAGCCAAGGTAATGACATCGTCTCCACTACCTGTCCCCCAAAGACCCACACAGAAGAGGAGGAATTATACACAAAAGTCAAATTCCCAGGTACCACAGTCCTTGGGAGTACATCTTTAAAAGTGATTAAAGGCCAACATGGTAGACTGTCCAACTCTACTTCCTCCCACAGAATTACATTATCTGCACCTTCTGCCATGTGATTTTCCAGCACCTCCCACTAGACTAGGCAGGGTACATACATCACTGCCCAGATGACTTTGGGTGTAGGCATTTGACTTAGTGCCCACCTTCCAGCCATGGGAAGGACTTGCCCAAGACAGCCATTGCTGCTTCAGCCTGGATCCCGGAAGGAAGAGACAAGGAGCACACCAGAACCTTCA
>NW_012103643.1:2027879-2085560 GCF_000951045.1 Mandrillus leucophaeus | reverse complement strand
TGATCTACGAAACTGGAGATGTTTTGTGTTCAAACAGAGAGAGTTTCCCAAGGAGATGCTAATGGTTGTCTACGACAAAGATCCACCCCCAGATAACTGCAGACATTTCCACCAGTGAGTATCCACTTTTTGGAAGTGTAAGCAAATTATTTCTTCTTCCAATCCATTTCAAAGATGACTTTATTTCACTTTAGATGAGGGAGAGAGAAGCCAAATGAAGAGTTTGAAGATTCCTCTATTGGCACGGGCAGCGTGAGTGCTGGAACCCCAACAGACCATGAGGTGTATGTAGTCACTTGCCCCCAGCGGTCACATGCTAAACTGTCTCAGACAAGTGCTGGTTGCAGAGCCATCTAGACACAATGATCCAGAGAGCCTGATGCAAGTTCAATGTCTGCCTCACAACAGTCACATCTGCTTTTCTCACTGGAGTCACTGACCTCCTTCCAAACTGAGCTGAGTTTCCTATATAGTAGCAACCTGGCAACCCTCCACTGAACGCAGTGCAGTTGGGATGGCCCTTCTCGAGCCACCAAAATAGGCTACCATGCTGAGATGTGGCTCCATCAGTACGGAGTACAAAGCATTACTGCCTCCCTTGATTGGGATTATTATAATCATCACTGTCATTATTACTGAGCTGTAGTACCATTAGTATAACCAAGGGTTAAAATAATTTTTAAGCAGCTATATTATTTTGTCTATAGGTATTAAGTAACTCATCAACCAAACTTCCAGGATATTATCAGCCAAGGTAATGACATCGTCTCCACTACCTGTCCCCCAAAGACCCACACAGAAGAGGAAGAATTATACACAAAAGTCAAATTCCCAGGTACCACAGTCCTTGGGAGTACATCTTTAAAAGTGATTAAAGGCCAACATGGTAGACTGTCCAACTCTACTTCCTCCCACAGAATTACATTATCTGCACCTTCTGCCATGTGATTTTCCAGCACCTCCCACTAGACTAGGCAGGGTACATACATCACTGCCCAGATGACTTTGGGTGTAGACATTTGACTTAGTGCCCACCTTCCAGCCATGGGAAGGACTTGCCCAAGACAGCCATTGCTGCTTCAGCCTGGATCCCGGAAGGAAGAGACAAGGAGCACACCAGAACCTTCAGAACTGGAGCTAACCAAGAGAAACCAAACCTTGGTTGACCTACAAAGCCACATTTGAGATAAATATTTGTTGTAGAGAACCACTGAGATTTTAAGTTACTTGTTACACAACTTAAAATGGGCTGATGCTGTGCCTGTGCACAAGGTTTCTCTCTGGGCAAGCTTCCCATGGCAAGTGGAATAGGGGGTCAGGGTGCTCCCTCTGGCCACAGCACTTCCCCTGGTTCCCTTCTGAATCTTCCTCCCAAACCCCAAGAGACAGTTCTGCTGGGAGGCCTCTACCTTCCTAAAGACTGGGATGCCCTACTGAGCCAGCATTTTTAAGGACTTCTTTTAAGGGGAAATGCCCTCTTGCACTCTTCTTCCTCCTAGTTAAGCCAAAGGGATTCCTTAGCCGAACTCCCCAGAGTTTAACATGGAGGTATGAGGTTGAAGACCCAGTTTCATTAAAAAGCTGTTTCTTTGCCAGCTTTGTTCTCTATGAACCTACTTGCCTTCAGAGATATCTTAAGGAATGTTGGCTGAAGACAGGATTCAGGTACCCTGCGTTCCTAGAATGTTAACGTTTCACAATAAACCTGCTGTTACCAGCAGATACTGATAAATGTTCCTATTCCTGTTTACAAACTTCATCAATCCATTCTAGGCTGTTAACTCATATTGCCACTAAGAGGGAACCACAAGGATCAAGAGTTCAGGAACTGCTTTTGTGAAAATCTGAATATAATTTGGGTACCTCCACAATCACCTGCCTCAGTATCCGTAATTCTTCCAATATACTGCTGAGAGCAGTGGAGTAGAATTGTCACTGATCTTGGCATAGACCATCCTATTTCCCAAGACTCATTCTCCCTAGGGCACTGAGGCTGCTGCATCCTTCCCAGTTTAAAGGCCTTTCTCCTCAGTGGAAGAAAGAGAGATGAAATGGGGCCTGAGACTTGAGTGACCAACGGCCTTTCATTAATTGATTCCCACTGGGGGTCTATTTCCTGCTCGTTTGTCTTATCCTGCCACAACAATATCTTCTCTTGCTCTCTTTGGCATCTTTTCCAAGCCAGAAATTCTCTGGGCTTTGCACCTCCTGATAAAAGTAGGATTTTCCTCCTCTTCAGTCCTGGTACTCAGCCAGTGTCCCTCCTTCCATCTTTTGCATATTTCTTTTTACAATCTCAGCCCACAAAAAATACTTTGTATAGCACTATATGGCTTTGTTCCTCACTGGAAAGATTTCTTACATGTCAGAATTTCATTTTAAAGGACTTCCAGTTTCACTGAAGCCACATTCCCTTTAATAGTCTCTGACTTCTGATCATAATCATCTTTTTTTCCTAAATTCTTTGTAACCCACTATCCATCTCGCCTTCTAATCTTTAGCATCATGGTCATTTGCTCCTAAGGTCATTAAAATCCAATAATTAATTTGGCATATAAAGAAAATATAATACGATGTAATGAAGATGTTCACTTCCATGGCCTTTACCAGTAAAATGCGCTTCTGTTAGAATGAAATAAACCAAAGGAGAGGAGGACTTCTTATAATAAAAAAAGTTTACAGTATTATTCATATTAGTCAATTAAAAAAAGCATTAAAATTCTCTGATCAACATAAAATCAAGGTATAAAATTACCTTCAAGATATAACTAAACATATACATAGATATTAAAAACAATCAAAATCAACACCAAAATATGGTAAGTTCTATGTCTTGAAACCATAGTTTTCTTCTTGCCTTTTTCTGTATTTTGCCCTCTTTTTTTAATAAGCATAATTTTTTTCTTCTTATAAAGTTTTATAAGAAACTGAGAACTCAGTCCAGGGTGGCAACCTTCATCTTTTCTATACTCTGATAGATTAAATTATCTGCCAAATAGTCTGAGAACATTCTCATGCTCTGCTTGTTATGTAAAAACAAAATTGTGTTTCAGTTGAAAACTACACATCCTCTACAGCAGACTTTCCTGGGCTATCAGATTCTGACTGTACACTGTCTTTGAGAGCCTGTGCAACTCTTTGTAAGGTGTAGGTAACAGAGATGTGTAAATTCTGTCCAGTCTGACACTGGCCTAGTTGATTTCCTCCAGCTGTGGAAAAACCAGTTTGTCTCATTTACAATTCATCTCAACATTTCTTCACTCCATATATAAACCTGTGTAATTGTAACTTTTCCAATGAACTTTTACAACACCTGCCTGGGTCCCCCCCCACATCTTATGAGGAAAATAAATTATGAGATATCATCATTTTACCTCTTTCAGAAAATTATCCTTTAACAGCCTGAAAACTTGTTTTGTTTCATTAAGGACAAAAAAAATGAGACTGGATAATGGCCTTTAATATCTCTGGAGATAAGGTGCTTTCTCTAGTCTACATTAAACAACCAAACTTTGTCCCACCCACACGCTTTTAACCCTGCTGCTAGTCACAGCAAGAGTGTTTTTCCTCTAGGTTCCTTCCCACATTTTCTCTTTTTTAAGGTGGAAAGAAAAACTGAGTCTAATATTCTAGTTGAATCTGAGCGTGCAGAGGCATTGATGAATGTTAACATATATCATATCCCTACAATTCCTCTAAGTATTACTGGCTTTTTTAATTGAAAAATAATAATTGTATGTATTCAGGGGTACACAGTGATGCTTTGATACATGTACTGTATAACTCATCAGATCAGAGCAATTAACTTCTCCATGCATCTCAAACATCTACCACTTCTCTGTGTTGGCAACAAACTTTTATTCAGGTAAGAGCTTCTTAATGACTCAGCCACAACTTTTAGCTCACTTTCAGTCTTTCTCAGGTGTATCTGTTCCTGCCACTGCTCTTCTAAGTAGGTTTTTGGGTAGATCCGATTCAGAGTCATCTGAAATTTTCATTCCTTTGACAACTATTTATTGAGCACCCACTATGTGCCTGTGTCATTCTAATCTCTGGAGGTAGAGCCCTGGGCTTTAATGACACTTCTAGAAACAGCCCAGATTGTGGTAATGGAAGTTCACTTTCACACTTAACACAGAATAAAGCCAGAGATCCCCCGGGTGAGGAGCTGAACATCAGGAAAAGATTTCCTACAGGAAGAAACAGTCCAGCTGAGGAAGAAAATTCACATTGCAGCCTCGGATAAAGCACAGATGTTCCACTAAGAAAAACAACAGCATCCTAACTGTTTTACTTATAAGGAACACCTTTTTTTAAAAAAGAAAAAAAAAAAAAAAGCAAACTCAAACTCGGCTTTCCTGACAGATGTGTCCTGAGAAGATGGGGACCCTCACCTCTTTTTTCTCACCAGTCTGTTCAGCGATCAGCTGGTCAAACACAGCCCCAAACTCTTCATGGATTTTCTGCATCTCATTGATGTGACTGGCAACCTTGTTCATGGTCTTGATGGCCACTGGAAGAAAACAGGCCGTGAAATGAGAAGCTATTTAGAGACCCTCACGGAGACTCAGGTCTGCGGGGGTCCCGGGCCGAGGCCTACCGTCCAGGTGGTAGTGCTCCTCGCTCTCGGCATCGGTCAGGGCGAACAGCTCCCTGAGCAGAAGTGGGTACTTGAGGATCCTCTGGATGGGCTTGATGAGGTACGACTCGAGCGTGGATGAGTGCTGCTGCTTCGGGTTCTGGGCATCCAAGAACGCCTTGAAAGCCGTGTCTGTCTTGGCTGGCAGGGTTTAAACACAGGTCATCGGGGTGGAACGCCCACGTGACTCCCTTCCCACAATTTCCCTCCCTTCCTCCGTGACTCCGAGGTGCCTTTTTGCAGGACTGAGCAGAGAGTGGGTGGCAGGAAGAGGGAAAGGTAGGGGAGGACAGTCAGGGAGACCACAGGCAGTCAGATCTACGTGTTTATGTGTTGGGGTGGAGTGGGGAGAAGCCTGATGAGTTACAGGATGACGGAGTGTAGACTGCAGACACCCGGATTTCCAGCGGCTGCTCTTTATCCTCCTCCTATTACACATGTTTTTTTTATCCTGATGTTTTGACACCTGGGGCTTTACGGTCCATGGGGAGACTGCCCCACCCACGCTGGTCAGTGCCTGGAGATAGTAAAAGACTTGCCAGGAAATGTGCCTTTTATAGAGTCCCCACACACTGTCACCTCCTCTCTGAGGCTCTTATACCCTGGGCCACCATTCTCGTCCTAATCATCTCAGGGTGGGGAGCAGACATCTTGGCTTCGAGTGCACCCCAGAGCCCGGCCTCCCCAGTTCCTTCCCTCAGAAACCCCAAGAAAGGCTCCTGACCACATCTTCCGCTCGCTCCCTCTGCCTCCTGACTGACCCTGCAGGTCCTCATCTGGCCCGCATGGCATGGGGTGCCCCTGCCTCTTGGGAACTCTGAGTGACAAACTGGTAATCATCCATCCCCTGAGCTGTTGGCTTTGTCATCCGAAAATAAGGATAAAGCTATATTCTGAACACTCCTTACCCTAGTTTTCCTAATCTTTCAAGCATTTCACTGCTGGAAAAACCTCTTTTGAAAAAGGCAAGCAGGCCAGGCACAGTGGCTCATGAATGTAATCCTAGCAGTTTGGGAGGCCGAGGCGAGTGGATCACTTGAGGTCAGGAGTTTGAAACCAGCCTGGCCAACCTGCTGAAATCTCATCTCTACTAAAAATACAAAAATATTAGCCCGGCTGGTGGCAGGTGCTCGTAATCCCAGCTACTCAGGAGGCAGAGGCAGGAGAATCACTTGAACCTGGGAGGTGGAGGTTGCAGAGAGCCGAGATCGCGCCACTGCACTCCAGCCTGGGTGACAGAGGGAGACTCCGTCTCAAAAAAAAAAAAAAAAAAGAAAATTTAAAAGAATGGCAAGCAGGTGCAGAAGCAGCAGCACCTCACAGTGCCGGTGAAGTAGACAGAGGCAGGCTCTCCCACAGTGATCTGCTCAAAGTTAACTCGGTGGCACCACCTTAGCGTCTGTGGGATCTGATCTGATGCAACTCAGGCAGCACTTTCCTCACCAGCCTTGCCTCCTTCCTCTGTGTCCCAGCAGGTTTGGGAAGCAGCCCTGGGGGGTTGTGGGGTCCCAGACAGAGGTACCTGGCAAGGGCTGACAGGAAGCCATGGCTAATGCCTTCCAGGTACAAAGGAATGTCGGGGGCCAGGGGGGAGGGCAAAATATGAGAAGAGGAAGAAACAATGTATCCAAGCAACGTAACAGTGGACACACACTGCCTCTGGGTTGGCGAGCACGTGGGGGTGCTGGGGGGTGTGGCACGGCCAGCATGGGTGCAGAAACTCCACACACCCCTGCCTCATACTTCGCCCAATCACCTCTCCATTTGGCTATTCCTGAGTAGCACCTTTTATGATAAACCAATAAATGAACACAATCAACATTGGAAAAAGCACATTCTTCACATTCAGAACCTAAATATTCATCTGGATGACTTTCCTCCATTGCAAATTTTACATGGCACTCCAATGACTCGATACTTTTCGTAACAGCATCTGGAATGTCAAAAATCTCTTCAATAAATAAATACCCTCTCCCTGCAAACAACAGGGGGAGTGTATATATAATTTTTTAAATATATATATAAACACACACATGTATATTTTATTAGAACGTTTAAAATATAGAAATTTAAGTTTACTGATCTATATATTAGAAAGCTTAAAATATAAAAATTTAAAAGTTTAATGATATTTATAGATTTTATTAGAAAGTTTAAAATAAATATTAAACTTTTAAACTGTCTAATAAAAATGTCTTTGCATCCCCAGTGGTTAGGGGTATGAGCTAAGACTAAAGATGCTATAAAAGGGCATCAGAACATGATTCTTCTGTCTTTATTTTTTTTCCCTGAGACAGAGTCTCGATCTGTTGCCCAGGCTAGAGTGTGATGGCACATTGTGGATCACTGCAACCTCCACCTCCCGAGTTCAAGCGATTCTCCTGCCTCACCCTCCCGAGTAGCTGGGACTACAGGCATGCACCATCATGTCTGGCTAATATTTTTTTTTTTTTTTTTTTTGTATTTTTAGCAGAGATGGGGTTTCACCATGTTGGTTAGGCTGGTCTCCAACTCCTGACCTCAAACAATCTGCTTGCCTCAGCCTCCCAAAGGGCTGGGATTACAGGCGTGAGCCACTGCACCTGGCCCTGTCTTTAATTTTAAAAAACAGCAATCATGGGGGAAGACCTCATAAGACCACAATCTTCTAATCCCCGTTAAGCCCCATTAAGAGCAATCAGACTCCCTGAGTTGGCATCATTTCTTGTCTCTCCAAAGCACAAATTCCTGAAGAGAAAGGACACTGGGAAAAGTGGCCGACTGGCCCCATGTGACAGAAGGGCTGGGCCAGGCTGGGGGCCAGAATATGGGGAAGCAATAGATTTTGTGGGGCGTCCCGAATCTAGGGCTACGTCTAGAAGGGACCTGGGAACTCTTCCCCAACAAAATATTCATGTCCAAAAATATGCCTGTGGGTATTTCACCCATCAACTGAATTCTATATCAGAGCAAAAGAGTGCACGGTTCACAGCGCGTGGTGCGGTACGGGAGCATCGCTCCTCCAGTCCAGCTGTGAGTCCGTGATGAACATGAACATGCACTTTGTTGTTCTCAAAGTTATCCCGACCCTCTAGGCTCATTAGACAATTAGAAAAATATGGGTCGGCTGGGCACAGTGGATCACACCTGTAATCCTAGCACTCCGGGAAGCCAAGGTGGGCGGATCACCTGAGATCAGGAGCTCAAGACCAGCCTGGCCAACATGGTGAGACCCCATCTCTACTGAAAAAACAAAAATTAGCTGGGCATGGTGGTGTGCATCTGTAATCCCAGCTACTCAGGAGGCTGAGGCAGGCAGGAGAATCACTTGAACCCGGGAGGCAGAGGTTGCAGTGAGCTGAGATCACACCACTACGCTCCAGCCTGGGTGACAGAGTAAGACTCCATCTCAGCAAAAAAAAAAAAAAAAAAAAGAAAAAAGAAAAATATGGGTCATACCCACTGTTTTAAGGGATAGTTTTGAAAGATAATATAATATTTTTCTTATTGAATTAAGAAACAATCCATGGGGGCAGAATTTAATCTAATTAAGTGATTAAAAATAACACAAATTGCTCAAGGGCTGAGGTGGGTATATCATTTCACTGTGGAGCAAAGCACTCTAAAATTGTTACTTTAACAATCTCATAACAATTAGCATTCAATAAAGGTTGTAGAAGAAACACACTGCACACGTAGAGCCATATGCCCAACACAGCACACAGGAAAGGTCAGGCAGCATGACAAGGAGAATCCCAGGTCCCCTTTTCATTTGAGGTTCCACCAGAACTCTGTTGCACAGATCACCACTACCATTAAGACTGTTTTTATCTGGGGCAGGCTCTTTGTTACCCGGAGATCTGTATTGTGCTAATACTTCCTATAATAGGTTTTAAATTAAGTCAAGCTAGTTCTCTTTGGTAGCAAACATAAACACAACACAAGAACATTATTTACATATCCGGGGACCTGATCAGCAGCTGTTTACTTGGCAGCTACAGTAAAGTGTTAAGGAACAGCAAGCTGATTTCCAGAGATTCTTTGAAATCAAACTTTCTGTTGGTGCTACTGTTTGCCAAGAAAATGTTTCCTTAATCCTTTTACCATCAAAAACCACCATATGCTGAGCTATGGAGACATAACCACTTTCTGGAGACTCTCAGAATGTTCCACCGTCTTCTCAGAATACTTAAGAAAAAGCAGCTTGCCAATATAAAAATTCTACTTTGTCCTGCACAAAAATAAACCACAAATGCAAGAATTTTCAAGGATAACTGAGACAACTCTAGAAGTGCTTTTGGGAGCTGTTATCACACTCCTAGGAACAAAAGTAGGTGAAGGAAAGATACAACTCCACAAAAAGGTATACAGTAAGTCCTCACTTAATGTAGTCAGTAGGTTCTTAGAAACTGCAACTTTATGCAAAATGACATATAATGAAACCAATTTTCTTCCTCATCAACATTATAGTGAAATGATGTTGAACAAAATACATTAGTTGGGGACCTGCTGTACATCGTGTCACTTAAAAGTCACAGTTTCCAAGAACCTATCAACAACATGAAGTGAGGACTTAGTTATGAAGTGTGGTAGGTTATAATCGAAACTAATGAAAAACAGAAATAAAGCAGGGAATTTCTAAACTCCCTACATTTTTACATAACTGCAAAATGACCCATCAATTCTGGCCCCAAATAGCAAGGTAAAACTTTCATTACAAGAAAACTGACAAAATCATTAATTCAAGATATTGGCCAGGTGTGGTGGCTCATGCCTGTAATCCCAGCACTGTGGGAGGCTGAGGTGGGCAGATCACTTGAGGTCAGGAATTTAAGACCAGTCTGGCCAACATGGTGAAACCCCATCTCTACCAAAAAATACAAAAATTAGCCAGGTGTGGTGGCAGGTGCCTGTAGTCCCAGCTACTCAGGAGGCTGAGGCAGGAGAATCGCTTGACCTGGGAGGTGGAGGTTGCAGTGAGCCGAGATTGCACCACTGCACTCCAGCCCGAGTGAGAGAGCAAGACTGTCTCAAAAAAAAGGCATGGAACAGTGGCTCACACCTGTAATCCCAGCACTTTGGGAAGCCGAGACAGGTGGATTACCTGAGGTCAAGTGTTCGAGACCAGCCTGGCCAACATGGCGAAACCCCATCTCTGCTAAAAATACAAAAATTAGCCAGGTGTGGTGGTGCATGTCTGTAATCCCAGCAACTCAGGAGGCTGAGGCAGGAGAATCACTTGAACCTGGGAGGTGGAGGTTGCAGTGAGCTGAGATCGTGCCACTGCACTCCAGCCTGGGCAACAGTGAGACTCTGTCTCAAAAAGAAGGAAAAAAAAAAAAAAGAACACATTGCATTGTTCAGCACCCCTATCAGTGGCTTGCTGGAACATCTATCTGGCAATCAATGACCCCTAGATTTCTGTCCAAAAGCCCCCAACCACTGTCAGCCACACAACTGAGAAGCAGCACACCCCCACCTCCACATCCTCAGAGGCCTTACCTTTCACCAGGACCTTGGGAACTTTTGTGTGGCTGGCGCAGAAGGCACTGTAGAGCTTGAAGCGGTCAGCATAATACAGGAACGATCCCCCCAGAGAGAACAGCACTTTCTGGATTTGATGAGAAAAGGCAGAGTTGGTTTGTTTCCTTCCTCCACTGGAAATATCAGCAGGTTATGGCAGGGAGCTCACATCTGCCTGGCTCACCCCACCAATCAACACCTTCCGTGCCTGTGAGAGCCTTTCTTTGTTATCAAAGGCCCTAAAATTGCCCATTGCAAAGTATGTGCACGTACAGGTTTGTGTACAAGGTGTTGGACTTTGTCTTCTTAGTATTTACAAGGGAGATGTCCCTGGTTTTCCAGGTCTTTGTCTTTTAATAACCTATCTAGGCTGTTTGAATGTTGATGAGAACGTATATATTCTGGAAAAATCAGAAATCTCAATTCTCTCATTAGCTCCTGCTGGCAAACTAAATAAAGGCAGGAAATGCTCATACCCCCTGCTCCCGAAGTAGAACACGTTCCTCTGATCGCTGTCTTCATGCCTTCCAAAACCACCCTCTCCTCTAGCGGCTAAGAACATAAGCAGTATTAAAAGAAGAAACACGCTCAACTATGGAAATCAGTATCATCTCCCCAGCCTGTCTGCCCTGTCCCAGTCGTTCACAACTGGGTAGAGGCCTTCTCATTAAGATTTCACTATGCCTGACAGGATACTTTGCATCCCACATACTATATATACATATATATATATGTATCTCCTCAGAAAAACATCTGCGAGTTTCACACTGAAAGAGTCTTGTTCAGAGAGGCCTTATTTAGTTTATCGACGCTTAGAATTAAAAGGCAGACTTCAAGCAAAGAAATAAGGTTTTGAATTTGAGTAACAAACTAGGTTCCCCAAAATGCAATTTATCTAATGAACACTGACAGTCTGTCCATGACAAAAAAAAAAAAAGTTTATTTTAAACCATACGTAATTGGTTATTACAGGCCTCACTTCTCTTCTTGCATGTTCTCCTTTTTCTCCTTTACTTTCCAAGTCCTCCCCAAATCTCTACCCTAGCGTGGAGGGTGTCAGCAGGAGTACCCTGGGTACTGCCGTCGGACTTTGAGAGGGACAGTTATCCTTGGAGCCTGATATGGTTTGGCTGTGTCCTCAACCAAATCTCACCTTGAAGTGTAGCTCCTATAGTCCCCATATGTTGTGGGAAGTAACTGAATAATGGAGGCAGGTTTTTCCTGTGCTGTTCCCATGATAGCGAATAAGTCTCATGAGATCTGATGGTTTTTATAAAGGGCAGTTCCCTTGCACACGCTCTCTTGCCTGCCACCATGTAAGACGTGACTTTGCTCCTCCTGAGGCCTCCCCAGCCATGTGGAACTGTGAATCCATTAAAACTCTCTTTCTTTACAAATTACTCAGTCTCAGGTATTTCTTCATAGCAATGTGAAAATTAACTAATACAGAGTCATACTCAAGAATTAAGCAAAAAAAACAGTTGTGGAAGAAAGTATGCTAAATGTAACCCCTCCCTTTAGCCATCCTAAAGCCATTCATTTGTTTAACTTAATATTTACTAAGTGTCTATTTACCCTACCGTAACTACAGATAAAATATTAACGTATTCTCTTATTCCTCCTGCCTTATGATTATCAGGGAACACAGTGCACACAAGTATGAGGGGTTTATACACAAAGACTGCACTTCCCCAATGTTTCTGTTCTGCAGGACTTAAGAACGCTTCTCACAGGCTGATGTACATTGCAAATTTCCAAATGAAAATTTTTATCAAAACTTATTTAACATCAGAACTAATTATTTCCTTCTGATACTACCTGAGACTAATGCTCTACGCAACTCAGTTTGAAGATTTTAACAAGTTTTTCTTTTTTGTTTTTTGTCAAATATACAATGAGGAATTTTTTTTTTAGTTTCTTTTTTGAGATGGAGTCTCGCTCTGTCACCCAGGCTGGAGTGCAGTGGCCGGATCTCAGCTCACTGCAAGCTCCGCCTCCCGGGTTCATGCCGTTCTCCTGCCTCAGCCTCCCGAGTAGCTGGGACTACAGGCGCCCGCCACCTCGCCCGGCTAATGTTTTGTATTTTTTAGTAGAGACGGGGTTTCACTGTGTTAGCCAGGATGGTCTGGATCTCCTGACCTCGTGATCCGCCCGCCTCGGCCTCTCAAAGTGCTGGGATTACAGGCGTGAGCCACCGCGCCCGGCTGACAGTGATAATTTTAAAAAGGGCAGCAATTGTGGAAATCGACAGCAGTAGGTTTGGGAGCAAACAGCGACTGTGTGGAAACCAACTCAGAGAGCCCGGAGAGAATCCCGCAGGTAGGCACGCTCAGTGCCCATCAGCCATCTCGCCTTACAGATGGAATGGAGACAATCAGATTGTGCTGTAAGCAGCCAAGTGAAGGTCTATGAAGAGGGTCCCGCTTACGTGGAATTGAGAAGAGTGACTGTTGAGTATGGAAGTACAGGTTTGGTATCCTTGATCCAAAATGCTTGGGACCAGAAGTATTTCAGATTTCGTATTTTTTCAGATTTGGGAATATCTGCATTATATTTAGTGGCTGAGCATCAAAAATTGAAAATCCAGAATGCTCCAATGGCCATTTCTTTTGAGCATCATGTGGGTACTCAAAAAGTTGCTGATACAGCAGTTCAGATTTCAGATTTTCAGATTAGAGAAGCTCCACCTGTAGCTAAAAGAAGCAACGTACCAGCCCCTCCCTAGAATAACACTGATCTCAGTACACTCAAGTTCATATCAATGTTCTGTTACCCAAAGTCTCCCTCTTGTGAATCCTTTTAGTGATGAACTGGACCCAAACTCAAAGAACCAGTCCCACAGCAAAAGACTTACTAATGAATATTAGCTACGTTAGGTTAAAACAATATTTTAAAGTACATCTACATCCATTTTTTAACCAACCCTGGCCTCCAGAATACATCCATTTTTATTAAGCAGCTTTTTTGTTTATCTAACTACCGGGCCACATCACATGTTCTACTGTGCAAATTATTAATTTACTAATTTAGAAAACATATCACTACAAGGAACCTAACTGTATTTCAAATGAAGAGTATTAACCACCAAGAAGCAATTTTTGAATACAAAAATGAACTATATGGAGTATTCAGGGTGAAAGATATATTGTGCCTACAACTTTCTCTTAAATGGTTTAGGAAGAAAACACTTTATATGTACACATAGACACACCATACATGCATAATGTACACACATGCACATATAGATACACATGCGCACAGGAGACAGGGAGGGGAAGAAAGAATAAAGCAAATGTAGCCCAATGTTACCATTTGGGGAATCTAGATGAAGGGTATTCAGGAATTCTTTGCACTATTCTTGTAACTTTTCTGTAAGTCTGAAATTATATCCAAACAAAAATGAACACCTATAATATATACATATATATTCACATACTTATGTGTATTTGTATGTAATTCTTAGTAGCTCCTGTTGCACAGAGGCAATGTAAAGAAATAACACACACACACACAAACATATATTGAGGTAGAGTATCGAGGTGAGGCAGTCTTTACCTCAGCTCCGAAACCTGTACCCTAACATTACACAGCTAGATTTCTGCAAGTATTAGAAGACAGGCAAAGAGTATGGGGGCCTATACATACATGAACAACTGATTCTTAACACAAATGCAAAAGATATTGAGTGGAAAAAGGATCAAACGATAGTCACTGCAACAAACAGGATGAGAAAAATTGGATATTCATACACACACAAGTTAACTTTGATTCCTATGTTAAACCATAACAAATTTAAGTTCAAATAGATCAGAAGTCTAAATGTAAAACTATGAAACTTCTAAGAGAAAACTACAAAACTTCTAAGAGAAAACACAGGAAAAAATCTTGATGATCCTGGTTTAGGCAAAGATTTCATAGATAAGACACCAAACGTGTGATTCAAAAAGGGAAAATGTAAAAAACTGTACTTCATCAAAATTAAAAACTTCTGCTCTGTGAAGGGCACTGTCAAGAGAATGAAAAGACGGGCCTCAAACACAGAAACAAAATTTACAAATCATGTATCTGATAAAGGACTTATATTCCGGATATACAAAGAACTCTCAAAACTCAGTGTAAGTAAACAAATAACCCAGTAAAATAAGCAAATTATCTGAACACACACTTCACCAAGGTGGATACACCGAGGGCAAAAAACAAGCACATAAAAGAAGATGCTCATCATCGTAAGTCATTAGGGAAATTGAAATTAGAACCATAATGAGGTGCTACCACACACCTGTTAGAATGGCTAAAAAAGGGACCGGGACCTCAGCAGAACAATGAGGAGGAACAGATGGAGGGAGCTGCAATGGTATAACCACGCTGTAGTTCAGCAGTTTCTTAAAAAGTTACACATACCCTTACCATATGACCCACCCATTCCCTTCCTGGGTACTTAAGAGAAATGAGAGCACATATCCATACTAAAACTTGTACACCAATGTTCACAGCAGCTTTATTTGTAATTACCAAAAACTGGAAACAACCCAAATGCCCAAGAAAGGTGAGTGGATAACAAAGTGTGGTCTATCCATTCAATGGAAGACAATGCAGCAATGAAAAGGAATGAGCTCTTGATACACACAGCAATATGGACGGATCTCAGTCAAACTACGCTGAGTGGAAGGAGCCCCCCCCCAAAAAACGGGTACTTGGTATGGGATTCCACCAATATAAAATTCCAGAATGCAAACGTTATTTATAATAACAGGGAGCCGGGGTAGAGTGGGAGGGCAGTAAGAAGCAGGAGAGAAAAACCACAAAACGGCAGGACAAGACTTTTAGGAATAATGATTATGTGCATTGTCCTGATTGTGGCGATGGTTTCATAGGGGGGCGTGTGTGTGAATTCATCAAATTCCACACTAAACATATGCGGCATATTCTACTGCACAATTATACCTTAATCTGTTTGTTAAAGCACATGAGGGTGGCATGTAAGCCAACACATGAAGCAGTGTGCTTTGTTAATTGGAGATGCAACACAGGAAATCTGCAATAAAAGAAAGCCAAGCAGGGGAGAGGATATAAGCAGCCTTGCTAAGGCACTAGTCATAAATCCTCATTAGGCTGCAAGGACACTGTGTGCTGGAAGATTGTCTTCCTCCTGGATAATTATAAGCATTTCCATTAAGCAAAGTTTCCCAGAACAAGGTAAATTAATGTGTCTACTGGGTGACCAGAAGTGCCTTTTTTTTTTTTTTTTTTTTTTTTTTAAAGACAGAGTCTTGTTCTTGTCCCCCAGACTAGACTGCAGTGCTGCAATCTCGGCTCACTGCAACCTCTGCATCCCGGGTTCAAGAGATTCTCCTGCCTCAGCCTCCTGAGTAGCTGGGATTACAGGCGCCCGCCACCATCCCCAGCTAATTTTTGTACTTTTAGTAGAGATGGGATTTTGCCATGTTGGCCAGGCTGGTCTCGAACTCCTGACCTCGGGTGACTTGCCCGCCTTGGCCTCCCAAAGTGCCAGGATTACAGGTGTGACCCACCGTGTCCGGCCAGGAATGCTTATTCTAATTCACTAACAGCTAAAGCACTAAAGGCCCCCCGCATAAACCAAACAAAAGGTGAAGGTTGGTACTTCGCACGTAAAAGCCAGCAGCTGCACCAGTTTAATGCAAATTGATGGCCCTGGTCTTCCCTTAGCCAGACCAGCAAGACACACTGTTCTCCTCTCAGACACCCTTAAGGAACGGACGCCACTGTGGCCCTCCAAGGAAGACGTCAACACGATCAGGGGATTCAACTTGCGCCACACTATGGCCCTGACGCCAGACGCAGCTTTGCACTACTTACCTTAAATTGGTCGACCTTCTCAAGCTTTTCCAAATCAGGTACCAGTCTCACTCCATCTTCTAGAGTTTTAAGGAATTCTACTTGAAACTCCACCATTTCCGTTAAATTTCCAAAAAGCACGTCAAGCTAGAAATGGAACAGAATTTAATCCACCTCATATCTCATTAGTCTTCCTAAACTTTATTTATATCTGATTACAAGGTTTTTCCATCAATTCTTAACAATTAAGAGAATAATCCCACTAGAGAGCGGGGCGGTTTTTCACTCTCCACGAGCACGCCAAAGCTTAGCAGGCAATAATTTCACCTCCTTACTACAATTACATAAATTTAAATTGTTTTCAGTGTTACACGTGTCCCCATTTTCCCTTTTTACCAACAAGTCAAACCACGGTATGATATTCACAAAGTTGAAACCATTTCCACAATACCTCATCTTGGGTGAGAAAAGTTTCTTTTTGAAGAGGCTTTAGGTATCTCTCCATGAGACAGTTTAAATCCTAAGAATTGAAAAGAGACCTCATTAGCATATGTTAATGTCTATAAAAGAATCTAGAAGAGAACAAACAGATGATGTCCTGAAGGCTAACATTAGAGACTTCAGGTCAGTAAGGTCCATTTCAAGCAGGAGTTTCTGTCAACATTTTAGGCTTCGAGGACTACAATACGGTCTCCGTTGCAACTTCCTCAACTGTAGCACCAAAGCAGGCATACACAATACGTCAAGGAATGAGTGTGGCTGTGTTCTCAACAAACTTTATTTGCGAAAACAGGCAGCGGGCTGGATTTGACCCGAGGGCCGTCGTTTGCTAACCTCTGATTTAAAGACTAAAACACAGATACTTAAACAGATCACCCTGCTTTCTCATGGGGAATGTGACCAGGTGTCAAAACAAGTGATAACACAAAAGACAACAGACCTGACACTCTTCTGGCTAGACTCTAATTAGATTAGGAAGATCATACCCTCAACTTTTTTAAAAATTAAATTTAGCTTTCTTATTAGGTCAAACACACACACACACACACACACACATATAAATAAACTGCTCTAAGAATTGCTAGGCTTCCTTAAAAATCACAAGGAGGCGGCCGGGCTGCTCACGCCTGTAATCCCAGCACTTTAGGAGGCCGAGGCGGGCGGATCGCGAGGTTAGGAGATCAAGCCCATCCTGGCTAACACGGTGAAACCCCGTTTCTACTAAAAATACAAAAAATTAACCAGGCGTGGTGGTGGGCGCCTGTAGTCCCAGCTACTCAGGAGGCTGAGGCAGGAGAATGGCATGAACCTGGGAGGCAGAGCTTGCAATGAGCCCAGAACCCGCCACTGCACTCCAGCCTGGGCAACAGAGCCAGACTCCGTCTCAAAAAAAAAAAAAATCACAAGGAGGCTGGGCGTGGTAGCTCTCACGTCTATAATCCCAGCACTTTGGGAAGCCAAGGTGGGAGGATCACTTGAGCCCATGAGTTTGAAACCAGTGTGGGCAACATGGTGAAACTCCCTGTCTACAAAAAATAGAAAACGGGACTGGGCATGGTGGTGTGCACCTGTGGTCTCAGCTCCTCAGGAGGCTGAGCGGGGAGGATCACTTGAGCCCAGGAGGTCAAGGCTGCAATGAGCTATGATCACACCACTGTACTCCAGCCTGGCCAACAGAGTGAAACTATCTTAAAAAAACACAACAACTCAAAACAAGCTTTTAACATTCAGAGTAAAGGCAAAATTCCAGGAGAACCCAAGACACTCTTCATGACCACGGTTTGACTCAGCTGTTAGTGAAAACCAGCAAAAACAGACTTCTCCTTTACGAGGCAGAGGGAGGGGAGGGGAAGAAACATACCTTCACATAGGTGCGCTCCGTCTCCAGGAGCTCACAGATCACCTTACGCAGCTTATCCGCATCCGAGAGTTGTCTCATGGTCGCCAGCTGAGGCCCCGTGGAGTCCTGAGGAGATGGGCTCTGGTCAGAGGGGTTCATCTCATGCAAACTGCGGCAAAATGCAGCCACCTGTTCTGTACTCTTCAGAGCACGGGGGGAAGGGAAGGCAGAGGTCATTATCCCTCATTAGACGCACCTGACACCTGAACCTCCTAGAGGTGTTCTCCCTGGTTAATGAAAAGTCACATATGAATGTTGCCTTGTGTTTCCACAAATTGCTCCACATTTAGGAGAACTTCTTGAATGCTCAAAACAACCAGGATAACAATTGCTACCATACACTAATCACTTACCACACGCCTACGCCGGTCTGATGCATTTCACCTGCTCACACGGGAAGGACAACGGAAGCCCAGAAGGGTTCAGTAACTCATCCAAGATGATGCAGTACATAAGTGGCAGAGCTGGGATTTGAACCAGGCAATCTGGTTCCAAAGCCTATGGATCTCAACCACTCCCCAAGCCAGAAGTTGATAAATCAGGAGACATAAAACTTAGCTGCATTTCACCCAAGGTACAAGCCTAATTAATTATCAGACTCCCAGTTCAGTACACAATCTACTTTGCAATGTTGCAAAGATGATTTTACAAGCTAAGTTTCTTCCTGTTAAAAATGGACACTGAGTCAACTTTCTAGATTAAGAAAGATATCCGTACTTTAAAAAAATTTTCTCCCTCTCCACCTTCTCCAAAGGCAAAAAGATACCACTCCCCTTTAAGAATAAGGGAATTAGCCCTAAAACAGGCCTCAACGGGAGATCCCAGTCTCCACACCTACCGGGGATGAATCAGGTGCAGACCATAAGGGTTGCACATATTTTGTCATCCATTTGAAATCTAGGATTCCAGGATTCTAAAATTCCAACTTTTGCAGTTACACAAACAGTTCTCCAAAGCACGGGCTACTGTAAAAACCCATGAGACCAGTAGTTCTCCACTTTGGCTGCTTATGAGAATCACCTAGAGGGCTTTTCAACATCCCAATGCCCGTGAACACCAGAGATCAATTTCATCAGAATCTTTGGGGTGGGATATGCAGATATCAGTATTTTTTAAAGCTCTCCGTGTAACTGCTCTAGAGGCTATGTAGTAGCACAAAATTTCATTCACTAAAACTTGTTCCAATGCACCACTCAATGAATGTTTGACGGACATTTTCTTTCTTTTGTTTATGGAGACAGAGTCTGGCTTTGTCGCCCAGGCTGGAGTGCAGAGGCATGATCTCGGCTCACTGCAACCTCTGCCTTCCGGGTTCACGCCATTCTCCTGCCTCAGCCTCCCGAGGAGCTGGGACTACAGGAGCCTGCCACCACGCCTGGCTAAATTTTTGTATTTTTAATAGAGACGGAGTTTCACCGTGTTAGCCAGGATGGTCTGGACCTCCTGACCTCGTGATCCACCCGCCTCAGCCTCCCCAAGTGCTGGGATTACAGGCGTGAGCCACCGTGCCTGGCCCCGGAAATTTTCTTGAAGCTAGTGGCTGCCCTTCTTACACTTCTCTCTGTGCTTCTGTTGTCTAATTCAACTCTAGGCACAAAATATTTCCAGTAAATCCCGGTGCAAATAAATAATAACTTCTTCTATCACCCATCTACCCGGCAAGAACATGAGAATATCCTCCCAAAAACAACAGTTGGTGCACAGAGCTGAAAGTCAAGGCTGGTGTTTTGTGTAGGGCAGAAAAGCTAAAATCAAGCGTATGCCATGGAGCAGTTTTAAACACAGAGGAAGGCAGCTAACATTGAAGAGCCTTTCCCTCATTGGCATATCCAAAAGGGAAGGAAGTCTGGAATAAAGATGAGGCAAGGACAGGGAAAATCAGAACCTAACAAGAATGCATTAGCCGCAGTGGCACGACAGGACGGAGGAGAGCCAGGACCCACATCCACATAATTATTATGCTAATTCTCTTACAATCACCACAGCTTATTCGTTGCTTGCACTAACCCTGGTCTTATGTGCCAGAAGGTGTCAGTCACCTCTCAGTGGCACTATCCAGTGTTTTCTGTAGAAATGCATGTTTCTGACACAAACAATTTTCCCTTAGGTGACCGACTGGAAAAATTGACCAAAATGGGCTGAGCTGTATGGTATGTAAATTATATCTCAACAGGGCTGTTAAAAAAGAAAAACTATGTGTTTTTGATCAAAGCTTGTTTCAGTAGAAATAAACTAAACAATTTTATTTAGTTATGCTAGAATTTCACTAACTCAAAATCATCATTAAATAATACAGTCAAATACGGCTTCGTCTTAAAAATTACATAGGAACAAATACATCCATTTTAGCAAAAATCTTCATGTGTCTTTTAGATGATCCACTGATAACTGTAATAGAAAACTCATTATAACATAGTCATAATAAGAAAGAAAGCAAACCCTTGACAAAATAAAAATCCATGGACAGACAGTGGTAACAGCTGACAACTAACTGTTCCCTGCCCTTATCTTATCCCAAACTCTCCATGGTTGCTTTGATTTGGTACCTGGCAAAGGCACCTAACACAACAAATGTATAATTGGCACCTCTCTTTATACCATGCTTTTCTAAAGGTTCCAACTGTAACCACAGCTGTCTGTTTTTCACAGAATTAATGGGAAAGCTACTGCTCATAGCAAATACATTCTTCACTGCAGTCTAATACAGTGAGTCCTTACTTCACGTGGTTTATAGGTTCTTGGAAATTTAAATGGCAATAAAGAAACCATTTTTACCGTAGGCTAATCGATACAAACAAGTTAAGTTCCTATAGCACATTTCTGGTCACACAAAAAATCACCACACTTCTAAATAAAGACCAAAAGACTCTGAATATTAAACACTGAAATAAATGTAAGCTAGATACACATTTAAGTAAGATAAATAAAAACAAGTTAAGAGAACTATTTACCCAACTGCTGGTGAACTGGTGAGTGATAGTGGTCACAGTGGTAATGTGTTAAGTCAAGCAATAAATGTTTGCAAAGCAAAAAGTTTAAGGAGCACCTCCTACCACCATGCAGTTCAAAGACTAGCAAGAACAACTTTGGCAGGATCTCTGAATACTTTTGTACTGCATAGTTTACTGCTATGCATTTGTATGATTGTATACTTTACAAATTTTTATTTTATAATGATTTGTATTCATTTATTCACTCATTTTCCAACCTACTTATTCCAGCTCAGGATCATGGGTGACTGGAGCCTATCTTGACAGCTCAGGGTGCAAGGCAGAAACCAAGCCTGAATAGAATGCCATCCCATCACGGGGTGCACACACACAAACACACACACACACACACACACACTCAGGGATCACTGAGACATGCCAATTCATCCCACGTGCCCGTTTTTGGGACATGAGAGCAAACTCAGTACCCAGAGAAAACCCATGAAGACCTGGATTGAACATGCAAATTCCACATAGACAGTGGTCCTGGTCAGAAATCAATTTTTTTCACATAAACGTTATAATGAAATGATGTTGAACAAAACGTTACCTGAGGACCTGCCATAGAGGCACAGCACACCTTCTATCATTTAGGCAAACTGCACGTGTGAAATCGGTGATTCACAAAAGGCAAAACGTTACAAACATGGGGATCTGACACATATCAAAGGCAGGAAATCCAAAAGACAAAGGAACCTAACATATTCCTTTGTGCTTCCAATTCACACCTCATCAATGGGTTCTCATTCTATCTGTTCTACCATAAATACTTGGAGAATTCCATTTTTAAGAGTGTGAACAGGGTTTCTGACTTGGTCTACGTAAAGTTTACCACTTCTGAGGTTTGGCATCCTTACTTTGAAGCAGGCGTGTGGGGTGAGCTCAGGTTAGTAGGATGCAGGCTAGGGCTTCAGTGCTCTAAATCCAGCTGTCTCCTACCCCAACCTCACCCTCAGACAACAAGAGCTAAGTTCTGGATTATATTAGGAAACACCTTTAGCATCTCAGGGGACAGCTAAAATTGTCTTGGGTCCTCTTTGGACATTTCACAGCCTTAAATATCCCTTCTTTATATACAACCTAAGCCTAGGATAGACTTAGCTGAGTGGTCTCTCAAGTTGAGTAAGAGGCAAAGCGGTTTCCCCACTGGCAACCCTATTTAAGACTCAAGGCACCAACCCTCAGGTGCAGCACAAGGAACTGAGTCCAAATGGATGTAATCTCTTTACTGTCAACTGCATGTTATTCGAATAAAGAATAAAAAGGTACCATATGCATAATTACAAGTTATAATGCACATACATGTTAAGGGGTGTTATATACAAGGCTCTTAAAATTTGCTTGGAAAAAACTTAAAAGGATGTCATCAAGTTTGAAAATTCTGTTTGATTAAACTAATACCCCCCAAAATTTTTTTGGAAGGAATTATGAAACGCAGGTTTTCTTTAGAATACCTCTAAGCTAGAGATTTTTCCGTACTGTGGGGCTCAGCTTTTAAATCCCCCTCCCTCTTTACTGTGGTCAAACTTCTTTACATCAAATCCATCAGGCCCTTCTCCATGCAGCTTAGCCACGATGTAGAATGTAGGAGGAGCTGGGTGCAGGGCTTTGCCCCGCTCCACCACTGAGTGTTAGAGATGGCATCCTAGTCATTCCCACACCAAGCGTGTCGCCACAGGTGCCCAGAAAGGTCGCCTCAATGGGAAGTTCCCAACATGCTCCCAAAAGCCAAGTATCCTGGATGTGGGACAAGCAGCTTAGGGCTCCAGCAAGGGGAAGACAGACCAGGTTTCTCCAGTGGGGCAAATACAAACCTCTCCCCTGCTTGAGGACTGTAATCAGTCACCCTGAAAACCAAAAAAGCACTTACAGGCATTTTGAGAGTTTAAAACTGTTAAAGGGTAGCAGAGCTCTTCCACTGTCAGGACTAAGAATCATCCAACCAACATACAGACAAGGAGAGGACAATGGCAAGAGGAAATGGGCCACTTTACTGAGACCAGCGTGATGCTCAATGTTTAGAGTGCTGCTTTCCTCCTGTGGAAGATGAAAAGAAAGTACAAAAAGAGGGGGGTAGACTTTTAAGTACACACTATCAACTCAAGCCACCCAGCTGTTTAAGCTCTTCCTGTTATGCAACCACCAAAGGCAATTTCTAACTCTAGATGAGTTCACAGTTCTAAAACTGTTCTTTGAGTCTGACCGATTTAACACATCCCACAGATTTAAAAGGGGCCAGAGTGGCCTAAAATCTTATAGCCTTTACTTAAGCTTTTTTTGGGGACAATGCGCTCCATAATTTCAGAGACCTGATGTACAATGGTAATCCCTACGGTTCTCAATCACCTTTTCAGTTTCCTGTTGAACAAACTTCAAAGAAGAAATATCCAAGAAGGAAGAAGGCTTATTTGAGCAAATCAGGTGCACGCGCTGTAGAAGTTTAAGTTTGATTAAATGACACAATGTCTAATAGTCGACAGACTGCGCTATTAATAATAAACTATCAAAAGGTTGAATCTGATTTTGATAAATTATTTCTTGCCATTACCCCACTACACTTCCTTACTGGAGAGTTAACATTTACTGTAAGACTAGCCCTGTTCAAATAGGTCAGTTGCCATCAAACCAATAACATGTCCCCTGAGCCAACCCTTCTATATCTATCTCCCTTTCAAGGAAGCAGAAATAAAGTCAAAAACACCTCAAGCCTTATAAAAGGAAACAAATTGAACATCCTATTTCCAGACCTCCCTGCCGATCACTCAGACTGCCCGTTCTGAGGGGGGATGGGAGAGTCTCACCATGCACATAACGCAAGACACAATCAAAATCTCAATAACCAAAACAAAGGCAAAAATTGCAACTGACAATTAATTAAACAAAAAAAAAATGCAGATTACAGCTTTCTGCCATTTAAGTATGAAAGAGTAGAAAAACATAAAGACGCTAGGCAAATTCAACTCCATACCAACTCCGAACCTCCCCACCAAAGGCTACGATACAGACTTTATGAACAAGGGGATCCAGAGGGTAAAAGGACAGAATATGGGGAAATGGGAAAGGTATAATCACTGTCATTTGGATTGAAAAACAACTGAGCTAGAAAGTCATAACATAATCAAACCTAGCCAGATAGGATTCAAACAGCAAAGGCGCTCACCAGATGAAGTGTTCGATATATAGAGTCACCGGACTTGTCATTGTTTTCAATCCTGGGCTTGCGCTTTATTTTCCACAGTGCAGACATCATCAGGAATGTATTCTCATGGTAATTAATTCTACCACCTGACGTGTTCAGCACGGAGACAGAAGTTTCTTAAAATATTCCCAGAGCACCAAACGCCTCCTAGCTCCGAAGAGAGCATCCTCTCATATGGACGTCCCATGCTGGTTTTCCCATGAAAATCTACGGCCATGTCTCAACGCAGCAAGGACAGCGACAGTGCAACCCCAGAGCTGCACTCGTTTCCCACCATTGCCCTCTGGGAAGCTGTCAAAAGGCTAAACTGTGGACCAGAACTCAGGCTTTGATTTCACCTGGCTAAACAACAAAAGTTCCAAAAAGGGAGAGCTGAAACTGGCAAGAAAACAAAGCACTGAATGCCTCCCGGGATGCAAGCGTCTCTGCCCTGCAGTCCGAGATCAGCTGATTGGCCAGCATCCTGCACTGCACAGGAATACTAAACTTGCCTGGCTCCGACGACTTTCAAGGCATTCCACACTGAGTCAGGAGCAGGCAACTAAACAAAAGTTTGGTGTGTGCGTGTGTGTGTTTTTAACGTTGATAGTTTCACATTGTTCCACTCATGCTTTGTTATAAAAGCAGACATTTCTGAGACAAAAACGATATGGATTAGAAAGAAAAAAAGTCATTCTTAATGGAAATGTCCTGAAAATTATTCTCATACATTTGCTAAATGGAAAACAAAATCACAGCTGCCAGGAGGCCTGGAATGCATGACACATGACCGCGCTGCCCTGAAGCTAATTAGCATTCATTTCCAGAAACAAGAGTTTTCAATGAGAAGCAGAGAAAAAAGTAGCCAGCGGTGATGAGGCTTTCTGAGGTTGTCACCCACAGTCACAGGAGAAAGGAGGCGGCTCAGAAACAGAAAGGCTGCTAGACTGTCCCTGCAGTGTGATGTTCCCCCGCCCCTCCCTAGCGGCTGTGACATTCCAGTACCACCACGCTCAACAACAAGCATACAATTATTTACTTGCTCAATTCTAAAAGGCCACACATAGCAAAAACTGCTATTCAATACAAGTGAAAAGCACAGAACTCCAACATGCTTTTTCTTTATCCTGACCAATATTATGCAAAACAGCCCATTTAGAAAGAAACCAAGAACATTCAACAAAATCAACAGCTCTAACATATTCAGCTGGAATCAAAAGTGATTATTTGTTTCTGTTTGTTTAGTTATTTACATATTTACATCTCTACACTCAGCCTGGTGCATTCAGACAAGGCTAAATCATGCTTCCAAGTTTAGACAGCTAATGATTTCAAAATTAATTTTCAGTTTATTCTCAAGAAAATTTCACACTTATATAGGAGATGCATCAAAAAATATTTAGCCTTAATCAAGAAACTTAAGGTGTTTGCTTGCTCTAACTTTAAATCATAAAAAGAGACACACAGAAATAGTAAGCATTAGGAAAAAATTTAAGTGGTTTATGGCTGTATATATAAATGGCCTACAGCACCACTAATAAATTAATGCCTTCTTTTTATGAAGCCTGGTATTTAACACCAGATGTTAACAGTCTGGACACAAAGTAGTTTTAACATAGCCATTAACAACACAAGACCTGGAGCAAACTCGGCTTGCATCCTGGTTTTGTCATTACAGAGCTGTGTGACCTTCAGCAAGTCGCTTAACCTCTCTGTTCTAGTGCCCTCATCTATAAAATAGGGCAAATAATAGTATCTCTCTCAAGGGTGTTATAAGGCTAAGATGAATTTATATAGAACAGTACTTAACATATACAAGCCCTTAAATAAGTATTACTTCTCATTTATTATTACTAACACACCGTAGAACCCAGTCACCAAGAACTGCTCATTTAAGCTTTTTGTGTTCAAATATCTTAAGTGAGAAATTTAATTGACCAAAGGTTATTTTAGCTAACTAATTTGGGTTGCATAACAAACTTTCAAATAAAGAAGATGAAAAGTCTGAATCAAAGCAAAACTAGGAAGTATTTCGGACACACAGTGCTCCCCATATCCAACCTAGCAGAATGAAATACCAGCTTATGGCTTGAATGCAGTCTACTGCATGATCTTCAAAAATATTCAAATCACCACCCAAACTTCTTAATCTTTTTTTTTTTTTTGAGATGGAGTCCCACTCTGTCTCCCAGGCTGGAGTGCAGTGGTGTGATCTCGGCTCACTGCAACCTCCGTCTCCCAGGTTCAAGCAATTCTCCTGCCTCAGCCTCCCGAGTAGCTTGTCAATAATTTTGAGAAAATTCTGTCCCTTTTTAGAAAGCCCACTAAGAATTTCTACAAGAAAATCTTCGAACAGCACCATCTATTTCTGTATTTGACCCTTTGTGTTCCAGATAAGTTCAAGAGCCTTGTTCTCTGGAAAAAGAACTGTGGAGTTAGAGTGACACATGGGACCAGTCAGCAAAGCCCTGGAGCCTCTTCCATCCCCTCCACACCAGACCCTCACATTATACAGGACTCTGTGTATGACCTCATGACTCACTATATTTAACACGGAAACGATCTCTCTCAAAATCCACAAGGAGATGAGAACACTGACTATTACGGTAAAGTAAAAAGGATCCAATCATTTTGGATCCAATACTTTTTAAGTGTTCAGAAATAAATGTTTTAGATACACGAAAAATTGCTGTTTGCCTAAATCCAGTTAGAAATTGAAAATTAATATTTTTAGTTCCCATAATATAGTAACTTAATAGATACCCTTCAAATTGTCTTACATCAGTATAGAAATATCTGTTTCTCCTGAGGACAACTGACCAACCCCACAAAAGTAAGTGGGTAAAAGAAATGTAAGGATCACCTAAATAAAAAGTAACTTTAAGCAGTTGGTTTTTAAAATTTGCCTTAAAAGGAAACACCTGCATTTCCAATGATCTGCTTTTTAATTAACAACCAACAACATAATGCCTTTCAGTCTATAAATATTAATGTTGCTTTCAAATAATGTTGCTTTTATATTGTGCCCAACTTAAAAAGACACTGAGAATGAAGATCCTACAGTCAGGAAAGAGAAACAAATATGGATAAAAGACACTGAAGAATCAAATATGTGCACACAAGAAAGTCCTACAGAATATACACATACAGAGGGAATCAAAACAGGAAATGTACAAATGTAGGTTTTCAAAATAATAGTTTATGTTTGAAAAGCATTTTTCAGTTATCAATGTGCTTTCTCATATTATTTGACCCACCCAAAAATCCAATCTCCAAGCAAAGGCAAGAATGACCCTAATTTTGCAGATAAGAAAACAAAGGTATAAAGTTACATGATTTGCTTAGGTTAAGTGACTAGTAAGTGTCAAGCAAAAAATTGAGATTGCAGAGGAATGTAAATATCTCCACAACATTATAGAAAAAGATAAGTATAGAACCATAATCACATGCAATTGCTTTTTGCGGGGGAGGGGGCATGTCTTTGGATTCAGGTAACACAGAGATTTTAAGTTGGGTTGTGTTTTGAAGACTGCGGTGAAAAGAGGCTGCTGACCCATGGAACACTTTATGAAGTGGAATAGACGCAGGATAAATTACAGGCAACGATTTCAGTGTCTTGCACCAAAGAGTCAGAAGAAGAACTTTCTTACTATGTTCAACTAAGGGAAAGTGTATTTGGATTAATTTTAAAATACGGTTTCTTTCCCTTTAACATAAAAGTTGCTCACTTTTAACAAGAGCTGAATGCAGGTGATTCAAAAGGAGTTCATTACAGAAACCCCAAGTAGCAAGAAAGCATAGCTGACTGAATCTCACATACTTTGGATGCTGTTTCATCCTACACAAATGAAGACGTAATAAGGAAATGGCATAAAATTATGGCATTCACTGGGAGCTCCAGCAGCGGCAGAAATTAAAGAAAAGGGATTTTATTTCATTACGAGTAATTTCTGCCCTATATTCTCACATACAGGTTTGTTACCAAGGCTGTAATTTGGATTTCATATCCTGCTATTCAGCAACATCTCAGAAGTAAAAACACTTCATCCATGGAGAGGCCTGGTAACCACCTACAGCTGCGTAGGTGACGTTGTCAGCTGTGATTCTTCAGTGGTTCAAGGCATGGGATGTGAAAATGAAAATCTCTCACCTTGCTGCTATGATCAGTCTCATCTGAGGATTCCAAGTCTGGCCCCTCGGTCTCCTCTGGAGCGGTCTCAGCACTGCTGCCCTGCTCGCTGCAGAGGCTGTGCCCTGTCACATGAAATCAGAAGAAAATGTGGGTCAACATGGATAGTAATTGCTTAAAAGCCAACCCTGTGTGAGGGGGACAAGGAATCCCGCTCATGACGTGTACACATACTGTAAGACCCTCCAAGTACAAGCTCCATCACTTTGGCTCAATCAAATTCTGTTAGAACTAGTATTATTACTTTATATTTTTCATAATAAATAATAATTGTGGATTGAATGTCTTGTCTCCCCCCATATAAATTTTTATGTGGAAGACCTACCCCCATTGTAATAGTAGTTAGAAGAGGGATGTCTGGGAAATAATTAAGTTTAGATGAGGTCATAAGGGTGAGGTCCCCATGGATGAGATTAGTGTCCTTGTAAGAAGAGAGAGAAACCAGAGTTCGTTCTCTCTCCACCATGTGATGACACAGTAAGAAGGCAGCTGTCTGTAAGCCAGGAAAAGAACCCTCATCAGGCAACTGAATTGGTTAGTACCCAGATGATGGGGAATCCCAGGTTCTAAAACCATAAGCAATAAATGACTGTTGCTTAAGCCACTCAATTTACGGTATTTTGTTATAGCAGCCTAAGCTAAGACAATAATAGTTTATAATAAAAGAATACATATATAATATACTAAAAAATTAACTGGTTTTGTTGATTTTACAAGTAGCAAATTAATTAATTCATTAATTACTAAAATAAATAAGCCATACTGAGAACAGTACAACCAAAAAAATGACTGTCCCACATCCATTACCTGAAAAATCCTGCAACATCTGTTTTTGCCAAGTCTGGCAAACTATAAACATCTTATAATACCTGCTCTTCCCATGATATTCTGTGCAAAAGTGCAAGCAACTTTCCTCCTTTGCTATTTACTGAGTGCCTACCACAGTGGTTCTCTACAGTGGTTCTCCACATTGAGAAGAGAATGTGAGGATCACTTTCCCCTGGGGTGTTTCTCAAACTGACGGAGCATCTGGATCCCCAGGGGAATATGTTAAATGCAGATTCCCATTCAGTAGGCATGGGGTTGGGCCTAAGATTCTGCATGTCTTACCAGCTCCGAATGATACTAATCAAAACTGCAGGTCCATGGGCCACACTTGGAATAGAAAGACTCTAGAACATCAAAAACTTTCTCTAGTTGCAGCTAAGAAGACAGTAGTTTGAGTACCACTGTCCTACAATATGAGGCACTGGATCATGGACTAGAGCACTATCAATATAACCAGACAAGAGAGAAGGAAAGAGAAGAAATGGGAGCAGAAGGAGCCTCTGATGCTTTACATGAAAGATTCAGTCTGCAAAGTGGCTGCCTTGCTCCAATGACACCATTACAGCCATAAGCTGCTTGGCAACACTTTCTATTCAGGTCCACACTGGCCAGGAAAGTTAGGGAGGAAGTGGGCCTCTGAGCAAACCTGGCACCCATGCTGCCTCCTACTGTCCCTTTCTTCTCTGGAATGAAGCACCAACTAAGTGAGTGTACCCTGAATGGCTTAGAGGTTTCTGTCTGTTTCCCCACCTTTTGGCTCTGGCTCTTGGATTTTCTTGTGTTTCTTTTCATTATTCGATCACTCATTACTTGCTCTTAAGGTGGTAGTGGTCAAAGAAGGAAGCTCAGTTAACTTGGCAGATATCATCTATGTCAACTGTTATTGCCAAAGCAAAAGTGCTTGAATATTTTGCACAGAGGCAATGACCTAGGTACAAGTATTCATCCCTGATCTGGAACAGCTGACCAGCTCGTCTGGGAACACATTGGCAACAGCACTGAGTGCTCTGATCACAGGAACGACAGCATCCTCAGTGCGATGTCCAGAGCAGCCAGGAGGCACGACGGACAGGGGCCCCCTTCACACTGTGGTCTGCAGAATCACAACCTCCTGGAGTTGAACAAGCCATAGACTGTGCAGAGAAATGCTGCAACCCTGCACATCCCATTGCTCACAATGCCTAGGATAGCTGATGCTCATTAAATAGTGGGAAAGGAAATAAAAGGATTTTCCTTTGTTTTTGTTTTTGATTTTGGTTTTGAGACGGAGTTTCACTCTTGTCACTCAGGCTGGAGTGCAGTGGTGCAATCTCAGCTCACTTCAACCTCTGCGTCCTGGGTTCAAGTGATTCTCCTGCCTCAGCCTCCCGAGTAGCTGGGATTACAGGCGCCCACCACCATGTCCAGCTAACTTTTGTATTTTTAGTAGAGACAGGGTTTCACCATGTTGGTAAGGCTGGTCTTGAACTCCTGAATCCGCCCACCTCGGCCTCCCAAAGTGCTGGGATTACAGGCATAAGCTACAGTGCCTGGTTGGATTTTCATTTTTAATAATACTGTGAGAGCCAGGTTTCCTGAAGAGCAAACAAATAAATCTACTTCTACAAAACACTTAGAAATGCTAAATAAAGTAAAACAAATGTCTTTTTTAAACAAAGCTGAGCTCCAAAAACTCTCCAAAGCCCAAATGAAAAACATAAAGTTGATAAAGGAAGGAGGGTAGTGTCCATGCTATGGCAGCCTAAGTATATCCATCAATCCCCAAGCCCTAAAGCAGTGTTTCCCAAAGGGTGTGAGAACCTGTTAGTGTTAGCAGGGTGACAACTCTTTTGGGATAGAATTGTGCACTTGGTAGGGACACTTGGCACTAGGCTCCTTGGCTTCTGAGTACCAAACGATTAGGACTTGACTGCCACTGTGACAATCAAAAATGCACCCACACATTTCCCAACAGCAGCACCACCCAGTTTGAGACCACTGCCCTGGAGCCTTTGGTTTTAACTGTAAGCCCATGATACATGATACAGAAAACAGGGCTTGGGTCAATATAACTTCGGGAGTTAGAAGTGAATTTCCCACATTCATATGGTTCCCCTGAGGGGCAACACCTCTCCGTCTAAAAAGACATAGACTACAAGAAAAAAGTGCTCACTGGTAAAAGAAAAAGAGATGGAAAAAGAAATTCTGCCTATACTTTGGGGTAGGGGAGTGGAAAGGGAACACAGCAGGTTTCTTCCCTGAGATTTTTTTTTTTTTTTGGGAGACGGATTCTCACTCTGTCACCCAGGCTGGAGTGCAGTGGTGTGATCTCAGTTCACTGCAACCTCCGCCCTCTGGGTTCAAGTGATTCTCCCGCCTCAGCCTCCTGAGTAGCTGGGATTACAGATGCCCATCACCATGTTGGCTAATTTTTGTATATTTAGTAGAAATGGGGTTTTGCCATATTTGCCAGGCTGGTCTTGAACTCCTGACCTCAGGTGATCTGCCCGCCTCAGCCTACCAAAGTGCTGGGATTACAGGCATGAGCCACAGGGCTTGGCCTGTTCCCTGAGATTCTAGTCATAGGACTGACTTCATGTGTTTGCATTCCAAGGCATCTGGTAGGAGCAAAAACAAATCTACTCTGGAAGATTTCACCCTTAATGATGCTATCATAATACCCAGAGATAGAGCTTGGTCAAACAAGGACCCATAATCCCATATTATAAAACACAACAGGCAACGCATCACTACGAGCAAGAAGCAACAGACACAGTAACGGACAAAATCAGACCCCCAAGGAATGATACCACAATGATCAGATGTAGAATATCAAATAAGTATGCTTAAAATACTTTTTCAAAAGAAGAAGAAAGGGGGCTGGAGACGGTGGCTCATGCCTGTAATCCCAGCACTTTTGGGAGGCTGAGGCAGGCGGATCATCTGAGGTCAGGAGTTCAAGACCAGTCTGGCCAACATAGTGAAAATGTCATCTCTACTAAAAATACAAAAATTAGCCGGGGGTGGTGGCACGTGCCTGTAATCCCAGCTACTTGGGAGGCTGAGGCAGGAGAATCGCTTGAACCCGGAAGGCAGAGGTTGCAGTGAGTCAAGACTGCACCACTGCACTCCAGCCTGGGAGACAGAGTGAGACTCCATCTCAAAAATAATAATAATAGAACAGAAGAAGAAAGAGATAATTTCAAAAAACACCAAGTAAATTAATAGAAATTTTAGAAATAGAAACTATAACCAATGAAAGGAAATACTCAATAGATGAGACGTAAATTGATGAAATGAGAAAAGACTAGAACATCTATCCGAAGACATTACCTTACTAGAGCTCCTAAAGAAATCTTCAAATGTTAAAACTATCAAAATGGAATTGCATTTTCAGCTAAAATATTACCCAAGAAAGAGACTTTAATAAAGACTTTTGAGAAACAAAGAATAAGAAAGTTTACCAAGAACAGAATCTCACTGAAAAAGTTCTCTAAAGGATGTACTTTCAGATGAGGAAAGAAAGATCTGGTACACAAGTGAAAATCATAAACAGCGGATACACACACAGATAAGTCTTAGTATATACGACAACTCCCCCCCAACTCCCCAAAAAAGGTACTTGGCGACAAAAAAAAAAATACAAACTGCAACTAAAACAATGGTGGAAATGATTATATTTAAAGCCATTTCATAATTTTATGCAAGAGGGAACTGGAAACACTAACTTTGGTTTCTGTTAATAATCATGTTAAAATTTTAAGATCAACCACTAAAAGAACAGAAATAGATTATATAGGTTGAAAGGAGAAAGCAGAATTTATCAATGCAACCTGGAAGAGGACAGGAAAGGAAAAGAAAAACAAGCGAGACAAATTGAGCAAAACAAGATAATAGAAACAAATAAAAATATGTAGATATTCTAAATAAATGTAAGACAGCCTAACACAATACTTAAACTTCATGTTTAGATTATAGAAAAAAACAGTGCAAAACAAAGCCCCAGCGGCATGCTGTATGGAAGTGACAGACTTAAACATAAAAGACACAGAAGATTAAAAGGTTGGAAAACTATATTAGGCAAACATAAAGAAAGTTTCAAAAATGTCAGATACAATCGATGAGTCAGGATACTGAATACGTAAACATCAGTAATTATACAGCTTGATCCATGAATGCGTTTCAAACCTATACCCAAGAAATTGGTGAATATACATTTTCCATAAAAATTAGCAACTTATGCAAATTGGCCACATATCAGGCCACAGTATAAGTTTTAAGCAATACCAAAGAATCTGTATGGATGCAGACCACAATGGCAACATTTTTCTTGGAACTAAATATTTTATGAAAGAAAGAAAGGCCAATAACACTAAAGACAGTTTTAAAAAAGAAAAACAAGATTAGGGGATTTTACCTACCAGATCTCAAAACATATTATAAAATTACAGTAATCTAAAGCAGTGCAGAACAGGCTAACAGAACAGAGAGCTCAGAAACAGTGCCTCTATCCCATGCAGATGTTCCTCAACTTATGATGGGGTTATGCCCCAATAAACCCATCACAAAGTCAAAAAATCATTAAGTCAAATCATCACACATTGGAGACCATCTGGCCAGGCATGGTGGTTCACACCTGTAATCCCAGCACTTTGGGAGGCCGAGGCAGGCGGATCGTGAGGTCAGGAGTTCGAGACCAGCCTGACCAACATGGTGAAACCCCATCTCCAATAAAAATACAAAAATTAGCCAGGTGTAGTGGCACACACCTATAATCCCAGCCACTCAGGAGGCTGAGGCAGGAGAATCACTTGAACCCAGGAGATGGAGGTTACAGTGAACTGAGACTGTGCCACTGCACTCCAGCTTGGGCAGCAGAGTGAAATGCCATCTCAAAAACAAACAAACAAAAAAAAGTGGGGGCCATCTGTATATGGAAATGTGAAATACAGCAGTTGTGCCATTGCAGACCAGTGAGAAAGGAATAGAATATTTGATAAACGATGCTAAGACAGTAGCCATATGAAGAAACATAACATTGGATCCCAACTCACACCATTGACAAAAATCAGTACCAGAGATATAAATCAGTATGTGAATAGCCCAAACTGTAAATCTTTTAGAAGAAAATATAGAAGACAGTGTTTATTACTTCAGGAGAGAGAGAGATTTCTTAAACAAGATATAAAGAGTACAAACCATGTAAGATTGAAAATTCAGATTTTGCTGAAATTAAACACTTTTGTTTGTAAAAAGGCACCATAAATACAAGACATGTTACAGACTAAAAAAGTTATCTTCAATACATATAACTAGCAAAATATTAACATCTAAAATATAAAAGAACTCCTACAAATCAAAAACTGGAGGTGTATCTGATTCTAAAGCATATATATTTTTTATCCCCGTATGTCATGTTTTCTACCCTTAACTGAATAAAATGAATTAAAATAGGCAATGCAGTTTGCAGCAGATCATTTGCAAAGATGACAGTGATTATTTATTTCATCTCTTTAAGCACAGGCTTTTGTGTCTATTTTGCCATTCCATGAATTTGGGCTGGTGTTGTGATTTGCTTTGACCAACAGAATGCAACTTAAGAGATAATATGTTAATTATGAGCCAAGGCCTCAAGTGACTTTGCAGTCTCTGATCTTGCCCTGCTGGTAACTCTGAGCCCACCATACAAAGAAATCTCAAGCTAGCCTCCAATGAGAGATCCCAAGCAAAGGTGGCCCAGCTGTCTAGTCACCACACGTGGGAGTGAGTTAGGCCATCTTAAACCCTCCAGCCCCAGTCAAGCCACTGGATCACAGAGCCACATGAGTGACTCCAGGGAAGATCAGCAGAACAACCAACCAGCTGAGCCCAGCCCAAACTGCTGAGCCACAGAACAGTGAACAAGTTTGCTGCGTGGTAGGAGATAACCAGTAAGTGATTAGGGGGAATTTCATGATACAAGAAAGCCAGAAATGCAGGAGTTGACTGTGGTACACCTCAAGGAAGCTGAGGAGAGACACCAGCATGGCAGGAAGAGGGAATTCAAGTGGGAAAGGCCATTGTTCTGACTCCCATACTTTAGGGCCTTCTCTAAACACTCCCAGCTTAAGAAGTGTAGACAACACCATTGTCAAGTTTTTTGTTTTTGTTTTTGTTTTTTTAAATCCCATACAAACAGAATTTAGCCACTTCCTATTCTAGCTTCCTCTGTACTACTCACAACAGTAGTAGGCAAGAGGCTTTCCCCTAATGATAGAAATTGAAGGAATTATCTTCTTTGTTCTGGACATTCCCATCCCCACCTACTTACCAGGAAACAATGCACGACAGCTCTGCTACCAGTCAGTGAGAGAAGACTGAAGATAAGGCTTGGCGGTGGCCAAAGAAGCAGCCAGAGCAAGCAGAATGCCCGTCCATATTTCGGTACCGAGCACATGGCCAGGCATGCAGCAGAGGCGCAGGGGAGAGGGAAGAGGGCTCAATCTAGAGAGACAAAGCCTCAGGGAATGAAGAAGCCCAGAGCAGGACTGCGGACCCTCTCAGACAGGGTCCATAGGCCAAGTCAAAAGCCTCCATAGGGCCGGGCGCAGTGGCTCCCAACTGTAATCCCAAACTCCTGAAAGGCTAGAGAAGTAGGATCGCTTGAGTCCAGGAGTTCAAGGCTGCAGTGAACCATGATTGTGACACTGCACTCCAGCCTGGGTGACAGAGTGAAACCCCAATTCTACTTGAAAGAAAAAAAAAAAAAAATGTGGTAATGCTGTAAATAAAATTCATTGTTGTGAACAGGTAAAATCAATGCTTTGCCTTTTAAGTTACTTCCATTAATAATATTTTTGTTACTGTGAAAATGTTTGCAATCAGTACCTCCCACACACCATTAGCAGGACAGACAACGAGGAGATTTGGGAAAGTACAAACATATTAGTGTAAGTTTACGTTGAGATTTACCTTTCATTTACCCAGATTAGACACATCTACTTTGGCTTCGTTCAAGTCCATGTGAGACTTAAACTTAAAGGAGGAAGAAAAAATATTCTGGCCTCGTGAGATGTCTTAACACTGTGTTTTAAGCAGATCCTCCAATTCAAACACTGACAAAGAGAAACAATTATAACACTACACTTTTAAAAAGTCTTTTAAATGCCTGAGTTTAAATCCCTGATGGAAAAAGAACGACCAGGGGTGGGGGCAAAAGAAAGCTTAGACACTGTCTATAAAGATATTTAGCTGGAACTCAACCGTTAGGATATAATTTTATTTTGCGTTTCAGTCATTTTACTGTTATAAGATTTTAAGAATTCCATATAAGCACCCATAATAAGATCAGCATAAATGCTCACCAGTCCAACAAAGCTAAAAAACAAACCAAAATAGAGAGAGAAGAGAGAGAGAGAGAGAAAGAAAGAAAGAGAGAGAGAGAAAGGAACGTTACAACTTGAACTTGGTAGACAAATAATAACTTCTTTTTAATGAAATGTCACAAAATCTCAGTCTTTGTTTCCTATAGAGAGAAATTCAAAAATCCATAAAAACTTACTAATCCTGTTAGCTTGTTGTGAAAGTCAAATATAAAGTACTTTAATAATCTTTAAAAATATCAAAATGGAGCATCTCAGTCTCCGAAACATGTTTTTCTCACACGCAGGATTTGACGGTGTCATCAGTCAAATCTCACTGGAAGTTACCCCGCCCCCGGCCCTAGCAGGGCCCACCCAAGCAGGCCATGTGCTGTGTGACAAGAAGCACAGCAGGCCGACAGTTTACCAGGCGCGCATGGCTCCAAATGTTATCGACAAACAAACAGAGGACCATGTGCTGCCCGGGTATCTGTGAGACTTCAGAGAACCTGAAGCCCTGGACCATATTTGTTTGTGGGAAGAGAAATCTGTGCAGTTCCTCTTCCTTTGCTGCCCCTCCCTGCCGCCTGACTGTCTTTGGTTTTCAGAATCGAGCTCCAGGCCATCTCCATGGAACATCAGACCAAAATAGAACCTCACACTTCACGGGTACTGCACAGAGGCACGTCCCGCCCACGCAGACCAAGCGGCTGTCCGTGCTCAGCGCTTGGCAATTCCTCGCTCTGAAGCAAGGTGCCTTCGACTTTCACGGCTATCACAGAGGCCTTTCCTGTTCAACAAACGCTGTTTAATCTACTTCCTGCAGGAGGGACATTGGTCTGGACTGCAGAGCACAGGCTTCCACTTGGCATCAGACAGACACGCCTGAGGTTTATCAAAGGGTCTGACTCTCCAACTCCAGCGCCAGCCCTAATTGCCTTTAACATGCCATGGGCCTGCTGTTAGCCACACGCACTAGGCTTTCTCCAACACAGTAGCAGGAATAACCATTTTTTTAACAAGAAGCAGCTCTTAGAACGCTGGAACTTTTATTATTTTTAAAATTGTTACCTTTTTTTTTTCTTTTTTTTGAGACAGAGTTTCATTGTTGTCTCCTGGGCTGGAGTGCAATGGTGAGATCCCAGCTCACTGCAACTTCCGCCTCCCCGGTTCAAGCGATTCTCCTACCTCAGTCTCCTGAGTAGCTGGGATTACAGGCACCTGCCACCACTCCTGGCTAATTTTTTGTACTTTTAGTAGAGACAGGGTTTCGCTGTGTTGGCCAGGCTGGTCTTGAACTCCTGACCTCAGGTGATTCACCCTCAGCCTCCCAAAGTGCTGGGATTACAGGCATGAGCCACCGTGCCCAGGCTGTTACTTTCTTTTTTAGAGATAGGGTCTTGCTTGTCTCACAGGCTGGAGTGCAGTGGTGTGATCAAGGATCTCTGCAGCCTCAACCTTTTGTGCTCAAGTGATCTTCCTGCCTCAGCTGCCTGATTAGCTGGGACTACAGGTGCACACCACCACGCCTGGCTAATTTTTAAATTTTTATAGAGACAAAGTCTCACTATGTTGCCCAAGCTGGTCTCAAACTCCTGAGCTCAAGTAATCCTCCCACCTCAGCCTCCCAAAGTGGTGGGATTACAGATGTGCGCCACAACCAACACCTGGCCTCTGGCACTTTTAATGTAATCCTGTGGGCTACTCATTGAGGTAAACCAAAGGCAAGTGCTTCGCCCCAACTGGTCAAGTGGAATTCTAGGGACAATCACAGCAGAGCTGTATGTACCACAAAAATAAAGTGAACGTGAACCCGAAGAGAGAGAGAAACAGGCATTTGAAACTTTGGAAAGACACTAATGGTGTCCCTTGAACTATGATTCTTATAATTTGCATAAAAGCTGGGGTTTTGCATAATTACTTTTACATAATTGCATTTATTTTTTCTTTGCTTTCTCCTCGATGTAAGAAGGAAAAACAAGGCCATAAAAGGGTATTTGTGTTGGAATTCTCTCAAATGCTTTATAAAACTTTTTTTTTTTTTTTTGAGACAGAGTCTCCCTCCATTGCCCAGGCTAGAGTGCAGTGGTGCAATCTCCGCTCATGGCAACCTCCACCTTCCAGGTTCAAGCGAGTCTCCTGCCTCAGCCTCCCAAGTAGCTGGGATTACAGGCGTGTGCCACCACGCCCAGCTAATGTTTGTATGTTTAGTAGAGATGGGGTTCCACCATATTGGTTAGGCTGGTCTAGAACTCCTGACCTTCGGTGATCCACCTGCCTCAGCCTCCCAAAGTGCTGGGATTACAGGTGTCAGCCACTGCGCCCGGCCTATAAAACTTTTTTAAAAAACTATTTTACATCTAGATTTGCTTTACTTTCCTATACTGATGTTCCCTGCAACATTTTCCTAACAGGGTGATAGAGCTATACCTTTTAATAAATTAGGCCGGTAGTTCTCAACTGGGGGAGATTTTGCTGCCCAGTGGCCTTTTGCCAATATGTTTGATGGGCACAACTTGCGGAGGTGGCATACTATTGTCTTGTAGTGGCTTGTGGGGGTACTGTCTAACATCAACACACAGGACAGCTCCCCACAGCAAAGCATTACCTAGCCCAGATTGTTAATATTGCTAGATAAGATCAGTATTCAAAATAAATCACACAAGAACATAAGACAGACTTTTTTGAAACCTCACACAAATACAGTTCTGCAACTTCCTATTCTAGCTTCCCCTTCACTGCTAAGATCTTTTTATAAAAACAGCCACTGAAGGAACTATCTTTTTGTCCTAGACATCCTTCCCTTTTTTTCCTACCAATACGTACGAAAACAAATGCTTTGAAAAAAACCCAAACAGATGAAAGTAGCTCCAGTAAGATTGCAACCAGAACTCGGGGATGGCAAACAGCCAAGGACAGGAAACTGAGTCTTACAGAGAACACTCAGGATAGACTCTCCTTATGCAGATCCTGGCTTTCTAAGCCAACGTGGCAACCCATGCAGCAGGATTCCCTCGTAAACCAAGGAACGGGGGAATGGAGAATGTACTACAGGACCACCTAACAAATTTTCATTACAAAAAAATCTCAGCGAAGCAGATCACAAAATGTGATCAAGAAACTAGAGAAGGTTTGCATGTCACTGTAAAATTCCAATTATCTTATGATTCCACCAAGACAAGAAAAAGGGCGGGGAGCAATAACCAGGAAGAGCTGGTGACCTAAGGCAGTGGCTCCCAAGCAGGGCTGGACGCTAGAAGCAACCACCAGAACAAATGCAGACGCAGACCCCATCCCAGACTAGATGACTCCATGAACTCTGAAAAAGGACCCAGGAACCTCAGAATTCATTTCTTTCTACTTGAGAAAGGAAAACATAAAAGGGTGTCATTCATAAACTTAGTTATCAGGTAATTCACCTGTTGCAGACTGAGGCAGCATAGAAGGCAGGGAGAAGGCTGAAAAAGAGCAATCTCTGGTCACAGGCCAGGGAATCCTCATGTGCCCCATAAGGGAATGGCTTCATATACAGAACATTTATTGAGCGCTTACTGGGTAATATTCTAAACGCTTTACTTTTACGCGTCATTTAGTCCTCACAATAGCCCAGTGAGATGATAGGGTGCCATTATCCCCATTTTATAGGTGAGGACACTGAGGCACGGAGGGATTAAACATGACCAGGTTAAGGTCATGAAGCTGATGAACACAGAAATGGACTGAGTTCTGGCCGGGTACGGTGGCTCATGCCTACAATCCCAGTACTTTCGGAGGGTAAGGCGGGTGGATCACCTGAGGCCAGGAGTTTGAGACCAGCCTGGCCAACACGGTGAAACCCGGTCTCTACTAAAATACAAAATTTACCTGGGCGTGGTGGTGGGTGCCTATAATCCTGACTATTTGGGAGGCTGAGGCAGGAGAATCAGTTGAACCCAGGAGGCAGAGGTTGCAGTGAGCCAAGATCCTGCCACTGCACTCCAGGCTGGGTGACAGAGTAAGACTCTGTCCCCCGGGCCAATGACTGAGTTCCAAAGAAATGGACTAAGTTCCAAAGAACTTGGTCCCAGGCCCTACTCTTAGCCACTAGGCTGTGATGCTTCCACATAGAAGAAACAAACCTCTCTATGAGAAAGCATTTCAGAAACAATACAACTTTGAAAGCTAATCCCATACTCACTCAGGGTTCTTAGGGGAGGACCTGGCCAAGTCTGCACACTTGAGTTTGTGAGACCGTGGAGCTCTGCAGGACCAGCCTCCAGCAGCCAGGCAGCAGCCAGCACTCACGTGGACCCCAGGGTCCCTGAGACTCAGCAAGGCTCTCTGTCAAGGACACCAATCATCCACCTTAACTTACTCCCATCAAACCTCAAACCTGCCACTCAGGATGTTTCCTATTTTTAGTTACTTCTAAATTTAGACTAAGGCTGTAGTCCAGCCTGCCCATTGTACAAAATTTTCTTGGTTGTTTTCTGTTTTAACTGCAGCTGTCTGTTGATACTGCTTATCTCTGCCCCATCACGGAGCAGTCTTTCAGTTATTTTATCCTGTTTACTTGCCTCCACTTTTATCTTCCATTGTTAAGTGGGGACTAGAAAGCAGAAGCAATTAGAAGGTAGATAGGCAGAGACCCAGGTGGAGAACTGAAGCGCCTTCTCCCCGCCAGCAGGTCCAATTGGGCTGCTACTTGACCAGAGTATTCAGAAATTCTTCCGAAATTTACTAATTTTGAAGCCAGTTTAGAAATCTTACCAAAAATAAATAATAAATAAAATAAAAAACCAAACAATACAGTGGCTTTACTTTCATGCTTTATTCTTGACTCAGTCTGATTACCTAACTTGACAAAGCAGACTCTGTTCTGAAGGAATTTTTTTATTTTTTTAGACAGAGTTTCACTCTTGTTGCCCAGGCTGGAGTGCAATGGCACAATCTTGGCTCACTGCAACCTCTGCTTCCTGGGTTCAAGCAATTCTACTGCCTCAGCCTCCCTAGTAGCTGAGATTACAGGCATGTGCCACCACGCCCGGCTAATTTTGTATTTTTAGTAGAGACGGATTTTCTCCATGTTGGTCAGGCTGGTCTCGAACTCCCGACCTCAGGTGATCCGCCTGCCCTGGCCTCCCAAAGGGCTGGGATTACCCTAACCCTAATCCTAATGCCTAGCCTGAAGGATTTTTGATGATTGTAAAATTGCAAGATTTCAAGAGATAAAGCAATGTGGCCAGGTGCAGTGGCTCATGCCTGTAATCCCAGCACTTTGGGAGGCCGAGGCGGGCAGATCACCTGAGGTCAGGAGTTCGAGACCAGCCTAACCAATGTGGTGAAACCCCGTCTCTACTAAAAATACAAAAATTAGCCAGGTGAGGTGGCAGGTGCCTGTAATCCCAGCTACTCAAGAGGCTGAGGCAGGAGAATCGCTTGAACCCAGGAGGCGGAGGTTGCAGTGAGCCAAGATGGTGCCATTGCACTCCAGCCGTGGGAACAAGAGCGAAACTCCGTTACAAAAAAAAAAAACAAAAAACACAAAGATAAAGCAATGAAAAAACAAAAAAACTACACTAAAACATAAATTGGAGCACAAAATTGAGTCATACTTATTATCATACTTTCAGCTCCATGCCTGGCACATAGTAAATAAATACTTAAAAAATAGTTCCGAGTTATGGCCATTTAATTGAAAAAAACATAATAATAAACCTTCCAAAGATGATCCCAAAATTGTAGTTTTAATGTGTTTCAAAATAATGGCAGGGTCCATGGATTTAGTGCACAGCCTCCAAAGGTGAGTGGTCTGAAGGAGGTAACATGTAGTCAGGTGTAAAGTCTAGTTGTTTAAAATTCCACCACACAAAAGACCAGACAGCAACTGTACACACAGAAATACGCAGATATTTCTGAAATAGATATATATAAAATGCATTTTAAAAATCTTTTAAATGCATGTAAAGGTTTGTTCAATGCATTTTAAACTCTATTAAATGTATTTTAATAGATTTTTAAGCAAACACATGTACATATACATATGCATACACAGATTTTTTTTTAAAAAAAGAAAGAAATAGACCAACACATTAACAGTGGCTATCCTTAAAAAAACAAACTGTGAGCAATCTCAGTCATACTATACATTAGGGGACAGCAAGTTTTATGTGTAAAGGGCCATAGAGTAAATAGTTTTGGCTCTGCAGACTCTAAGTCCTTGTCACAACTACTAACTACTCAATTCTGCCATTGCAGAGAGAAAGCAGCCAGAGACAAGGTGTAAATAAATGGCATGACTGTGTTCCAATAAAACTTTATTTACAAAAATAGGTGGTGGGCTGCTTTTAGCCTATGGGTTGTAGTTTACCAACCTGTTTTTGTTTTTGTTTTTGTTTTTTCCCGTATCTGTAACGCAGAAGAAGGGCTCAGACAGAAGAAAAATATCCAAAGAAAGTTGAGTACACACTGTTGCTTATACCACGTAGGTGTGCAAGCTTATAAAATCCTTTAAATAATCTAATCTAACATAACATGTCTCATTCAAAGTCATATTCCAGAAACAACTGTATCTGTGAACCGTTTGATGGGGTCGAGCCTGCCATCTTGTGGTCACATGAAACAACAGCCTTTATGGTCTTCATTCTCCTTTATTAAGGGTACACAACTCACTGGAGTCACTTTTCCAAAACGTGATTGAAATGTGGGGACCACAATAACATAATGAGTCAAGGAAGTCAACTGTAACTGAGGGCAATCAATTTTCTGAAGCTTCAACTTGTCCAAATATTCCAAGGAGTCAATGAACAAAAGAATGAGGGCTCCTGCTTCCTCAGCAAGCCGAGCTTCAGAAAACGATTTGAAAAACAATAGCAGGGCAAGAATATCCAAGGACCCAAGAGGCTTCCATTTCAGATTTTGAACGGAACCCTCTTTTTTTTTATCCCAAGCTTTGAAAAGAGAAAATAATGACAAAACCCCAACTTACTAAATCAACCCAAACCCTAGAACCCAGTCATGGAGAAATAAATGACAGCAATCTATGCTGCTCATCTGTTCCATCATCCACTCACTCTCTGGCTGAACAAGACGGGGCCACCCACGTAGTGAACCACACGTAAAGAGCCAGGAAGACGAAAATGAGGAATATAAATCCAGTCTCAGGAAACACATTTAGGCAAAAAGAGAGACACAAGCAAGTAAGAATCGCATGATCTAATGAGAGCCCACATGGAAGTCAAACGTGCAGGGTCGTGGGGGCCCAGAGGACAGAGCTAACTCTGTGGGGTCACAGGAAGACTTCGAAAGGCAGGTGGCACTCACACTGCTTCTAGTAGAATGAGCACAGGTTGCCAGAAGGAGGGGGTGAGGAAGGAAGGGCAGGGCAGGGGGGTCACTGATGGGCTCAGGTTCAGCCTTCAGGGTAAAGAAGTCCAAAAGACAGAGCAAACAAGAGCTCTGCACACATTTCCACTCTGGGCCTCTCAGCATCTCAACTCACGTCCTTCTCTCAGACAGTAGGAAAGCAGGGCTGGGTGGTGTGGAAGATGATGACAGAGAAGGCAGGACTTAGTCTCAGCATCTTATGTGATTCCCAGCACTTGTTTTTTTTTTTTCTTTAAGAGACAGGCCTCTGTCTCCCAGGCTGGAATGCAGTGGTGCAATCACAGCTTACTGTAGCCTCAAACTCCTGGGCTTAAGCAATCCTCCTGACTCAGCCTCCCAAGGAGCTGGAACTACAGGTGCTCTCCACTGTGTCCAGCTCATTTTTTTTTTTCCCCATACAGACAGAGTCTCGTTATGTTGCCCAGGCTGGTCTCAAACTCCTGACCACAAGTTATCCTCCCACTTCCGCCTCCCAAGTGCTGGGATTACAGGTGCGAGCCACCACACGTGGCCCAATTCCCAACACTTCTGTGCCTCTGTATCTCTATCCACAGCCAAAGGCCTCTAAACATTCACCTTTCTCCAAAATGAGAAACAGCAGAAGCACTGTAAAGCTGCCCATGGGTGACAGGTGGATTTGTAGCAAAACAGGTCTATGAGAAAATAAAGATCCCTCTGCCTTTGAAATTTCAACAGGAAATGCAGGGCCAGTCACCAGCACATCTTGTGTACACATTTTATACCACCTGCCAGACAGAGGCACTCACTGAAACACACACGCTGCGTGATAAACCCCCCAGGTCGTGGCAGAACGGAGTTCAGACTCACCCCCAGCACCCTGCACAGTCATACCTGGGTTGCTGGTGAGAAAGGCGAGGGGGCTCTCGCCGAGGTCCGCAGGGCCGTCCACTCGGTGGGGAGGGCTTTCCAGCAGCTCCACTCCTTCCTCCAGCTCGGGGTAGGTCCTCACCAGGAGGCCCAGCGAGGGCTGTGAGAGGAAATCTTTGAGCATAGAAGAGTTCAGGGCGTCAGCAGCACGATTATTGATCTCAAGAATCTCATCTCCTGCTTTCAGACCTGCCAACGCAAGATGGAAAATTTTTAATTTCACACACATAATCAGAACACGACAGCTTAGGAGCTCCGCTATACAGGGCACACCTGCTGTGGGTCTCACAGCCCCAGGTGCTGCTGCAGACAGGCTGCGGTGCTCAGAAGTGATCCTGAGGAAAGGACATGGGCCTCAGATTCTGAAGGTTCTAGATTTGCAGGTGACAACATGCCTAGCCGGTCCTTCATACATCAAGCAAACAAACTTACTCCTTCGTTAATCTAAGTGTTCCAAGCATCTGCCAATTTCTCACAAATGTTAATTAATTCAGGCTATCTTCCTACACTTTTGGGGTGGGGCGAGGGTGGAATGACAGTGCTCTCTGATGACTGCCATCTGTGTTTTGTGCATGTTCATGCCTCAGTGCACACTCAAGTCACAGCCAGTTAATACCTATTGATTATTTCCATGGAACCAAAATGCAGGGTGTTCACTCTGGCTATGAGGACAGAAGTAAGGATGTCTCATTCCAAATACACTTAAGAGATGACAGTTTCAAGAACCCAATGCAATCCTTTTTGCCCTTTTTTGTTCTGTTTTCAAACTACATCAGAACCTTGGGATGAATCTCTTTCAGCAGATCCCCAAAGGATCAGCGAGGGGAACTGCCAAAGTTTGTGACCCAAGGGAATGACCATGAGCAAGCCCAACCTAGAAGAACAGGAAGTTGAGACACCGAGGTGCAGTTCAAACCGGCACTGGAAGAAACATTCCAGCAGCCTGAGAAAGGGAGAGGTTGGGAAGAACATGAAAGAAAATAAAATAATCCTTTCAGCTAGGAAGAAAAAAGGAGCCCAATTTCTAATTTTATATACCAATATGGAAAAACCAACTTGAAAAACGGAGTGAGTGAGGGGCAGGCAAAGACAAATGATAAATTGCAGGAACGAGCAGCCTCCCAGGTCCTCGAGCATGCCACTCAGATTCTGCAGAAAATGACCCTGCAAAGAAGTTCTCACTTCCCAGCTTCACAGAGTCACACGCCCTGGACATCCTTATTCAGGTTTCTAAAATATCTGAAATCAGTTTGTTTGTTTGTTTTTTTTTTTTGAGACAGAGTCTCACTCTGTTGCCCAGGCTGGAGGGCAGTGGTGCGATCTCGGCTCACTGCAACCTCTGCCTCCCGGGTTCAAGCGATTCTCCTGCCTCAGCGTCCAGAGTAGCTGGGATTACAGGCACTCACCACCACGCCTGGCTATTTTTTGTATTTTCAGTAGGGAACAGGGTTTCACCATGCTGGCCAGGCTGGTCTGCTGACCTCAGGTGATCCACAGTTTTTTTTAATTTTTATTTATTTATTTATTTTTCTGAAACGAAGTCTTACTCTGTTGCCCAGGCTGGAGTGCAGTGGCACGATCTTGGCTCACTGCAACCTCTGTCTCCCGGGTTCAAGTGTCTCATCCTTCTGAGTAGGTGGGACTACAGGCATGTGCCACCATGCCTGGCTAATTTTGGTTCTGTTTTGTTTTTGAGACGGAGTTTTGCTCTTGTTGCCCAGGCTGGAGTTCAATGGCATGATCTCAGCTCACTGCAACCTCCGCCTCCCCAGTTTGAGTGATTCTCCTGCCTCAGCCTCCCGTGTGGCTAGGATTATAGGTGCGCACCACCATGCCCAGCTAATTTTTGTATTTTTAGTAGAGACAGGGTTTCACCATGTTAGCCAGGCTGGTCTGGAACTCCTCACCTCAGGCGATCCACCCGCCTTGGCCTCCCAAAGTGCTGGGATTACAGGTGTGAGCCACCGTGCCCAGCCAATTCACAGCTAAATTTAACATAAAATACCCGCAATATCTTTCTAGACACGCCGGGTGTTGGGATCGTGTTTGTGGACCAGAAGGACAGAATGGACATCACTCCTGCATCTGTTGAGGACAGAGCAAGGGGGTTGGTACAGATGACAGTTCATCTTCATTTAACACCAGGGTTCTCAGATTCAAAGAACTAAAACAGGATGTGACTGAAACCAGGGCGGCAGATTCCCCACCCCCACGCCACGCAAACCGGCACACTCATTGTGCTGAAAGAGATAAAAATCAGTCTTTGGGTTTGAAGGGGAAGAAATCCTGTCATCTCTGCTCTTTGCTGAGATACAGCTCAGTGACTGTGTCAAACTCTGGCCCCAGGCTGCCTATGGCCTAGAAAGTATGGAAGGAAAAAGAAGGAAAATGCTCCTCCATGACAGTCAGCAGCAGATACATTATTCTGACTTTACTTCCCACTCGTCACACCTTTGCCTTTCCATGCAGAGCCAAGTCTGCGGTTGCGCTTCTCCAGTGTTGACAGGACAGGTCAATATAACCTGCACAGGTAGCTTTGCAAAGCTAGCCATGAACTACCCAGAACTCAGCTGAACTAGGACAAAAAAAAAGCGGTGGCGAAGACCAACACTCAATTTCCCTTTTCTGCTCCATTCAGCAGTGGTTAACACAACAGATGCAAGGTAAGTACATCTAAGCACAGTTGACCTGGATGTGTTGATCTCTGAGATTCAACACGTATTATTTTGCCACTGCTTGGATGAAACTACAAATCCCATAGCAAGAAGAAACAAAGGTGGATTTCCAGCCCTACCTACCTGTCCCATTTATTTACAGTGAGTATAGTGGGTCCAACAGAGTGTCTCCCCACATTCATGTCCACCTAGAATGTCAGAATACAACCTTCTTTGGAAATAGGGATAGATAGATATTACAGATGAAATTATAATAATATAATCATTGTAATTATATAATAATTACACATCATAATTATATAACAATTACATAAACAATTATACTTATATATAATTGTTATATAATTATATAATATAGTATAATTATGTTAATGATTATTATATATTATATATTTATATAAGTTAATATCACATATCATATTTTTGATATATATCATATATCAAGATAATAATTATAATCATTATAATTATATAATATACATGAAAGTTACAATCAACTCATAATGATTTAGAGTAGGTCCTAAATCCAATGACTGGTGTTATTAAAAAAAGGCCATGTTAATGACACAGAGACAGGGCAGAAGCCATGTGACTTCAGGCAGACATTGAAGTGATACAGCCATAAGTCACAGAATGCCAAGCGCTGCTTTCACGCCAGAAACCAGAAGGAGGCATGAAGCCATTCTTCCCTCAGAGGCTCCAGGGGAATCAATCTTGCCAATACCTTAATTTCAGACTTCTGGCCTCCTAAACTGTGAGAGGATAAATTTCTGTTATTTTAAGCCACCCAGTGTGTAGTAGTTTATTACAGTAGCTCTAAGAAATTAGCACTGTGAGCAAATCATCTAGGTTGCAAAGACTTTCCAGGATGGAGAGCTGGGGTTCGCCAAGTAGCCCAAATGCATTATGGGCCATGGAAGGGCTGAAATGAAACAGGCAGGATGTAGCAGGGAAGTGCTGTCTAAGGAAGGGGAGAGAGGCTGGATCTCAAATCCCTAGGTTCTCAACTTCTGCAGATTCTTCTATGAATGGAAGCAACAGAACATCTGGTTTGAAAGAGCTCTGCAGGCTCAGGTAATGGCCAATGCCAGCTGTGACCAGTGTGGACCAAAGTACAGAGGGCTCTTCCCCCATGCTCTGCTCCAGGAAGAATCCCCCCAGGAACCCCACACCATCCTAGAAGATGGAGAAGGACGACCACATGATGAGAATGGGATTTCCCACCAGCCCCATGGAAATGGGCTCCATCAGATTTAAAATCCAAAACTGTGTGATTTGAGAGGCTGAGACAGGAGGATTGCTTGAGGCCAGAAGCTCAAGAACAGCCTGGACAACACAGCAAGACTCCTGACTCTGAAAAATAAGCAAGTAAACAAATCAGTCAGGTGTGGTGGCATGCACCTGTACTCTCTTAGCGACTCGGGAGGCTGAGGTGAGAGGACGGCTTGAGCCCAGGATTTCAAGGCTGCAGTGACCCATGATTGCGCTACTGGACTCCAGCCTGGGTGACACAGCAAGACCTTGTCTCTAAAAATTAAAAAAAGAAAAGAAAAAAAGTTCAAGAATATGAGCTTTCTGGTACACTTAAGTTAATGGAATAAAATGCACATTCCCTGGAAGGGTTTTCAATGAGAAAATGTTCAAATACTTTTCACCAATGAATCCTTTGGGCAAGTCTTTCTCATTCAAAAACTAGAGAAGCCCCAAAGGGCATTTAAGATGGACAGACCAGCCCTTCATTGACTTACCTTTCTTGGAAGCTAAACCGGTTTCCTTCACACTATTCACGTACAGCCTTCGAATACCATCTTCTTCCACAGAAGAAAGTAAAAACCCTGTGAAACACAGAAAGGCAGAATGGCAGGGCTCACACCTTCTGACTGTTTAGCAAACAACAGGAAGTGCCTGCTGTAACTAGGTATGTTTCATGTTTGTCATTATAGTTTGGAATGATTGTTTTTTCTTGTTTTACAAAGCAGAAAAGGTTTATTTTTAGATCACTCTGGAAGTCACTACTTGTAAAAACAGAGATTACTAGGTATGTCTATCTTCATATTACCTACCAATCAACTCAAAGGAAAGCAAATTATTTTGTTTAATCTTGCTTCCTGGTAAACGCCATCATTTTTTTCTTTTCCATACTCTCCTCCAAAGCAGAAAACAGAAAGATTAGCTTACCTCAAGAGTCCCCAGACATTTTTCATCCAATCTGTGTCCTAGAATATATTACAACTGTACTGTTGGAGGGTGTGTGTTCATCCACGTGTATGACTATATGGACAATGGTTTCATTTAATACAATTGTGCAAACAGGAGCAAGATGCAACTCACATTACGAATCTGTAATATGAGTAACACATTACAGAAACTGTACCTGATTTCACACTCTAGCAGTATCGGATCAGAAGATTATCTTATACTTCTCTGGACTTCCAGAGCTCAAAGCCAATTTGCTAATTAACCTTGGGCTCTGCTTCATCCTTCAGAGAGGAAAGCAGAGTGAGGCCCAGGTATTCTATGTGGCTTGAGGATGTTAGGTACTCAAAACTCTATGGTTGCGGGTCCTGGTCACTCCTGTTTCCAGACCGCCTCATGTAAAATTCTTCCCTAATCAATTACGTCAGTGTCCACAATGAATACCTATTTTGCTAAAGGAAAGAAATACCTTTGCAGATATTTCTACAAAGGACAATGGGAACACACGTCATTGTATATATCTGCAATAATTTCAGCTCTGGAAGAAAAATCATCCCATAATATAGATAGCTGTCTTAATGCTGAGGGGAAAGCAGTGGTTGAAAAAAAAAAAAAAAACAAACAGGCAGCCAGCAAAACAGAATTACAAGACTGGGTCCCAGGGAGTCATTGAGCCTTTTGAGGCCATGTCATGATGAACACATGGCTTTTTGTTTAGTTTATAGGACCAGGAAATGGATTACCTCACATCGGCAAAGTGCTAATTGCCATCGCCCTCTCGAGTACCGTAACACCCTCAGATAGGGAACGGCACAGGGCCACCCCTAAAGACTCTCCAAAGTCATTTCATTCTCTTATTTTAAATTCTCTTCTTTCAGCAACTTCTAACTTTCAGATTAAGGGTCAAGAAGCCCTGCTGAAATCAAAATATTTTTACACAAGAATCATTTAAGTTACATGAGCCTTAACACAGGTGTATTTATCTGCATTGTAGTAGAAAATTTCTTTAAAAATCTGTTAGGACAGAGAGAATCAAGGGCTATGTCATCGGAAAGAATGAATAGGACTCATCTAAATATCGGAATTTCCTTTCTGAAATGCCACCATTCTATTACAATGAGACCTTTTTTTTTTTTTTTTTTTTTAAAAAGAGACAAGGTCTTGCTCTGTCCCCTAGGCTGGAATGCAGTGGTGTGATCATAGCTCACTGTAGCTTCAAACTCCTGGGTTCAGGCAATTCCCTACCTCATCTACCAGAAGAGCTGGGACTACATGTAAGTGCTACCACGCTTGGCTAATTTTTTAAATTTTTTTGTAGAGATGGGGTCTTACTATGTTGCCCAGGCTGGTCTCAAACTCCTGGCCTCATGCGATCCTCCCACCTCTGCCTCTCACAGTGTTGAGATTACAGGTGTGCACTACTGAGCCTGGCCCCAGTTTTTTTTCTATTAAAAAATTAGCACCCCTGTGGGGTACCAGGAAACACCTTTGCTTAACTGGAAGATGGCAGAAGAGGCAACACGGTGAGAGCCTGCTGCAAGTCACCTGAAGCCGAGCTGATGGAGATATGGAGACACCTCAGGTATTGATTTGCTCCACTCCCTCGTTGTTTTTTTTTTTTTTTTTTTTGAGACGGAGTCTCATTCTGTTGTCTAGGCTGGAGTGCAGTGGTGCGATCTCAGCTCACTACAACCTCTGCCTCCTGAGTTAAAGCGATTTCTTGTTTTACAAAGTAAATCCCTAGTAGCTGGGATTACAGGCACACACCATCACACTCAGCTAGTTTTTCTAATTTTGGTAGAGATGGGATTTCGTCTGCTGGCCAGATTGTTCTCAAACTCCTGACTTCAAGGGATCCACCCGCCTCGGCTTCCCGAAGTGCTGGGATTACAGGTGTGAGCCACCATACCCGGCCATTCCCTGTTTTCTTGGTCTTCTTTTTTAATAATCAAAAGGTTAAAAATAGGAGTGAGAATAGAGGAGACTTCCAGTCTGAGGACTGCAATTGATTATGTAATTTGTACCGGACAACTGGGTAAAAAGAACAGGTCTAAGAAACAGATCAGACATCTCTAATTAGTGGGGAAATCTCTATGACAGGAAAGAGGATGGGAGAAAGGATAATGGGCCTAAGCTCCTTTTTTGAAGATCACCCAAATGAAAGCCAAAAATTTACCAAAGCGAATAGCACTTTAGCTCTGTACTGGAATTCATACTGGACACTGGTTTAGGGGTCAAACAGGAGCCCCCTCTCACTGTTCCAAGAAGGAAGCCCTCCCCACACCTTGCCTTGCAACAAACATGTGAGCGGCTTCCATTTAAAGTTGCCAATACTTTGCACACTAGGGGGAAAACATTATAACCATCTCCTATATGAACAAATATAAAGAAAATTATGAAATATCCTACAGCGGGATTAAGTGGAGCTGAATGAAGAACATAATGATTTTAACAGTTAATCAGCAAAGTCAGATCTATTTCTTTTAAATAGGATAGCAATGCTGTAACTCTCAGCAGACAACTCTAATATCGTCCAAAATGATTGCCAACAGGGGGCGGAGGGAAATTATTCAATATAAACCGATGTATCCACCAATTGGAAGGCTGTTCGCTTCAAACACAGGAAGGGATCATGAGTGGCAAGTGGAATAATGATCAGGAGAATGAAGGAAGTGCTTAAAACTAAGTGATGAAACTAAGGTCGGGCGTGGTGGCTCATGCCTATAATCTTAGCACTCTTGGGAGGAATGCAGGAGGAATGCATGAGCCCAGGAGTTTGAGACCAGCCCTGGCAACATAGTGAGACCCTATCTCTAAAAAAAAATTTTTTTTTTTTAATTAGCTGGGCATGGTGGCACATGCCTTATAGTCCCAGCTACTTGGGAGGCTGAGGTGGGAAGGATGGCTTGAGCCTAGGAGGTTGAGGCTGCAGGGAGTCATGATCCCACCACTGCACTCCAGCCTGGGTGACAGAGTAAGATCCTGTCTCAAAAAAGAAAAAAGAAACTAAGAACAAACTCATGAGATGAACCACCAAAAGATTCCTCACCCTGGAAAAACCATAACATGATAAACAATAGAGAATTACTCAAAACTAGAGTCCAGGATACAACGAAAATTCAGATAACAAGCACAGGCACCTAAAACATGAGGAGAACACATGACTAAAAAATATAATAGTACTAGAAGTACCCAGAGAAAAGGAATACTAAGTTGCTGAAATGACGCATTCTTCTACTTCAAGGCAGCCTAGGGCCTCATGCTTAGTCTAAGTATCATGTAATTGGATATGTGAACTAATTTCAACAGTAAGGTCCGGGAGTGAGCTGAAGGCTGCGATGGAGAGAGGGGCAAGAGAGAGAAATTAAGTAAATGTTCCCTCTTTAAATGTGTTCAGTCAGTTGGATTATTAAATTATATTTTCCTCCCTAAAGTGTTCTAAAATAGAAAGCAGCATTTGATCTGTATGGTGAGGTGTTTTTGTGTTTGTGCTAGTAGCTTTTACTTGTACCAAATTCAGTATCTAACCGGAAGTCACTTAGCGAGGTGTTAATATTAGATACAGATGGGCTGAATTTCGACTCTGTGGTAGCCTTTAATCCAGAGGCAATCAGATCTCTGAGGATTGGGGGAATCTTTCACCTCTTCAATCAATATGCTGTTGGAACATCACACCCTAAAACCAACCCAAGCACGGAGAAGAAGTGATTTAACTGAGCTTATTAGCCATGCGTGGCAGGGCTTTTCTTTTCTTTTTTTTCTTTGAAACGGAGTCTCACTCTGTCACCGGGCTGGAGTGCAGTGGCGCGATCTCGGCTCACTGCAACCTCTGCCTCCCGGGTTCAAGTGATTCTCCTGCCTCAGCCTCCTGAGTACCTGGGACTACAGGCACGTGTCACCACGCCCAGCTAATTTTTGTATCTTTAGTAGAGACGGGGTTTCATCATGTTGGCCAGGATGGTCTCGATCTCTTGACCTCGTGATCCGCCCGCCTTGGCCTCCCAAAATGCTGGGATTACAGGTGTGAGCCTCTGCGTCTGGCCTGTGGCAGGGCTTTTCAAAGTGAAGTCCAGGAACAGGTGCCAACTGTTGGCTAATGGCAGTAACGTAAGGACAGAAACCGAGACTAAGCATTGAGAACCTCTTGGAACCTTGACATTGCCACAACCTCCAAGCATGGAATTTAGTATTTCACCAAAGCAGTGGTAGTTACAAAAGAGTGGAAATTAAAACAAAACAAAATACCTGCTTCTTTGCATCAGATGGGTTGAGAAGCACTGTCTGTAATACTCTCAAGACTGATGCCTGGTGCCCTGTCATACCTTCCTCAGGGGGTAAAAGTAAATGGGTTCTGTAAGTAATTCAATCACTTTAATAAAAAGTATTAAAAGGTATACAAACGATAGCAGTTTTATGCCCAGTTCCAATTTTGGGGTCCCTGAATCACTCAATCTTAGAATCAGAGTCCAAGAGCTTTGAAATTCAGCCTTCTGAACTTAATCTTTGCTAGTTTATCCTTACTCAACAAAAATTAAGTAAACTGAAGAGAAAAAGAATAATCATTATGGGAGCATCTAATTTTGGAGGATCCAGGCACTTCACTGCCACCAATTACAGCTCTAATTACTGAGGTCGGCTTTTTGCTGCATAATAGGCCGCTCATAAACATTTATTCCTTGCGATGAGAAACATTCTCCTGGCTTTATGATGTCTTTAGTTTTAAGGTCAAGAAATAAACAGCATAAAGTTATAATGCAAGTGGCCAGGGTTCAAAATTGGGTTCTCTTCATTAGGCCCAAATCCTCGAGTATTCTGAGATGAAGATTGGTGGCCTACAGGGGAAGGTCCAGAAGGAATATAATATCCCACTGCTCAGAAAAGAGTTTAAAGATTTTCAAATGCTAAAAAGCTTAATAACTTGGGCCAGGCGCAGTGGCTCACACCTGTAATCCCAGCACTTTGGAAGGCCGAGGTGGGTGGATCAGTTGAGGTCAGGAGTTCAAGACTATCCTGGCCAACACAGTGAAACCCGCCTCTTCCAAAAGTTCAAAAATTAGCCGGGCATGGTGGCACATGCCTGTAATCTCAGCTACTCGGGAGGCAGAGGTTGGAGTGAGCTGAGATCGCATCACTGCACTCTAGCCTGGGCGACAGAGGGAAACTGTGTCCTAAAAAAAAAAACAAAAGAAAGCTTAATAACTTGATTCAGAGAGAAATCTTTTTTTTTTTTTTTTTTGAGATGGGTCTCGCTCTGTCACCCAGGCTGAAGTGCAGTGGCATGATCTTGGCTCACTGCAAGCTCCGCCTCCCGGGTTCACACCATTCTCTTGCCTCAGCCTCCCGAGTACCTGGGACTACAGGCGCCCACCACTGTCAGGCTACTTTTTTGTATTTTAAGTAGAGCTGGGCTTTCACCATGTTAGCCGGGATGCTCTCGATCTCCTGACTTCGTGATCTGCCCGCCTCGGTGTCCGAAAGTGCTGGGATTACAGGCGTGAGCCACCGTGCCCGGCCGGTTCAGAGAGAAATCTTAAGTCAACATATGCGGTAGTCTTTATGTCTTTCCACCAGGAACTTTGTTCTCCTTCTACCAAACAGTAGAATCACACTTCTACGCTCCCTTGTAGGTAGGTATGGCTGTGTGACTGACTTTGGCCAATGAATTGGGAGTGGGACAACATCTGCTTTCGCACCTCCTCTTCTCCCTCTGCTGAGTGACAAGCACTGTCCCAGGTGGCAGCTGCTCCAGGCCTGGGTGTGGAATGAGGACAACGTATGGAGTCCCAGCCAACCCACAAGGGATGCATGGTGAATGTGAGAAATAAATGTCACTGTTTCGAGCCACCGGGCTTTGGTGGCTGTCTGTCACCTCAGCTAACCTCGCCGCTCCTGACTGAGCACAGTATGGATTTTCCTCACTTAATTTACTCAGGCACCAATTCTGTTACTATTCAAGCCGTACACTGTAATGCTAAGTAAAGAAGACTGGTCTTAAACATATGGAAAGGAATATATATTTAACTCCACCAGAACGTAGACAACCGCCTAGGAAAGCGTTAACACAGCAGGCTTGACTGCTGTTCTTCGAAAGGCCCGCTTACAAATTTGGACCTTGGCTGGCATCCTGAGAACCTGGATTTTGGGAGGGTTCCCAACACCCTAAGTGGCTCACGGTGCCTAAACTGTGTGTACAAACAATGGGATTCATGGTGAACGCCTACTTTCCTCCTGGGAGTCTGGAATTTTGGTGCACGCTAGGCAGAGCTTGCCTAGGGAACCAGCCTCCCCAGAGAAGCCCTGGGCACTGAGTCTCTAACCGCCTTCCCCAGGAGGGAGCATTTCTCAGGTGTCCTCACAACTTGGTGCTGGGGAAGTTATCCTCATTCTATGCGACTCCACTGAAACAGGGCTCACTGACGTCACACCTGGTTCCCCCTAGACTTTGCTCCACGCGTCTTTTCCCTTTGGTGATTTTGCTTTGTATTGATATAGGAGTTAAGATGAAATGATTTAGGCAGAGAGTGAAGGGAAGAAAGTCCTCAGTAAGATTTTCCTTTTAATGAAAAGCAGCCCCCAAATAATTTTCTTTTCTAACAAAAAGCGGCCTGTAAAATCGAGCCGCACACACAGACAAGCAAGCTGGAAGCTTACACCGGTGAATGCTGGCAGTTGTGCCAATAGGAAAAGGCGAGCTGGAACTAAGCATGTTCAAAACGGCGGCTCCATTCTCTTCTCTTTGCCAGCCACCTGTACAGTAAGGAGCAGTGAACATGGCCCCCGCCGGGCAAAGACGCCATTTGCATAATAAAGTTAGGACGGGGCAGCCAGCTTCCCTGCGTGCTGTGTAGACGTCACACCTGGTCCAACCAATCTGTGGGCCCTATGTAAATCTGACACCACCTCCTCAAGCCTGGCTATAAAATCTTCCACTGCTGGCCGGAAGACCCACTCGGGCACCCCGCTCTCTCTGCAAGAGAGACAGCTATTCTCCTTTCTCTTTTTTTGTCTATTAAACCTCTACTCCTAAACCCACCTGTGTGTCTGCATCCGCGATTCCCTTGGCGTGACACAATGAACCTTGGGTATTCACCCAAGACAATGAAGCCACTTCAGTATAATTTTGCTATTAAAAAAACCTAGTTGTGAGTATGACCAGATGCTGAGCTCTGCGGGTCTTCCTAGTGAATCAGCAAACCTAGGGATGGTCTTGGGGATCCCGCAACACAAAACCAAAGTAAGTTCCTTTAACATGACTTGTATGGGAAGGGAGGATAATGTCTATGTTTTCAGGAGAGGGGTGTAACAGAATAATTCCTACGTTACTAAGGTACCTCATAGTATATGTTAAACAAAAATTATGGGAGGCCACTGTTGTGAACTGAGTTCCTGTATTAGGAATGCCCAAAAGGCCAGATCAAATAAAAAATGGAATCATTCATGCTGGATGCCACATAATCAAATTAAAACTTTCAGGAAGCAGGTAGATCCCCAAACAGACCAGTTTTTCCTGAAAACAAGGGATTCTGGTCTACCATAATCAGCAAAATAAGTGTGTCCCCTCTGCTTTAACCCTTACAAAAAAGTAACCTGAGGTAAGCTAATGTTAGACAATCAGGTTTCTTCTTCCACTGTTCTGTTTCCTTGTCTCCACCTTACAAAAATCACTGTTCTGCCATTGCCCAGAGGGAGCTCTCATTCTATTTTGTAGAACGGAGGCTGCCCCATGCACGAATCACAAATGAAAGCCAATCAGATTTATAACTAAACTAGTTGTAATTTTATCTTTTGACATATAAAATAACCTACCCACTTCCTTTTTATGACAGTAGAACCCCAGTAACTAAAGTTATGAAATTTAACACCAAAGTCTACATCGTACCCAGAGTAAATATCCCTTTTTTTCCCTAGTGTGGCTACCCTCCACAGCATAGGAGCCAGATATACTGTCTGTTTTAGATAGGACCCAAAGGCATTTTGCTGAACTGTAAATAAATACATGCTTACATAAGAAATGCTTTACCTTAAAATACAAAGAAACATAAACTTACCGTAAGTATCGGCAGCTGTGTCTGACTTCTCAATGTGGATGCTCTGAGTGACTTTTGGACAGATTTCAATTTCTTTGTATAGCTGAAAGTTACAAAGAGAAATCTAATTAGAATTTCATTATAACTAACGTTAAAAAATCGTCATTT
>NW_012103643.1:2020284-2026869 GCF_000951045.1 Mandrillus leucophaeus | reverse complement strand
CTGACGTCACACCTGGTTCCCCCTAGACTTTGCTCCACGCGTCTTTTCCCTTTGGTGATTTTGCTTTGTATTGATATAGGAGTTAAGATGAAATGATTTAGGCAGAGAGTGAAGGGAAGAAAGTCCTCAGTAAGATTTTCCTTTTAATGAAAAGCAGCCCCCAAATAATTTTCTTTTCTAACAAAAAGCGGCCTGTAAAATCGAGCCGCACACACAGACAAGCAAGCTGGAAGCTTACACCGGTGAATGCTGGCAGTTGTGCCAATAGGAAAAGGCGAGCTGGAACTAAGCATGTTCAAAACGGCGGCTCCATTCTCTTCTCTTTGCCAGCCACCTGTACAGTAAGGAGCAGTGAACATGGCCCCCGCCGGGCAAAGACGCCATTTGCATAATAAAGTTAGGACGGGGCAGCCAGCTTCCCTGCTTGCTGTGTAGACGTCACACCTGGTCCAACCAATCTGTGGGCCCTATGTAAATCTGACACCACCTCCTCAAGCCTGGCTATAAAATCTTCCACTGCTGGCCGGAAGACCCACTCGGGCACCCCGCTCTCTCTGCAAGAGAGACAGCTATTCTCCTTTCTCTTTTTTTGTCTATTAAACCTCTACTCCTAAACCCACCTGTGTGTCTGCATCCGCGATTCCCTTGGCGTGACACAATGAACCTTGGGTATTCACCCAAGACAATGAAGCCACTTCAGTATAATTTTGCTATTAAAAAAACCTAGTTGTGAGTATGACCAGATGCTGAGCTCTGCGGGTCTTCCTAGTGAATCAGCAAACCTAGGGATGGTCTTGGGGATCCCGCAACACAAAACCAAAGTAAGTTCCTTTAACATGACTTGTATGGGAAGGGAGGATAATGTCTATGTTTTCAGGAGAGGGGTGTAACAGAATAATTCCTACGTTACTAAGGTACCTCATAGTATATGTTAAACAAAAATTATGGGAGGCCACTGTTGTGAACTGAGTTCCTGTATTAGGAATGCCCAAAAGGCCAGATCAAATAAAAAATGGAATCATTCATGCTGGATGCCACATAATCAAATTAAAACTTTCAGGAAGCAGGTAGATCCCCAAACAGACCAGTTTTTCCTGAAAACAAGGGATTCTGGTCTACCATAATCAGCAAAATAAGTGTGTCCCCTCTGCTTTAACCCTTACAAAAAAGTAACCTGAGGTAAGCTAATGTTAGACAATCAGGTTTCTTCTTCCACTGTTCTGTTTCCTTGTCTCCACCTTACAAAAATCACTGTTCTGCCATTGCCCAGAGGGAGCTCTCATTCTATTTTGTAGAACGGAGGCTGCCCCATGCACGAATCACAAATGAAAGCCAATCAGATTTATAACTAAACTAGTTGTAATTTTATCTTTTGACATATAAAATAACCTACCCACTTCCTTTTTATGACAGTAGAACCCCAGTAACTAAAGTTATGAAATTTAACACCAAAGTCTACATCGTACCCAGAGTAAACATCCCTTTTTTTCCCTAGTGTGGCTACCCTCCACAGCATAGGAGCCAGATATACTGTCTGTTTTAGATAGGACCCAAAGGCATTTTGCTGAACTGTAAATAAATACATGCTTACATAAGAAATGCTTTACCTTAAAATACAAAGAAACATAAACTTACCGTAAGTATCGGCAGCTGTGTCTGACTTCTCAATGTGGATGCTCTGAGTGACTTTTGGACAGATTTCAATTTCTTTGTATAGCTGAAAGTTACAAAGAGAAATCTAATTAGAATTTCATTATAACTAACGTTAAAAAATCGTCATTTTATAGATCTATTTTTTCACAAGTGATACTTATGTGAATTTGCACTTCACAATCTTTTCATTAAACGGAACTCATTAAGAGTAAAAAGTAAAAGTAAAAACTTACAACTGTCATCCTCAAACATAGCCACAGTTTGGTTTCTAAATAATTCCTCCACATCACTCTCTGTCTATTCCTACCCAATGTCTTCCACAGACCTGAAAAATAATACTAAAGTAATGGAGGCCTCTAGCTGTGGGGAGAAAAAAGTTTATTAAAGCCAGGAAGAGGTAATAAAGATCTTGGTACGGAATTCATGGAAATGAGATAAATCTCTATGCTTCCCTTCCAAAAAGTTCATGATAGTACAAATAAGTAGAGACAAATGATAGCATTGAAACAGAAAACAAATTACATAAAGAGGATATTCTTTTTTTAGCCACTGAACTTTATCGAAATTAGCTAGAATACTGGAGTACACAAATTAATCAGCCCTCTAAAAGCCCAAGAAAGGAAATCACTTATGACTAAGTCCTCAAAAGCAATTGCAACAAAAAAGAAAATGGAAAAGTGAGACCTAATTAAACTAAAGAGCTTCTGCACAGAAAAAGAAATTATCAATACACAGACAACCTACAGTATGGGAGAAAATATTTGCAAACTATGCATCTGACAAAGGTGGAATATCCAGAATCTATAAGGAACTAAAATCAACAAAAAATGAATAATCTCATCAAAAAATGGGCAACAGACATGAACAGGCACTTCTCAAGACATATATGTGGCCAATAAATACATGAAAAAATGTACACATCGCTAATCATCAGAGAAACGTAAACCAAAACCACAATGAGACACCATCTCACACCAGTCAGAATGGCTATTATTAAAAAGTCAAAAAAACAACAAATGCTGGTTAGGCTACAGAGAGAAGGAAATGCTTTTCTTTCCTTTTTTTTTTTTTTTCTTTTGAGACGGAGTGTTGCTCTGTTGCCCAGGCTGGAGTGCAGTGGCGAGATCTCGGCTCGCTGCAACCTCTATCTCCAGGGTTCAAGCAACTCTCCTGCCTTAGCCTCCCGAGTAGCTGGGATTACAGGCAACTGCTGCCACATCTGGCTTTTTTTTTTTTTGTATTTTTAGTAGAGATAGGGTTTCGCCGTGTTGGCCATGCTGGTCTCGAACTCTGATCTCAAATGATCCACCCCCCTCAGCCTCCCAAAGTGCAGGGATTACAGGCGTGAGCCACCATGCCCAGCCGAGAAGGAAACGCTTATACACTGTTGTTGGGAATGTAAATTAGTTCAGCCACTGTGGAAAGCAGTTTTGAGATTTCTCAAAAAACTTAAAACAGAACTACCACTTGACTCAGCTATCCCATTACTTGATATATATCCAGATGAAAATAAATCGTTCTACCAAAAAGACACATGCACTTGTATGTTCATGGCAGCACTATTCACAATAGCAAAGATGTGGAATCAATCTATATGCCCACCCAGGGTGGACTGGATAAAGAAAACGTGGTACACGTATACCACGGAATACTATGTAGCCATGGAAAAGAACGAAATCATGTCCTTTGCAGCAACACGGAAGCAGCTGGAAGCCGTTCTCCTACGTGAATTAACACAGGAACAGAAAACCAAATACCTTCTCACTTACAACTAGGGGCTAAACAACGAGTACTCATGGACATAAAAATGGCAACAATAGATACTGGGGACTACCAGAGGGGGAAGGAGAGAGGAGGAGAAGGGTTGTGGAACTAACTGCTGGGCACTAGGCTTACTACCTAGGTGACAGGATCAATAGTACCCCAAACCTCAGCATCATGGAATATACTCAGGTAACAAACCTGCACATGTGCCCCTTGAATCTAAAGTAAGAGTTAACATTATTAAAAATTTTTTTAAACAAAAAAGGCTGGAAAAAGAGCTTTATGCATAGTCAAGAACGATGCAAAGTTCACACATCAGAAACGTTGTTTCAATTAATCGATATTTCATTTTCAAATGTCAAGATCTATCATCAAGACAATAACTTACGGAGTTCTGACCATATGTCATGCCTCTCACACTAACTCCAAGAGACAAGCGTGATCTCCATTTTACAAATAAAGGCAAGAGCCTAAAGAGAATGTACTTTCCTAAGTTCAGAAGACCCGTTCACACACAGCTGGGATTATGAACCCAGGGCTCACTGGCTCCAGAGCTGCACTCTTTCCACTATACTACAATGCCTCCCAGATCAGCCCTCACCGGAACACAGGGTATGAAAGCAAAGGGAACCTACCCTCCTAGGTCAGTCAAAGGTTCAAATCTAAAATTTATAATAAAAACTCACAAACAAATAGATGTGTCAAATGCTCATATAGATTTTTTAAATTATTAGTCTATCTTGAAATGAAAACCAATTTTGAGCCAAGGTCAAGAACAAAAACTGTGGCCGTTAGCACTAAAGAGAAGTCTTGATGATTATTTAAACTTGCCCGCATCTCTGACGACACAGCCATTTGTCCAGAAACGATTTTATTCGGGCAGGTAGAAAAGAGTGGCCAGTTTCTTCTCTTTATTTGCTTGGGGCATTTGAGAGGTCAGCATAATACTTATGACTCAGGAGCCTGGAAAGCGTTTGCTATAATAGAAGGCTAAGGAGTGGGGGGGGTAGGAACGTGGACAGGACGGCTTGGATCCTCTTAAACACCTTAATTTAATGCAACTCCCACCACATGCGACGTGTCAAGGGCACGACTGAATGTGGCTTTAGTGCTATACTTTAGAAATGTTTCATACAAATAAATTTACAAGTAAGAAGAAATCAGTTATACTACTTTTTCATTCAGAAAACAGCCACCAAAACTCTAAATACTAAATTCAATAAGGTTTACAGTATATACCCTAACACCACAGAATGCTCAATGGAACGTTATCAACTACGTTCACTTCAACTCAGTAGGAGCCTTAGTTTTATTTTTTAAAACTTTCTTCAAGTGCCAAACCCTACCTCCAGGTGGCAGTATATAACTGTTTGTTTTAATCATTTCCACAGGATCTAGTGGGAATTGAGCTTTGTGCATTATCTTTCCTATTTTTTCATACTACTACTTCCTAGTATTCTTTGGAATTAGTGTGAATATCATTGCGTCTTTTGCTGGTCTCAGACAGCAATGCAGTATCATATAGACAGGCCGGCTGGCCACAACATCCTTATGCTGGTTACACTAAAGCCAGGTTTAGTGAACAACACTAAAACTATATAGAATTTCAAGAAGGGTTTATACTTTAAAATGTATTTTCAATGCAACCACAGTATCTGGAACCAGAAGTTTTGAAATCCACTAGTTTTATACATCAATGCACTTAACGATGAAAGAGCTCACATCTTCCCTTTCTTTTATTAAACTGATAATGTTGCAACTTTCCCTGTTTTCAAAAATTGGATGAGAAGAGCACCAGATTTTAAGAAACAAATTGCTTACCTAGGCTCTTGAGTTCTCACAAAATCAGGATCATTTCTTTCTCTGTCTCCTTTGGGTGATTTGGTCTGAGCCATCGTCATGCTCTTACCTGACAAAGACTCTCTGCAGCCTCCTGTGGGCCCTGGCTACTCATCCTCTCATGCCCTGTGGGCCACTCATCCGCCACAGTGAGCCTTTCAAAACAGCTCTCTGGGGGTTCCCATGGCATTTAGGCTCTACATGGCCTATCCTTTCTCCCTCCTCCCCTTATCTCCCACATCCCCCCCCTTTTGCGCCCTCTCCACCAATCCGCCTCACACACTGGGTAAGCCACCTCCACCATGGCCACTCTCCCCCTGCCTGGGCCTTAGCCAGTTTCTAAGGTTCTCAGCCTAGAACTTTTTTTTTTTTTGAGGCAGAATCTGGCTTTGCCACCCAGGCTGGAGTGCAGTGGCGCGATCTCGGCTCCCTGTAACCTCTGCCTCCTGGGTTCAGGCGATTCTCCTGTCTCAGCTTCCCGAATAGCTGGAACTATAGGTGTGTGCCATCACGTCTGGCTAATTTTTGTATTTTTAGTAGAGATGGGGTTTCACCATGTTGGCCAGGCTGGTCTCGAACTCCTGACCTGAGGGGATCCACCTGCCTCAGCCTCCCAAAGTGCTGGGATTACAGGCGTGTGCCAGCCTATAACACTTGTCTGCAAAATACCTCTATGATTCCACTCCCTCACTTCACTCACTCACCCTGTTCAAACATCACATTCAAAAAAAAACCACGAAAAATAAATAAAATAAAATTAAAAAGCAACAAGACCCGCTGCAGATGCATCATCTCCCTCTCTCTACTTGCCCCAACTTCTTGTCTCTCTAGGCTTTGAACATTCCCTGACATGTTACACATTCGCACGTATTTTTACCTGTTTCTGCAAACCTGAATACAGGTTCCACCAGAAACATAATTGTTTTGGTGTACCCCCAGTGCCTAGAACAGCTAGAATAGTGCCAGGCATACAAATGCTAAATAAATATTTGCTAGATGATAGCTGGGTGTGGTGGTGGGCACCTGTAGTCCCAGTTACTTGGGAGGCTGAGGCAAGAGAATCACCTGAACCCAGGAGGCAGAGGTTGCAGTGAGCTGAGACTGTCCCACTGCACTCCAGCATGGGTGACAGAATGAGACTCTATTTTAAAATATATATGTATTTGCTGGATGAGTGAATAAATAAATTGATCAGTGTTTCTGCAAACTTTACTTCTACCTGTCAGTTTATTAAAAAATTCATGCCGGGCGCGGTGGCTCAAGCCTGTAATCCCAGCACTTTGGGAGGCCGAGGCGGGTGGATCACGAGGTCAGGAGATCGAGACCATC